>NC_092509.1:26061766-26378766 GCF_047511675.1 Marmota flaviventris | reverse complement strand
ACAAATGTCATGGAATCCACCTAAGAAAAGGAGTCCTGTCCTCGACACTGCTAGTGGCATGATGAGGAAGAATAAGGCTGCATGCACACTTGGGTTTGTATATTAATCATTATGCTCTTTATGCTCTGTGATTCTACCACAGTTAAATAATGCGATCTACTAAGTACCTGAATAGGCCATTAGTAACAATTCCTGCTCATTAAAACTCACTTAGGTAGACTTCAGCAATAGCAAATGTAACCAGCCCTGGAGGACAGTCACAGAGACTAGAAATGGCACATTAACTTTCATTTACCAACTTCTACCCTCAGAAATGAAAAGTAAAAGCATCCCCCCCACCAAACAATGCACATGTACATGACTTTGTTCTTTTTGTTACTGTCTGTAAGTGTGTATATGTGTGTGTATGTGTGTGTGTGTGTGCCTATGCGTGTGTATATGTGTGTGTGTATGATGGTGGGGGCCTCGGGAATGCTAGGCCAGTGCTCTACCACAAAGCCACATCCCCAGCCTGTGTATGTGTGTCTCATTAAAGCTTTGTTAACAAAACGCAATCTCTCCAAACAAGCAAATGTTTATTTTCTACAAATATTGCGTTCCTACAATGGGGAGACAGGATCAGTTCATTAACAGAAGTCTGCCTTTAATACTACAGGGCTTTTATATGACAAGCTGTATAGCAATTCATAGAGAAGCTTTTCAAGGGGAAAATACCAAAACAAATATTAATTAAAATCTTTTTGATAAATCTGTTTTAAATAATGCCTATTTTGCAATAATGCCTAATTTTTCTCTATTAATTCCCAGTGAAATAATATCACCAATAAGTCCTCTTAATTAGAGAAAATCATCCCTACTCCTGATAATTTCTGGATCAAAGAGATTTGCAAATACCACCCTGAATTGTGATGTTTGACTAATGGCCTAATCCATCAACCAACAGGCATTGATACTGAATTATTAACATGAACATTTATTAATTTGTTGAACAAATGTGTCTACAACCCCTACTATGTGCCAATCACTAAGTGCTGGAAATATAGCAGGGAACTAAATACAGCCTTTGTGAGGTTGACCATCTGGTAAGGAAGACACAGCCATAAAAACTTGCACAAATGAATGCATGATTATAAGTTAACAGGAGAGACTTAATCCACATCTATCCCATTGATGCTCTCCTCTGGGAGGGAGGGAAGGTAGTTTTTGATGAAACAAATCTAGACAAATTTCATTGGCATAATAACCAATGCAGAGTCATGACTAATGAAGCAGATAATATTATAACCAGGAAGGATAATTTGTCTTAGATTTATTCCCCTTACCAAGAATCCAACATGCAAGAGCCACTGTTTCAAAGAGTCTGAGGTCAATGTGGGAGCCACCAGGAACTAACTTGAGCACTTCTCTGGGGTGGGGAAGGCTGCCAAGAGTGGAAAACAAATGATGGGCATGGAAGAGGGAAAGGGGAAGGAGAAAGAGGCTCCTGAGAGCCACAGATCTGATCCATTTGGGAAGGAGTGATTTAGTGGTAGTGGTGGTGGGGGACCCAAACCCAAACCAACCAACCAACCAAACAAACAAACAAACAAATAAACAAAAAATGAAGAGATGGGGTATATGGACTGTAATTCCTGAACTTCTTGGAATGTTCTAGATTAGCTGAGTCATATTACTTCCTCCTTCTCAGTGTTATAACTTTTTTTTTTTTTTTTTTTTGCCTCTACCAGATATCCTAACATAAAGGATTTGGGGTGTGGTATAGCCACTGGTGTTGCTTTTCTGATCTTGGATTTGGCCTCTAATCAGCAGTAAGAGAATGGAGCTCAGCTGAAGAACTTTTATTTTATTCTCCTTAACAAAGGCACCAGAAATTGCATCACAGCTGACTCTCACTACAGAGCTGAAAGCTCTTAGCCTTTGTCCCTAGAAATGGAAAAGAAATAAAGGTTGCTCTCATGTGATTTGAGAGAATCTTGTGGTGTTCTTTATTATTATTTTTTTAGGGAAATGGCCATAACACATAATAAATAAAATGTTCTTTTTTTCCCTAAAGCTAAAGAATCTGCTTATTTTTCCAATAGTCTACTTATCTTTTAAAAATCCCTCCTTTCTTTTTTTTTAATTGGTTCTTTTTAGTTTTACATGCCAGTAGACTCTGTTTTGATATAATTATACAAAAATGGATATATCTTATTTTAATTAGGAGTTTTCAATGAGAAACAAGATGGTGTCATCAGCTCTATTTTTGCAGAGGGGGCTGGCAGGGCTCCAAGAGTTTCACTGGTCAGCCTGGGGATGTGGATCTAGCCCTTTGGAACAGGCAGGCACAACCTCAGCAGAATGGGCAAGGACAGATGAAAATTCCTCCCATTCATGATACTGTTTTACCCATTTGAAGTAACATTATTCTGAGATGTATCCGCAGAAGGGTAACTAATGTTATTTTAGATCCTCCAAAATTTCCAGGTTGCTTCTTGGACCCTACTGGATAAATTAAATGTGTATTCATCATTACCTCTGAAAATTCAAATCTATGTATTCAGTGTATTCAGCTATGGTGGTCATGTCCAAATCTCTCATTTAACCATCTCCAACATGTGCTTTTTTGTGTATGTGGCAATACAAAATTTGAACCAACCCCAGATGAAATCTACAACCTTCAATACATTCACAGATGACAATTATATCTCCACAACCACTAAAATAAATAAATAAGAAAAACCAACTGAAATGGAATCAACAGTAAAAGAGCTAAATTATAGATAACAGAATATTCATAAAACTATACCTCATCTCATGAATGTGGGTGCACTGTCTGTATGCCAGGATTTCTTTAGCCATTGGTGATATTCAGCATATTGCAATTGAGTGCAATTACAGTTAGCTATAATTAAGAACAATTACAGCTTTTATTTCTCTACTTGTTCTTTAAAAGCACATTTGTAATAAAACTTTTTTTAAAAGGTGAAGAATATAATTATACATCCTTATAACGTCTCAAATAATTAGTTTGACTAAAGTTTCTTCTGGAACAATTTTCATTTTAACTGTCAGATCTGCCATTTATAGTCAATGGAATATACTTTAAAAAAACTCCATCATTAACCTTTTTCACCCCATATAGCTGTATATGAATTATTGGTATAAATTAAAGGTTTTGGTATTTAAATCTCCAGGGTCTGCTGAAAGCTATAAATTTTTTCTCTTTTATGTTATGTGTGTTTGTGTGTGTGTGTGTGTGTGTGTGTGTGCATGCATATGTGTATGAGAATGCGTCTTTGAACAAAAAAGAAATGCTTTACTTGTAGAAGATTTTTTAAAAAAATCAAGATTTTGGGAAAAACATTACTTTTATTAGAAAGGTGTATTCTCCACTTTGTATATTAGAAAAACTAGTCCTCTGATTATTTATCTGTTTATTTACTTCCAGAACCATGAAGTCCTGGAATTTTGATAAATCCGCCTCTTCATTTAGTAACCCATGGAGCCTATGGTCAATAGGAACCTAATCAGGACCAGTGAAACTGCTACTTTTTGAGAAAACTAGATTCCAACTCAAGCCTGTCACTTGTCTCCCATGTTAGACTGTAAATTCCAGAAGGACAAGGGACATGATCACTTTGTACACCCATATCATCAATCCTCAGAATAGAGTAGCTGGTGCAAAGGGCATGATAAATTGAATATGTGGAGTCAGTGAGAAGGGCTTTTATTAGGTCTTTGCCACTTATGTGGGGAAAAACTGAAAATTAAGCACTGGAATAGCTTTGAAGATAAAACAAAATTGAATAATATGACCCTGGAAATTAAGGATATTTCCACCACTAGTATCTAGTTGAATTAGAAGTCCTGGAAAATAAATTTTCTTAGATAAAGTTTGTGCACCTTGGGAATGAGTGGTTAGAACAAATAATTCTTAAAGTGCTTTATAACCTTGGGATTCCCTAGCAGTTTACCAAACTTAGACCAAACCCTAATAGCAACTAAAGACTACACCATCCATGTGTGATTGTGTGCCCGGGGATGGACAAGACAGTGAGTCCATTCACAAGGAAAGATCACGAATGACAAAGATACTAATACTTGGAGAATTTGCTGTTAACTACCAATGCTGTCAATATTCAAAATACTGAAACAGACTTGGATGCAATTTATATAGTAAATTTATTCTATCAATAGCCACCAATTATTTATTATATACTGTGTTTTAATCACTTGGCTTAACACTTTACATAATTCTTTTAATCTTCACAATACAGTTTTTAATCATCATGCCCATTTTTTATATAAGAAAATTAAGGTTCAGAGAAGTCAAGTGTATTTGAATCCAGGCTCACCCAACTCTACATTACATGATTACAAGAAGAAAATAAAACAAATCATGGCTAGAAAAACAAAAAACAAACAAACAAAAAACTTGGTCAGGAGACACCAAAAGTAGGACATAATCTAAATGCAATTCTTCATCAATCTTAAATCCAAAATAAGAGAAAGGCAAATCTAAGAAAATCCACCTTATAAATTGCACTCTCTAACTTAGTGACGTATAAGCATTTATTTAATTGCTTTCAGGCATAGACACTTTCTAAGGAAAAGGTATGTATGTATTAAGAATTTTGAGAACAGATATGGATGTAAAATGGATTTCTCAGGGTAGGAACAGGGTTAAGGCTTAGTTTAAACTCCTTCTGGGTATTTACCCTCCCCAAGTATGCAAGAAAGGAGTAGACATGAACACAGTACAGTACCATCTGTAGCAATTGTTTTCTCCTAATTTGGACTTTGATGTTTCTCAAAGAGAAGCTTTTTTTTTTTTTTTTTTTTTTTTGACAAAGTTCAATGTACCAGTTTTGGCTCATGGTTTTAGGGTTGTATATAAGAACTCTTTGCCTATCTAAAACCACCAAACTTTTTCACCAATGTTTTCTTCTAGATGTTTCATAGTTCAAAATTTTATATCTGTATCTATGATCGTTTTGAGTCAATTTAATGTGGTTCAAGGACCACAAGTTATTTATTTGCCTATTGCTCTCCATTTGATTCTATACTCTGTTGAAAAATGTAGTCTTTCCACTGAACTGCCTTTCACCTTTCTTGGGAATCAGTTGTCCACATGGGCATGGAGCTCTTTTCTTATACATCTAGTTTTTCTTTTCTGTTGCCTCAGTCTATTTCTCTATCTTGATTTCAGTTCATATGGATTCATTCCAGCTTGATAAAGTCTTGAAATCCCCAGTGTTAGACTCCTAACTTTGTTCTTCTTTGTAAAGGTCGTTTGGTTATTTTAGGTCCTTCACATTTTTACATGGATGTTAGTCAATTTACACCAAAAAACCCTTCCTAAGATTATGATAAATCCGTAGATTCTTTTGGAAAAAATGGATAGCTTAACAACATTGAGTTTACTGGCTGAGTCTGCATAGTTAGGCTTTCACTAATTTCTCTCCTCAACATTTTATGTTTTCAGTGTGTAAATTTCCATCGTTTTGGTTAGGTTTAGTCCCATGTTCTTAATACTTTTAATGATATCATAACTGGTGTAGTCAGTCATACAGGAATGTGATTTATTTCCCTACGTACATCTGGATTCTTGTCGACTGGCAGAACTTACTTATTAGTTGTAGCAGTGTTTATTTAATAAAGATCCTATTAAGTTTCTACCTAGAAATTCATGTTGTCTTCTGAAAGGCAGTTTAATTTCTTCCTTTTCAATGTGAATACCTGCTGGGAGCCATTAGCCAAGTAGGTATGACAATTTCCTTGCCAGCGTACCCCATGTTGCAGTGACATTGAATGTAGGTGACCTTGTTCAAGGACCAAGGCGGATTAGGGCGTTCCTGGTTTAGGTTCCAGGTTTAAGGTTTAAGATTATTCCTGCTGGGAATAGGGCGTATCCTGCTGCCTGAGTTCCCCTTGAGTTCTCACGGGATTCAGACAGTATATTTTGGAGATAGAAGCCCAGTGGAGGTGGATTTGGGCAGAGAACGTGGATTTCCCCAGAACGTGATTGTAGACGGCTGGTGTGAGTTCGGGAATAAAGAGTTGCTGTTTGAATCTACAAGCTGTGTGGTGGCTTGTGATTGTGTGCCCAGCCAGACTGCGGCATTTGTGCCCAGCCAGACTGTGGCAAATACCTTTTACATCACACTTTGTGCTTGCACTGCTAGAACCTCCCGTAGCATGTTGAATAAAAGTGAAGGGGACAGACACCATTGTCTAGTTCCTGATTTTAGAGAAAATAATCATTCAGTCTTTCGTTATTAAATGTGGTAGTAGCAATATACTTTTCTACTGCTAGACTGAGGAAGTTTCAGATTGAGGACAAGACCTTTTATTCCTAGTTTTCCAAGAATTTCTATCAGGAAGAGATGAGGAATTTTGTTGAATCCTTTTCTCCATCTACTGAGATATTACATGATTTTTCTCTTTTAGTTTGTCAATACAATGAATTATGCAAATTGGTTTTCAAGTATTACACTAAGTTTGAGTTCCCAGCATATATTTCATATGGTTGTGATGAATTTCCATTAAATAAGGGTTGTAGTCAATTTGCTAAAATTTTGTTTGGAATCAGCTGTTGATCTACAGCTTCCTTGTAGTGTCTATTCTTGTGTCAATAGGGTGATGCTGGTTTTGGAATAAGTTGGGAAGTACTCCCTCTTTTTAAATTGTTTGGAAGAATTCGTAGTATTACTTCTTCCTTAAATATTTGGTAGAATTCACTAATGAACTGTGATAATCTGCAGGTTTTTTTGTGAGAAAGTTTAATATTCAATTTCATGTTAGATATAGGGACATTCAGGTTATCTGTTTCTTGTTAAATGAGATTTGAAAATTTTTATCTTGCAATAATTGTTCATGTTATTTAAGTCAGGGGTCAGCCTATGAGTTAAGGTTTGAAAAAAAAAAGTGACATAGAATATAGGTCCCTCAAAGTCTAAACTATTCACTATGTGGCCTATTATAGAAAAATTTTGATGGCCCCTAATTAAAGTTGTCAAATTTATTGGTAGAAAGTTATTTCTAATATCCATGATTAGCCTTTTAATATCTGTAGACTCTAATAATGTTATGTCTTTAATCTTTAATATTAATAAATCATGTTTTTCCCCTAATCAGTCTAGCTCGAGGCTTAGTGATTTTATTGATCTTCTCCAAGAACCAATATTTGGCTTTGTTAATTTTCTCAGTTGTTTTTTTGTTTCCCATTCCACTGTGATATATATTATTTCCTATCTTACTCTTGTTTTGTATTTAATTAGCCTTTTTAAAAGTCTCTTAAATGCAGAAGGTGAAGTCATTGATTTGTGACTTTTCTTGGTTTCTAACAAGGGGTTTAGTGCTAAAAGGACCCCCAAAATCCTTCTTAGTGGCATCTTATAAATTTGGATATGCTGTGTTTCTATTTTTATTCAGTTTAAAGTACTTTCTAATTCTCATTTGATTTATTTGACCCATTGATCATTTTGAGGTATATTATTTTAGTTCAAATATTTGATATTTCTTGGTATTAATTCCTCATTCAATTTTTCTGTCATTCATATACTTTGTCTCACTTGAATATTTTAAAATTCATTGAGACTTCTTCATGGCCCAGAGTCTCTTTTGTTAAATGTTCCTCATGCACTTGTAAAGAATGTGTGTTCTTGTTGTTGGGTAATGTCAGTGAGGTCAAATTGTTTGAAGTGTTGTTCAAATGTTTTATATTCTTACTGATTCCTTATCTATTTGTTCTATCAATGATTGAGAGAAGAATATTAAACTCTCTGACTATTCTGGATTTGTCTGTTTCTCCTAACAGTTTCTGCTTTATGTATTTTAAATCTCAATTATTAGATGCATAAAAGTTTAGGGTTACTATTTCCACTGGGTAAATTGGTGAAATAACCCCTGTATCACTAAATAACCTCTTTATCTCTGGCAATACTTTACTCTGAAATTGACTTCATCTGTTACTAACAGAGTCGCTGCAACTTTCGTTTGATTAGTGTATTAGTTTCTTAAGGCTGTTGTAATAAAATTCCAGAAAACACATGTATTTTAAGACAACATAAACAACACTCTCTCACAGTTCTGGAGGCAAGAAGCCCAAGGTATATTGCATGGCCATGGTCTTTCTGAAGTTCCAAATATCATCATATAAATCATCTAAATTAGGTGTGAGTGAGATTCTAAGTATGATCTAATCTTGGAAAATTCCTGTCCATCTGCACCTCTGATGCTTGAAAACAAATTATCTTTCTTCAAAGTACAATGGCAAGTCTGACATGTGATAGACAACCCCTTTCAAAAAGGGAGAACATTGAAAAAATTCAGGGATTGGTCTATGGAAAGTTTACCACTTCATTGGTCTATGGAAAGTTTACTACTCAGCAGGGAAAGTTCCAGCAGTTTCTAGTGTCTCACAATCATTCTGTTTAACTGGATCCAGTCTTGGAGCCCCTGGAGATTGAGCCAGCTCGATTCTGGCCTGTGGAGAACACATTGGCCCCTCCTCCGGGCCTGGCTCTGTGGCCGGAGCCTCTGCAGCAGCTCTGCCTTTGAAGGCATTGTCTCTTTTTCTTGAAGGGTAGAGTGTGATGGTACTTGGGATATTCTAGCAGCCTGTTTCCTGCTTGTGGAATCCCAGAAGTCTGACATTCTTCTTTCATTTCATCTTGTCTTTGTTCCTCTCAGCACAATCTGTCAGTGTTTCTGCAGACAGAATATTCTCAAAAATCTTGATGATCTTCTGTGTGTCAGGGAAATCCATGTCATTACACGGGAGGATTTGCCACAGATCCTTCCTGGATTACACATTCCTATTCCTGGCTTCGGCTGAGATGGTTGGACCTGTATGTCCTGCCACACCCTTGGCCCTCTCTTAGAGCATACTCTCTGCCTGGATAGGTTGACAATTTTTCCCATCATCATCACGTGCTAGTTCTTTTTAGCTTAATTGTTCCTTCTTATTATGCCTCTTTCCTCACCTGAAGTGTTTCTATTTCAAACAACATTCTTTCTGATGACATGCTTTCCCCAAGAAGATAGGAGCTTTTTCTTTCACGGTCTTCACCTTCCCCTGATCCCTCACTAGAATCATCCGTAGTGCCCATATTTTTTTACCAACAATCTCTTCAAGACAACTTGGCTTTTCCTATCAGGTGGCTCAAAATTCTTCCAGCCTCTAACCCTCTCCCAGCCTACCTGTACACGGTTAGGTATTTGTACAACAGCACTACTTCCTAGTATTAAAATCTCTATTAGGCTCTCAGGACTGCTATAATTAATTACCAGAAACTAGGTGACTTAAAACAATAGAAGTTTATTCTCTCACAGTTCTGGAAGCCACAGATATGAGATCAAGGTGCTGGCGGGGCCATGCTCTGTCTGAAGACTGGAGAAAACCTATCACCTCTTTCCACCTTCTGCTGCTTGCCAAAGATTTTTGGCATTCCTGGGCTGCAGCTGCATGTCACCAGTCTCTGTCTTTGTTGTACACGTCCATCTCTGTGGGTACCTGTGTCTCTGTGTCTCCTTTTCTCATAAGAACAGCAGTTATATTGGATTTAGAATCCACCCCAATCCAATATGTCCTCATCTTCACTAATTAGATTTCCCAAGATCCTATTTCCCATTAAGGTCATATGCTGAGATTCTGGGTGGACATGAATAATTTGCAGATACTATTCCACTCAGGGCACATGGTGTATCCCTTCTCATCCTTTCCCTTTCTAACCCATTTATAGTTTTATATTCGTCGCACATTTCTTACAGGCAGCATGTAGTTGGGTCTTGTTTTATTTATGGCTTATGATCTCCCATTATTGAGGGAAGACCTTCCTATAAACTATACCTGTTATTCTGTCAGATTGATGAGAACAGGCACCAGTCTCTGTTACCTGTAGCCCTTTCAGGTGGTTCTCTCCCCAGCTTCTAGTAATTTCTTCCCATGTATGCACTGACCAGTACTGAGTATTCAAGAGGGACTTTCTTTCTATCTCTGCAATTTCTACTTGTACAGTCCTCAGCTTTCAAGTACTCTCCTTGGAAGTCTGGCTGCCATGTTTTTGGATTCTCACCTTTGTGTCTTCAACTCAGAGAGTCTACCACATTTTTCTTCTTCCACCACCCTCCCATACCCTGAGCCATGGCCTGAAAACTCTCGAGATAGTACTGTACCACATAAATATGTTTAAATATCATGTGTCAAATAAAAAAAATTATAAGAAAAATGTTGTTTTTTTATAAAAAAATTTTTAATAATTGTTTTATAAGTTGGGACAATATGTGGTTCATTTCATTTGTTTCCCATCTCTGAAGGATCATTGTCCTTCTTTGATGTCCAGTGTCTTGCAAATTATTTTTTTCCAAGATATATTTAATTTATTTAAATATTTTAAGATTATATTTAATGTATTTTGGCTTTTTTTTCCCTATATCATCAGGAGGCTAAATGAGGGCTAATCCTGTCTCTGTTATCCCATCTTATTCACCTAAATTTTCTTGAACTGAAAAATTAATGTTCAATTTCATAATTACAGATAAGATTAAATTGTGTAGGGTGGATAACACTGTTAGAGTCACCTCAAGATGACTAATACCACTTTCTAAAATGTCTTTAGAAGGTTAAGTCCATGAAGAACATCAGTAGACACCGTGATGATGTGGCTTGAGCTCTGCCTGCCTGGGTTTAGATCTTGGTTCTATCACCTGTCAGCTGTGTGGCCCTAGGCAGGAGCCCTCCCCTTGGCACTTCTGTGTCTCCTCTGTAGTATGTAGAAGTATCGGCACTCTTGTAAGGATTTCATGTGACATCCCTCAGCACAGTGCAAACTATGTGATAGTTAGCACATTCAATTCTCCATCAGCACTGGCTCTTATTACTATTTCACAGTCTTGCCTGTATAGTATGGGAGTGAGCAATGCAGGAGAAATTCTGTGGGTTAAAAAAAAAAAAAAAAGAACAGCTTTGAGTGTTCTAAATGGACATTTTCCAGTTTATAAACAGGGTATGAAGCCGCACTAGATTTCCAGTGAATCCATCGTCTGAGGATGACAGCAGGGGCTCATGAATTGGCTGGCTGCCATTTGAGACATGATACCTGACAGGCTGCCTGTTTCCAAAGCGAATTGTTTTTTCTGGTGATCCATTGTATAGTTGATCACAACAGATTACACTTTCTAGTTAATCATACATATCCGACGTTCAGAAAAACTTTTTCTGTGAAGCAGACCTATTGGTATGATTGAAAGCTGGTGATATAAACTGGAACTTGTGAAGTTTCCATGCTGGAAGAATTTTCACATTATCTTTCAAACTCCCCCATGTATCTGTGCCTTTGATAAAGAAGATCCACTTTAGAACAATATCAGAAAAATCAAGTTACTCTTAGAATCTCACTATGTGGTCAGGCTACTTACAATATCAAAGCTTAGCAATTTCAGATATTACATTAAAACCATCATGTTGGCGCTATTGAACCAGTCAGATGATTCATCTTTGGAAATCCAGTAACATGTTACCAACTCTCATACGCAGACCCCAATTTTATTCTATTTGTCTCTTTATAATCCTTTTTAAAGCTCCCATTATGTCTCCTCTTTGTACTGCAAGATTTGGCCTCTGGCCCAAAGTGGTAAACTTCTGAGATTACCTCAAATTCTTTTTGGCCCAAAATGAAAAAATCTGTCACTTAGACTTTCTTTGCCCTACAAGAGTCAGGTTAAAAACATTTGTTATTAAAATCATTTATAGGGTTCTGACTCACATTGATAACTGTTCAGGTGAATGCAATAGCTGTGGTCCTAGAATTTTCTCTGATTTTAGAAGACACAAGGAACCCACTTGTGCTCTGGGAGCCCTATGTGGTAGACCAAGGCCACAATGTTAGGTCCTACAGCCCTGAATAAGGACACAGTAGTGGCTCCGTCTCCTTATCAATCTCTCTTTGTGGTTCTTCCTGACTCGTGGGTTTCAGCTGTGACTCCCGACCTCATGGCAGTTGACATGGCCACTGCTGAGATTGCAGAGTGACTGCTGGGTGCCTCAGATATCATGACACGTCTCTAATCTCAGGGCGCAAATAATTAAGATCTCTCTCTATGTGTAATTGCTTCCAAGCCGCTCAGTAACTTGCTGTGTGGCCTTGAGCAAGTAATTTACCCTCTCTTGTGTCTCTGTGTGAAATGCCCTGCATCTGTGAAATAAGAAGAATTTTACTGACCTCCCTCATTGGGATTTGGGCTGGATTAATTTGTAGCTGTATTTAAAGGGCAGTTAATTCTAATCCTCCCTTCAAAGCAAAATGTTAGACTGTTCTGTTCTAATGCTACCCGGGATGCCCAAAAGGAACCAGTGTCAGAAAATACACAGTCATAAGCAAAGAAAGAGACAAAAAAAATGATATTGGCATTTTTCTCTTTGGTAATTTCTCCCTTTTTCTTTCCAGTACTGTTATCTCTACCTCATAGTAAGGAATAAAAGACCTAACCCTCCTTCACACATATAACATTAAAAAAAAATCTTTACATGCTTTGTACTTTCTATATTAATATCCAGTGCCTTTCTTCATGAAATCTCTATAGAATGCAAGGGTGATATGGTAGAATCCCTGTGAATTGGAACAACATGCAGAGCCAGATGGTAGAACAGGAGAACTACTGATTGTCCAAATTCACTGTGTCCTAGATAGTTCAAGTTACAATGGGAACTTATTTTATTCTTATCCTACAAATCAAATAACAATAATAAAAAAATCATTTCTGAGAATGTTTGGGTAATGGGACATGCTGATTACTATTTTTAGCCTTTGTATTTGAAACTCTCTTAAAAGTGAAGTGATTCACTATGGACGGGCACACTCTATAAGAACAGAAAAAGGGTGCTTCCCTCGTGGGTAGAGGGGATTTGAAGAGTTTCCATTCTGAGGACCAGTGTGTGTTCAGGCAGGCCAAAGAGATGTTGAGATGCTGACAGAGGTAGGGATGGGTGGGGGGATAGGAATGTCACAGAGTTGAACAAACCCTGGACAAGTGATTTGACATCTGTGGTTCCTAGGAAAGATTCCTGCTCAACTAGTCTCTCATTGTGACCATAAAAATCTAGAAGCTATGTGGAGTTTTAGGAAATCCATGCCTTTTCACTAATTAAGTCTTGTTCTCAAAATTGGAGTTTAAGAAAGCAACATAAAACAATGTAGAAGTTGAGTGTGGTGGCACATGCCTATAATTCCAGTGGCTTGGGAGGCTGAGAAAGGAGGACCGTGAATTCAAAGTCAGCCTCAGCAACTTAGTGAAGCAGTAAGCGACTCAGTGAGAGCCTGTCTCTAAATAAAATACAAAAAAGGGCTGGGGATGTGGCTCAGTGGTTAAGTGTCCCTGGGTTCAATCCCTGGTATCAAAAAACAAAACAAAAACAACAATAATAAAAACCCATGCAGATATTAAAAGTTTCTATATATTTGGCTCAAATGAAATAAAGGTTTTACTGCATAACATTGCCTATGCTCCTTGATGAATGTCTATGTTTTAGAATAACAGAAAACCTTTAAGACAAACAGATTTTTAAGAGTAAGGCTTATAAACAGTACCACCCAAGATGGAATAGGCACAAGACCTTATGTCTGTCTAGCACACAGTATACTTTGTGGTATTTGTCCTCCTAAGGATCCCATGAGGATTAATGGCCCAATATTAATGACAGTGTACAGATGAAGTCACAGTGATTAACAGACTCTTCCAAGATCACAGAGGTAATAAGTGACAGAATTGAGCCTTGAAACCAGAGGTGCTTTGACCCCAAGGCCTGTTGCTCTGTAAATCCAGCCTGCACATCTAGCTAATAAACATTGAAGCAGCACTATCGAGGTGTGGAATGAACTGAGGCCTGAAATCAGATCTGGGTTGAAGTCCAGCTCTGTCCCAGTTATGTCAACTACCTGAGCTGCTGTTTGTCCATCTAAAAAATGGGAAATATAATACATGCCTCTTGGGTTGTTGTCAGGATGAAATTACATGAGTTACTCTGAGTATACACCTAGTACAGCATCTGGTACATAGAAGTTCAGTAAAATGTGCCTATTTAAACTATTATTGAGGAAAGAGAAATATTTTAGTTTTTTCACATCCAACACTAAGAGGTTCTCTTTCGAACATGTTTTAGAGAAAGTAACAACAGTTCTCCCATGAAATTTGAGTACAGGGTGTAAGTACTGCTTGCTCCTCAGGTAACCCTCTGTGGCTAAGGATTCATGTCTGAAAGGGTGACAACAGTCTATTCCCAGATGGTCACTAATGTATGGGTGAAGAAATATGAGTAATCCAAAATTTCTTTATGTCCAATATTTTGGAAATAACTAAATAAAAGAGAGAAAAAAAAACCACCACAGTGAATTTTGTGCTATCCACTATGCTCTCTCTTCTCTTCAATCACTTTCCTTTTTCTTCTCTGTTGTGCAAATAGAAGATATCAACTTGCACATCAGTTTTGGGAGCCACCAAAACAAAACCAGAGTTCACCTCTGGCAGACATCTTGTCTTCCAAGGTAGAGAGTGCATAGCGCTTCAAAATTAGGTTTTTTTTTTTAACAAATGGAAAAAAACATAGTATGCAAACAAAAAGAATTGCATTCATATTAATCAGGTGAAAAAAAATCAAATTATGAAGAATTAGTTAACAAACCTCTGAATTATATATCATGCTTTTTCGCA
Source organism: Marmota flaviventris (assembly GCF_047511675.1). NCBI lineage: Eukaryota > Metazoa > Chordata > Mammalia > Rodentia > Sciuridae > Marmota > Marmota flaviventris. The sequence goes on along the minus strand of NC_092509.1, from coordinate 26,364,075 downwards.
TCCAGAGCATTCTTCCTGTGACATTTTAGGAAGTTCTACCCGACTCATAAGTTGACCTAGATGGTATGGCTGGTGAGTGGCAGTATTATGTAGTCCTATGGCTGCAAATTCCAAATCTGTTGTTTTTCCTACTTGCTTCACTATCTGTGATGTAGACAAGCCACCTTGAGCCATCTGTGCCTAGCGATAAAGTCATGTGGAAATACCACCAATTTCCTGAGATTTGGACAATTGTCCATTTGGATCTTCATCAAAGTTGGTTTGTCATTATCCTCAATCTCTTTGTCTATTTTACTCTTATTTTGGACTAGAGAGAGAAGAGTCATCAAAAGTAATAACATCCATATGACATGACAGTACTATCAATGGGAATTTTGGTAAAGCCCTTTATGAGTTTGACCCCATTTTTTACATCTCAGCAATCTCTATACCATGGAAGTCTAGAAGATTAAGTTTAAAATTGACCGACATTTGTATAGGACAACTCTCCTGTCTGTAATGGCCTGAAATTTATCATGCTCAGAAAAGACTGTATACTCTCCAAGGAAGAAAAGTATTCCTTCCAGGTAAGCTGCTTACTTTCCTTAGAATCATAACCAGAGTTTAAATTGTGTCACTTTGGTGTACCATTCTGTTCCAAGAGGAGAGAGATGCTATATGCTTTCTTGATTAGCAGGTGCATGAGCTGAGGTGGCAGCAGTCCTTAGTATCAGTGCCCAGTCCTAGGGTAGGTCTGAATATTCATCCATTACTTTTATTAGAAATCAGAGGACAGACTGACATGAGTCAGAGACCACCAGAAATCTTTTGAAAACAAAACTATCACTTGGGTCTTTCATGTTTTTGATTATCAGATAGCTTCCAGTTCTGACACTGTACACAAAACCTCTGATATTAATGAAGAAACTACTCACAATAATACACACTCGCTTGGGTAAGGGGGAAAAGATGTCACCTGCAGTGATAAATATCAGTTTATTTATCACATTTGAACCATGCTGCCAAGAAAAGAAAGATCCTAGAGCCCCATAAAAAAACAGTATATGATTTCCTTGAAACTTCATTACATGTAGATTAATCTCTGCAAAATGCCTCTACCACATGGAATTATTGGGAAGAGGTGAAAACAAGAAGAAAGCAAATCCATGGATTTCAAAGTGAAAATCCCCGAGGCTTAGTTTCTTTTCTGTTGGATCTACTCACACAATCATTTTATATTAGAAGATTTTAAGTTTCCCAACCTTTTTTGGCTTTCTTCATTAAAGAGGGTTTTTATGTTAAGAATTTTACATTTAATTGACTAGATAAGAAGTACAAAGGAGGGTGATAGGCTGTCCCTTTGACTGACTGGTGTCTCTTTTCTGGGCACAAATTCATTTAAGTATTTAATAAGCGCTTACTGAGGGTCTGTGACTTGTTTGCATAAGACAGGGTAGAAATACAATGGTGCAAGTAACATGGTCCCAGTCCAAGGAACTCACCATCCACTGTGAAGAAAGATCATTCTGGAGATAAATAACAATAAATTGATACACAAAGAAAGCTGTACAATGTGGTCGAGGGCTTCAGAAAAGAGTTACATACTAATTTTGGTGATGACTTATTGTTTTAGGTCTTGAAGGGCCACCAGAAGTGTTTTGTGGAAAGGGAACAGTTCAATTGAAGACCTGGAAGCAAAATAATTTCCCCAAGTTTGGGGGACCCAGACTGTCCAGTGTAGCTTCATGGGATACAGATAAGAGTTGACAAAGACATTGGACAGGGTGAGCTTTGTCTTTTTTCTTTATACACAAAGATTCTCTTATGCAAAATAAAAACTTCTGCTCTCTGCTTCTTACCTTTATAAATATCTGAATTCATTATCCAACTGGTCTTTACAATTGCATACTGCTCAATCATCAAATGATAATTTTTAGCTATGCTTTTATTTACGGTGTGAGAAGAAACTGTTTCTCCAATTCTTCCCCCCAAAGAATCCAATTCACAAGAAAGTCTTCTCCATGCCCCTTTGTAGAGAGCACAATTAAATTACCTTCAAAATGTTTGCCGTAGGCAAGTCATGCCTTGAAGCAATGTCTCTGTTCTTCATGCTCCAATCAAACCCAAAGTGTTTTTTTCACTATTTACATTTCTTGTCATTTAGAAAGGTAGCAACCCCAAATCATTTACTGATTTAATCCATAAATATTATGCACATATCCAACTTGACGAGCTAAACTGTTCCCCATATGCACAGCTATGACATCAAAAGGTGGCCCAGAATAACTCTACTCCCTTCCCTCCCTTTAAGGATGATTTAAAAATTTTCAACTTAGTATCCCACCAGAAGCTTTGATTACTAAATCCTGGGAAAGAAAATAAAAGGACACCTACAACAATCTTTTCAAGGTGTATATAATATTCTGGGTGTGTTTATAAAAATATATACATGAGTAGCCAAACAGAGCACTTGGATTTAAGTACTATCAGTATTTGTTAATCTTGCTCTACAGAAACAAAATCAATTGGACAAGAGGCCCAGTCGATTCAATTGAACTTTGCAAACTCCCACCCTGTCATAATAATATGCGCCGGAACGCCTGCCCCAACTGCTTACAGAACACAGCTCTTATCACATGAGATTTATCAGTAGCCACATTTTCCTAGTAGGCTAGAGCCCAGTGAAGTCAATGGTGAAAGAGTCCTATTAATCACAGTTGAACTTCGCGTGCTATCTGTGATACCTTGTAAAAAGGAGGGTGATAAAAAAGATGCATAGTGACACTGCCTGTCAGAAATGCTTATGGGATGATGTGCTCGTATCAGATGGCTTTGCAAGTTGGACTGGCATTAGAGCAGTTCCCAAGTGGAGTTTAGGAGGAAAAAAAATCAACAATGCTACAACTCTGGGAAGAAATAGCTCTAGGCTTCTGCCAGTCCCTGGTTATTTTAGAACTGGCGACAGGGAGTGTAAGCTTAAGAGAGGCTTCCAAGGCCTCCATTCTCAACTGCAAAGCCAGGAAGCAATGACATCCAGACAAAAATCCCCCTCCCAATCCCACCCTGTCTAGAAATGCAATTCCTGCGACAGCCCCTCGCATGGCCGACCACAAACATCTTAAAAAACAATGTCAGCATATTACTCATTTGCTTTTTTATATGTACATGCATGTCCAGTACTTATCTTATCAGATTCTTCTTAGCAGTGGTCTCATCTGTCAAAAGGAGAAAGTACCAAGAGGGCACTGCCTCTGGAAGTACTTTGCTTACAATCTGGAAGTTTAAATGATCAATAAATGTTCTAAAGTGATGATGCTTCAACTTGTTTATGAAATTCTCATGCATTGTTATATTCTGAAAGGCTGTTGAATGAGTCTGAAACTGATAGATTTGTCTTGAGGGAACAAAGAGGAGGTAGATGGTCAAGTGACTTCTCTTGGTACCACTAACCTGGAATTAATCAGGCTGGACATTCAATAGAGATTTGATGAATACCTACAAAAAAGAGGGAAGGGAGTGGGAGGGTGGGAGAAGGAAGGAAGGAAGGAAGGAAGGAAGGAAGGAGGAAGATGATCTTGGATAGAACACTGATTTTAAAATACAAGAGATCATCTAACCAGGTTGTTAGACTTGGAGATTATTGTTTATTCGGCAATATTGTTGACACAGGGAAGGTTGAGTTCTTTCTTTTCTCATAAATGCTGTAGGCAGAATAATGGTCCTCCAAAGATAGCCACCTTCCTAATCTCTGGAACTCATGAATATGTTACTTTACATGGTAAAAGGGACTTTGCAGAATGTCAAAGGATCTTGGGAATTGTCCAGGTGGGCTCCATGTCATTGTCAGTATCTTCATAAGGGAAAGAGAAGCAAAGAGGAGGAGATGCAATAACAGAAGCAGAAATCAGAGAAAAAGAGAAATGCAAAAAAATGCTAAATTGCTGGCTTTGAAGAAGGAGGAAGGAAGGAACCATGAGTCAAGGAATGGAAATGGCCTCTAGAAGCTGGAAAAACAAGGGCATGGATTTTGCCCTGGAGCCTCCTGAAGGGATTCTGACCTCCAGAACTGTAAGCTGTTAAATTTGTTGTTGTTTTAAGCCACTAAGTTTGTGTTAATTAGTTACATTGCCAATGGGAAAATAATATATAAGGTTTCCATTTTTCTTTCCAGGGGATTCTGGAACAATTTTTGTGATATACTCTGAAAAAAAATTGTTCTTGCCTGAATTCATACCTTTTATATAATTATTCCTGCCAAATTCAGGAAGTCATATGAGGCTCATTATACAGCTCATCACAAAAACAAGTTTTGCCTCTGCTGGCTTCTTGCCAACTCAAAGATTAGATTTGATTCTAGATTCAGACCATAACTATTTATGATATTTCTTATATGATTTTTAAGAACAACCATCTATCATTCATAGCTTGTTTTTTTTATTTACATTTTTTATACCCATAGAAAACACCTTTCTTTAAACATGTACCTTAATTGAAGCAGGTACCTTCATAGGATCTGTAAAGACCTATCATTTTATGTTAAAAATCACATATTTAGCCCCTACCTCATGCCAGAAACTGTCCCAGGGACAAAGAATACAATAGCTAGAGATCCAGGCATACACACAGATAATCACTTGACACAAAAAGAGCAAGGACCCAAAGTCATGCCCAGTGGCACTGTGCATACATGCAAAGGCTCAGAGGGCTGATTTTCATGGGACAACCTTCACAAAGATGACAGTATTCCTTCTGGGCTCTGGTTTGTTTAAATTTCAGGAAAACCAGAATGAATAAGCAGTTGTGGTCATGTAAATACAAGATATGTTCCAGAAATGAAGAGAAGCCAAGAGATGGTGAAAGTACTCTGTGTCTTTGTGAGTGTACACACATGTGCATGTGTTGAGAGTATCGGTAGGCCCCAGACCAGCACATATAAAACTCACCAAGGGCATGATAAGTTCAGAGCATAGTCTTACAAGTAATACTAAAGAATATGAACTTTACTTAGTCCATAATGAAATTAAAAAAAGTAGGGAAATCTGAGAGACAATGTCATTCAGATTTGTATGAACTGAGACCTTGACCTTCAACATTTGAAAGCATTACAGTGCTAGCAAAGGGCAATGGTGAAACTCAGAATTAGGGTGAGAGACATCACAGGTCACCTTCCGGATCACCCCATCTGCTTCTGACGGTGGCTGGCATGCAAAAGTTCTGCTTTCATAAGCCGGACACTGGGAAATACAGAGCTCCGGCTCTCAGTGAAATCCACTTAGTTACAGTGTATTCTTTGTGAAGTCACTGTTGCCAAGCTTTGAAAGGGGAAAATAACTTGGAGATGATTGTTTATTTGGCAATATTGTTGTTCTCTACCTCTCCCCACCCCAAGTTATTAAAGGAAAACAAAGGAGAATGAGAAAGAAGATTCTCCTTACAGATCCCTAAGTCATATTCCCAAAGAGTTCTGGACATGAAGAAGGAAGAAGAGGAGTGGAGAGAGAAAAGAAGAGAAAGGAGGAGGAAAGGGGAGGGACAGGAGGAGGAGATGAAGAAAGAAATTCATCCTGAGAATGCCTAGACATGTCATTTCTTCAATTCTAATAGCAGGAGGGGAAGGTATTGAGCTAAACCACATGAAATGGCTCTTTTTGCTGGGTGAAAACTGGTCACACGTCAGTAGTTGGCTACAGTTTAACCTGTCCTTCACCTGTACTCCCCTCCTTCAGATGAGGGTCTCCTAAACACCTCAGGACTCAGCGTCATCTCAGCCACGGCAGATGGGTCTGGCAATAACATAGACAATGGAGGCTCTTCCTGTTCCAGTGTCCTGCTGGCCTACCAGGGACATGGGGAATGACGCAACAGAAGGAGCAGGCAGAGACATTCAGAACTGCCTAAAGATGCTATTCTTGGCAGCAGCATCCATGATGACTGCCGGCAACATGTAGAGAAAGAACAAAGAGGGCAGCGGATGCTCACAGCACACATTGAAGCCAGAAACCGGCTCGAGATGCTGTGGAATCTCAGCGTTACTAGTTGAATAAAACATGTTTCCCCTGCATAACGCAGGGAGGGCACGGGATTTTGGAATATGAAAAATACTGTGCTTTTTAAATTTGATTTCTTAAAGGCTCAACTCTGTGGGGGGGATTTTAAAGCAAGAAATAAATACAATAAAGCTCAGTTAACATGTCATCTTGTGATTGTTCTGCAGATTTTTAATATCTGTGTATGTTTGCTCCTGTAGTCAGCATTTAAATTGACAAAGCTTCATGAACATATTTCTCTTGAAAAGCAAAAGAGATACGAATGTTATATGTGAAATAGTGACTGTGTCTAACAGTAGGTCAGCAAAATGACAGAATATTGGTGGGTAACTTATATTTTATCTTAACTAAAATGCATGGAATTGATACTTCAAGAGACAAGAAAAATGACAATAAGCACTTCTGCCATTCCCTAATAACCGTTGCTTATAAACTGGGGGTCAAGTGAGTTTTATTTTATAGTTAAGAAAAGATCATACATCAGAGTATATACTTAGTCTGAGGTTGCATTAAATGGACAGAGAAAGGATCCAAGGCTTAATTTTATATCCAGAACATGATTTTTATTCCATGTCTTAAAATTTGAAATAATAGAATAATAAAATAATAAGAGCATAATAGTAAAATATACTTTATGTATCATGGGCCTAAATCTCAAGAAACCCTTCAGAGAGAAAATTCACATAAGGCGTCCTTGCCATTAACTATAATATTTTTTCCTCTCTTAATATATTATGCTTCTCTCATTGATGAAGGAATTGCTTTTTAAAGCAATAAAACTCAATGGAATAATTCAATGTGTTCATGTTAGCAGTGGGATTTTCCAATAATGAATTGAGTTTCATGAGAAAGAGGGCACATTTTCATAGCTATGAATGAGGATTAAACCAATATAAATGTCTTTCCCTGTTCAGGCAAGTAATTTAGTGACAACAGAACACTTTCCCTTTGTGGTCAAGTAATGACAGAGTAGAGATGAATTTAAGGAAACAAACGTATGAGGGAAACCACGATTCAGTTCTGCTATTCAACAGCAATTTAAGCCAGACTGGGGCCACTCTGGGGATTCTGTGCCTGCTTTCTTTTCCTCCTTCTCGTTGAGATTTTAAAACTTCACTCCTTGGCTAATTGCTTCATTTTATGAGGCAAAGCTGAAGGCTGGAGTCCTAAGGTGCCAGCCAATAGCAAGCTGAACAGCCGTGATGAGCCTTCTGTGTGAAATGGGAAAACTAGCCCAACAAATGGATATGACAAGGAGTGCCTTCAGAATTATGATCCGCTGGCTGTGCCAGATTCACTTTCTCCACGTTTCTCTTGCATTGTCTTTGAAAACAAATTGAAAGATGCAAAAGTTCAGTAGCACTAGATAGAAAAATTATTCACTGAAAACATTACTAATGTTTAGGAGAATTTGTCCCCACCTGCAAAACAGCTAGATAAGACAGAAGAAAGAATAATACCCAGTCATGTCTATGCTTCTATAACTCAACTAAGTGGAATAATACTGGATAGATAACTTTAGGCAATGGAAATTTTGTATGGTGTATAAGTGTGTTCTCAAATGTCAGCTCTGAGGAAAAATTCTAGCATTACTCGGCAGGTGACTCTGAGAGGAGTTAGATCTGTTAGACAAATGCTGCATGCAGACAAGTCTGTCTTCGTTTGAAAATTGGGATAAAGCATTGGGGATGTGCTCAGTCATAGAGTGCTCACTTAGCATGTTTAAGGCCCTGGGTACAATCCCCAGCATTGCCTAAAGAAAAAAAAAATAAAAAAGAATTTGAATAAAGAGCAAAAAAAAAAAAAAAAAAAAAAAAAAAAAAAGAAATGTGGAGATCTATGGAAAAAAGTATCCGTACCTAGTGAGTGGAATCTGCAAAGTGTGTCCTGAGACTGGCCTGTTGGACTCAGCACAAAATTAAGATTTACTCAGGCTGCATGTTGCAGGATCTCCTTTTATTTCAACAGGCATAAAATTTTAGTTAAGCAAGACGAGTAAGTTCTAAAGATCTGCCATATAACACTGTGTCTCTAGAAACAATATTGTATTGTACAAGTGCAAATCTATTAAGAGGGTATATCTAATGTTCAAGTGTTCCATAAGAACAAAAGTTTTTAAAGAGCTTAGCATAAAGGAAAAAATTGATTGTTCCCTAAATGCAAAGGAAGTGTACTTGATACCACATGATACCCATAGTCACAGTTTCATGGTTGAATGTGGGGGTTTGGGAACCAAATGTCTGAGCTCATATTCTAGCTCTTTCATCTGGTAGTGGCTTAGTCTGTGGGACTCAAGTTCCTCATCTATAAAATAGAGAGGACGCTGGCACCAGCTGTGGAGTAAACAAATCAATAAACAAAATGCCCATGGAACAAAGCAAGTCCATAGTGGTCCTTCTCCCTGTAACCCTCATCCTCAGCCTCATGATCATTCTGGGAAACTACAGACTGTAAAACCTGATGTTCTCATAAAACATCAAGGAAGCATGGATGTCGTGAAATAAGAGATTACAAAAGGACAGAGGAGGGGATCTGGCTAGTGTGTGAAAAGCAAATCAACCAAAGGAAACAAGCACAAATACCAGAGTAAATGAAAACGTGCATTCAAGGTAATCAAACTCCAGAATTCCCAGTGTCAGGAAACATGCTAATATAGAAAAAATAATAGTAAAATCAATCAAACAAAAACCTGATAATCTAATATACTGCAAATCTACATCCCCAAGAAAGAATCCCGAGAGGAAGAAATAGCCAATACCACTATGTAGCACCAATCTCCGTGACGCTAAGGGACTTTCTCCTCTCCCACATAGACTTCTTAATAGTTATGAAAGTAGGAAGTTATCTTCTCATTGATTTCCACTATATGTGTGTACAATATATGTATATAAGTGTGAAATAAACTTATCTATAAATTCTATTCAGATATACTTACATATAAACTATATACCTACACAGAGAAATAAATAGTATATATGCAGATATTTATATATATATATATCTCATAGATGTAGACACACAGGTGTAAATGTATATTATGTACATGTGTGTATATATAGAGACATATATATGTAAATCAACAAGTTATATTATAATTACTGTTATCTCAAAATAAAAAAAAAATTATCACTTTCCTGAACTAAGAAAAAAAATTAATCAATACAAGATATGTCTGTTTCAATAAGAATGACACATATACATGCACATGTGGACAGAGACTGGAAAGTGTTAAGATTAAAGCAAAATATTCTCATCAACAATCAGATTAGGAGTTTAATAACTTTTAAATTCCATTTCTTTGCATAAAAGATAGATATCTGAAGTGTTTGTGAAAAAAAATGTTTTATTATGTTAAATCTGGATGATGGGTTTACCTTTGTCTAATTTTAATAATCTTTGAACAGTGGTATAAATTTAAAATATTTCATATTTTAATAAAAGTTGGCCCCCCTTGCCAGTCTTCTCTTTTTCCTAACTGCGAACTCCAGAATAAAGTCTTTTTTTTTTCTTTCCTGAAGGAAATAGGTAGTTACTCATAAATTCTGCACACAGCCAGATGGCTTTCAGATTTTAAGGCAAGAGTAAGTCGTACTTGGACATGTGAGGTCTCTGAAAATATACCACCCATGCACCAGTTCTGCAAATTTATACAAATCTATTCCAGTGACAAGTGAGATGAATCAAAGGCAGTAACTTAAACATGCAAAGTCAATACTTATTAAGATTTAACTTAAGGGACAGTTACGAACAATTAAATACACTAAACCCATTGGACTGTATCCAAAGAAGTTGTTTGAAAAGTTGCAAAAGTAAACACACATATTAAAAATAGTTTTGGAAAGAAATTCCAGTTACTATAGTAATTGACAATTTAGTAATAATAATTACGAATTAAAAATTATTAGAGGGCCAGATGCGGTGGCGCATGCCTATAATCCCAGCAGCTCAGGAGGCTGAGACAGGAGGATTTTGAGTTCAAAGCCAGCCTCAGCAATGGCGAGGCACTAAGCAACTCAGTGAGATTCTGTCTCTAAATACAATACAAAATATGGCTGGGATGTGGCTCAGTGGCCAAGTGCCCCTGAGTTCAATCCCTAGTACCCCCCCAAAAAATTATTAGAGTCTTATATTCTATATTATGCAAAGATTAGCTGGAACATGTGTGGGGAAAGTAAAATTTCTCATTATTTACACATAAAGAATGATAAAAAATAATGTTCTTGAATTAGTTCATTAGAGTAAATATAGTTTTTCTACCTTTTAGAAATTTACCATCTTTCTCTCTGGCAAAAAGAAAAGAAAAGAAAACTAAGGAAGCAATAAGGCTCATAAATATAGGGTATGTAGAATAATGAGATAAATGTTAGTGTAAACATTTGGTTAAGACAGAAAATCAGGGGCTGGGGCTGTGGCTCAGCGGTACAGTGCTCAGCTAGCACATATGAGGCCCTGGGTTCAATCCTCAGCACTACATGAAAATAAATAAATAAAAATAAAGGTATTGTGTCCAACTTAAAAATTTAAAAATTAAAAAAAGACAGAAAATCAGTATTTAAACAAGAATTAAAATTCCTTTTATAAAAAAGGACTCTTAAAAATTTGCTAAAAACAAAGTCCAAAAATAAACCATTTCTAAGGGAAACAAAATGAAATAACAATGTTAAAAACTTAAAATCAAAAGATAAACTGTATTCACCAGGCAACAATCGACCAACAGAAAGTAGAGGCAGCAATAGAGATTTCAGGTAAATTAAACTCAGGACAAAAAAAAAAAAAAATCATTAAGTGAGAAAGTGTCATTTTCATTATTGGAAGTTAAATCCTTATTAAGAAATTATTGAAAATGTAGGTGGCCAACCAGGCAGCATTTCAACATAGAAATCAAAAACTTAGAAATAAAAGAAATGCAAAAATGCAAAAATCTGTGAGAACTGCACCTTTCTCCATCTTCGACAAATTAAGAACATAAAAAATTAAGGGGGTGAAAGAGTTGCATATCACAAAGTGCACAGGACTCAATAAATATATAGCTATCCACCTTTTTATTGTATAAAGTGGCCATAATGGATTCATTATAAAAATCTTAGTCCAATAATAGGCTATGAAAATTCAATAAATTCCTTGGGAAAACAAAAGAACTGTAAAGGTTATCGATTCCAACTATAGTACAATAAAATTGGAGGTTAATAATAAAAATTTAAGCAAACATACTCAATCACTTGTAAATCTAAAAACAAAAGAAAGCAAAACAAATATAAATTTCTGCTGAATAACTCTTAAAGAGGAACCTAAAAAGTTTTGAACTGTTAAAATTTCAAAATAGAGCACATCAAAATAGAGTTGACTTGTCACACAATGGATAAAAATAAAGTATCATGCTCATGAGAGCAAAAACAGAGCAAATAGGAAGATGGAAAACAGGCAAAAGCAGAAATTATAAAAGGAGAAAGAAAAATAAATTTAGAAATAAATTCACAAACTGATTAGTTGGGATAAAAAGCACATCAAGCTGGGCACAGGGGAGCACACCTGTAATCCCAGTGGCTCAGGAGGGTGAGGCAGGAGGATCTCGAGTTCAAAGCCAGCCTTAGCCACTTAGAGAGGCCCTAAGCAACTCAGGGAGACCCTATCTCTAATAAAATATTTTTTAAAAGGGCGGGGCATGTGGTTCAGTGGTAAAGCATCTTTGGGTTCAATGCCTGGCACAAAATAAAATAAAATAAAATAAAGCAGATCAAATGAAGATCAAGTAAAGAAAATGAAAACCAAAAAGAAGTAGAGAAAGTGATCTTAAAAAGCTCTTATCTGGCTGGGTACAGTGGCACATACCTGTGATCCCACTGACTTGGGAGGCTAAAGGCAGGAGGATTGCTGATCTTGGCAAATTACTAAGGCCCTAAGCAACTTAGTGAGACCCTGTCTCAAAAAATAAAAAGTGCTGGGGGTGTGGCTTAGTGGTAAAGCACTCCTGAGTTCAATCCTCAGTACCAAACAAACAAATAAACTCTCATCTAAGTTTTACTGGTGGACATCCCCCCACCCCTTAACCTTCCCACCCTTTAAAAATAGAGACAAACATGTAAGAGCTGATCGATCCCTGTAGTGTGATATCCTGGAATATGGAAAAACACAGAAGCTACCTATTTGCTGAAAGTAGCAAAATTCAGAAAATCTGAACAAGAAGGAAAAACATCAAAGAAAACTTCCTTGTGTTATAGATGTGAAATTATGGTAGGTACAATTTCTGCAAACCACATTCAATAAACATTGAACGAATCATATAGGTCAAGAATTCAAAGGCTTTGCCACCAGGAAGTAAAGATGTTCACCTATGAGGAAATATGAATTAATAAATTATTTACACAGGGCTTTATAGAGCTAGAGATAAATGGAATCAAAAGTGCCTTCCATAAAGGGATGAAAAACACTGATATATCTTAGTCAATGATTATCATCCATGATAACATGTCAGAAAAGCTAAAAGTAAGATCGGTATCGTGGTTCCTCTACCACAATCCTCATGGGGGAAGGCATGCCTCTTTGTCTAAGTTTCTTGCCTAGGAGTCACTATCTGGACAGGAGGTGTTATTCAGAACTGTACTGGAGGGCAAGGATCAAATATCATTTCCTCATTTCATCCTTTCCAGAGAATTTGTCTTCATTCTATCCTCCCTGAATGCTACTTCTGCTGGGTGTTGGTAAATGGCCTGGATGTAACTTCTCTGAAGCCTGGTCATGTTGGGGGGTGTATAATATTATAGCTTTCCCTCATCTCCCTGCCCAGTTGTTCGTAGAATCCCTGCCCTCCTGTCATATTTTAGTAGTAGAGCCTGCAACCAGTGTCCTTAGAGCCCCAAATCTCATTTAAAGAACCCTCAGGTTAGAGCCATAGTCCTAAAAGGATTTGGTGGAAGAGACATGATCCTTAGCAGCCTTCTTGTTTCAACCATCAAAGAATAAAGCCAGAGAATGTCTTGGGTACATTTATGACCCCTATCTTCTCTCTGCCTGGAACATTCAGATCTATAATCCTTGTACATTTATTTCTCCAGTGACTTATAAAAGAGATCAGAAGCTGTAACACCTGCCCCAATTATAGTAGACATGGAAGAAAACTGAACTCTTCCCAAGCCCAAATGCCATGTGTACCCTCCTGGTATTCACAGCCCCTCAGAGTCTTGTAGAAATGCATCTTATGTCAGCCAACATTATCTCTTGAACCATTACCATGTTCTTCATTTAGCTATTTGCAGACTTAAGATTTATGGTCCTTGAAGGTGGAAACCTATCTTCCCCTTTCTGACTCCCATTAGGTTGAACACATTTTCTTCTACTTAGTGGGCTGAATAAATATTTGCTAAATGGATTTAAAAATGAAAATTGAACTGCCTGAGTTCACCCTGTGTCAGATTTCTCAAGAGGTTAGATGTCAGGTTTTATAATTGGGAAGATGGTCACCTCTGGGATGCCATTATTGTCGGACTAGACAAGAGGGCTCAGAAAGTGTGTGTGGTGAGATGGTGGGGCAGAGCGGGGGGCAGCAAACCATTTGAAAACACAGGAATTATTCAGCCCAGCAAAGGGAGGTTTAGGAACAGGATTAGGGGTTAAGGAGAGGTGGAGAGAGACAGCCTGTATTTCCATGTAGAAGGCAGAGTGGACATGAGATAATGGGGTTTGACTGGGAAGAATTCAAGATGGGTAAGGAGGGATTCCAGTGTTAAATGACTTAATTGCCCTGTCGACTCTTTTCCTAGAGAGCTTTTAAAATAGAATTGCCTCCGTTCCGAAGAGTTTAAATGGAAGGTTTCCTGGGAAGGTGTTGGTAAATGAAACATATTTTATTTATACTTCTGATAATCTGTGATGTGAATAGATCAAGTCAAGAACCAGATTCCTACCAACTCAGTTCTAATCCATTTGAATTTTTCTTAGCACACATAGGTAGAAGTCAAGTTCTCAGTCAAGTTTGTAGTTCAAGTTTAACTAGGATGAGTCTTCTAACCAGAGGATGGTAGTGCTTCTTTTGCACATTCGGGAGGTGTTGAGGGGGAACTCGAGAAGAACCAGGAGCAGCCAATATCACTTCCCATCCAGATGGGAGGAGCTGGATTTTGCCAAGTCTCTACTTTAAATGTGTCATGAAAGTGACACTGTTTACTTTCTATGGGGAGGAAGCACACTGTCAAACAGGCTTGGAATTAACTGTTTTCATTTGATTACCTCAAGTACAACTCCCTGGGACAGGAGTACAATCATCCCAGTTATTCTCTTGGATACAAAGAGACGAATGATTAATGGCCCCTTGTGCATGCTGGCAAAAGCAAAGAGGAACTGGAATAGCTCTGGGATTTAGAAGTGTGAAAATTAAAGGATCAAACCTTAGTTTACTCTTGTAGACAGTGCATTTGAAGGAGGTGGGAAATCAACTACAAAGCGGTCCTGACTCTTCATTCTCCCTGACCCTGAGCTTCACCCAGAGCATGACAGAGACACGAAGACACTGGGACAAGCTGTAGTTAGCACAGTGGCTTATCTTAACGTGATCTCAATTGGAATTGGAAACAACCACTCTCATCCTCTGCTATTAGTTCTGAATTATCACTCAGAACACCCCTCACTCCACCCAAGACGAGAAGCATGGTGTCAGCACAAACCATCGTTTTGAGCGAATTTGGCTGAAGACGGGACATTTGCAGGAACTCTTGTCTGGGCCTCCCTACGTGGACATTTGTATATCAGATCTGTGTGCACCATCTTATTCAAAGAGGGGACAGAAGCTCCAAGTCTCAAGCTAGAGTAGGTACCTGAGCATAAAAGGGCAGCACAGCACAGAAGTACCGGTAAACTAAAGGTGGCTGGTTCATACACCAAGCATGTTTTGCTTGGTGTTTTTCTCTCTCTCCAGGAGGGTGACCTATTTCTTGAGCTCAGAGATTTACAGGAAGGCCTGGTTCTTATATCCCTCTGTGGTGAGTCACCAGATAAGCCCAGGAGGATGATCCCTCCAATTATAAAGTGAAGAGCAGCTCTTGGGCCCATGCTGGTTGACATTGGAGTTAATATTCTTCCCTCTAGTTGAGGTGAAGGTTCTCAACCTTCTCACATTGGGGACTTTTCTGGGCTTCTCATTTTAGAAGGGGTGTGGGGGGAGGTCATCATTTCTGGGTCCAGTTGGGAAATTCCAACTGATGTGCCAGTAATCTCAAGTTTTATGATTGTTTCACTTTGCCTTGAAAGCAGTGCATTCCCTTTGTTGATCTTTTTTATATCAGCCATCATCATGGTCTATGAATTTTCTGTCTTATAAGAATGTGTCTTGCTGGGTGTGGTGGTGTACGCCTGTAATCCCAGTGACTCGGTAGGCTGAGGCAGGGGATCAAGAGTTTAAAACCAGCCTTAGCAATGGTGAGACACTAAACAACTGAGATCCTGTCTCTAAATAAAATACAAAATAAGGCTGGGGATGTGGCTCAGTGGTTGAGTGCCCCTGACTTCAATCTCTGGTAACCCCACGCTCCCCCACAAATAATAATGCGTCTTTATTGGCTTGCTGTGGTTCAGACTGCTAGAAAATTAGATCCTGGTTGAATGAATAAATGAGATGCATGCTGTCAACTACAGGAGGGCAGGGGCTAAGCCAGGTCTGTTGGATATAATAGACATGAAGTAGAAATAATGAATGAATGAATGAATGGAATAACCTATTCAACTTCTACCAAGGATGGAAATATGATGGTTCCTTCTCACTGAACTCTTTGATTTCAGTCATCTCTCACTCTGACCAACTCTCCTTCTCCAAATTTCAGATTGCTGAGAGAATCTTCCATCTAAATAGTCAAATTCAGTACAACTTAAGGTATCTGAAGGTAAGGTTGAAGGAAAGTTGAATGACTGCTTGCCTGGATGAAGCCTCTACTCTGTCTACTTTTCATTTACATAAATTGCTCACTTTCCTGCAGCCATGTCTGAGACGTTTTGAAGTGTCTAGGTTTAAGACTTCCAAAAAGAAAGTAAAATTGTTAAAAGAGTAGTGCAAATAAACCTTTCAGGCATCATTCAGCTGAGGAAGTGTGAGTTCAGGAATTTTGGGTATAGACCTCAATCCCCTTCCTATCTACAGGTAATCATGGGTGTGCGGTTTTGTGTGTGGTTGAGCATGCATATGTGTATACACACACACACACACACACACACACACACAAACACCATACCCCAAACATTAATATGCTTTAAAAACATTTATTGTGCCTGAAATGTCATTCTCATATGAAGGAATATGTGATACACATTCTTTCCTGGCAGCAGGTTTAATATGAGGAGGGCAAAAGAGGAAAATGTAAGAGAACTAATCCGGCAAGTGGGAAAGCAGTAGGAAAACCATTGTATATAAGGAGGATGGGAGTCTGTGAAGATTCACCTCCAGATTACCAGCAATTTTGAACAGCAGACATACTTTCCATGTGAGTGGGTCTCTACCATGAGAGTGGAAAGTCTGGGCACATGTAATGCCCATGTATTCTGATCAGTGGCAGGACTTTTTGGGCAAACTGGGGACTCTGTTTCCCACACACTTGACCATGAGAGTGGAACAAGATCTCACCAGAGGCTGGCTCACTGGGAGGGTTTTCAACCCAAGCACCAGCCTGCCTCTTTCCATTCCCCTTTCTCCTACCATATTTCTAGGAGAAGATATTCCTCCAGTTGGCATTCAAACAGAAGCTGACATTTGGTTCACTTCTAAGAGATTGATGCGTGTGCAGCATTCTTTTTAAACGTCCCTTTGCGCAAACCCAGAGATTAAAACGAGCCTCAACAAAAACCATAGGGAAGGAGCATAAAAATGATTCTAAACCTCACCTATGCCCAGCTGACACCTGTAAAGCACAATTGTGTTTTAATGATAACACTTTGGAATGGCTCAGGTAAATATAATGCCATATGCAAGGCTTTCAGATCTCGGCAAATGCCATCAGTACTTATGATCCCTGTAGGTAGGTTTGCTCTTGCTGTGTTCAAGTTTGAATGGAATATAAATGCACCATTAAGGCTGCCCTAGAAGTACAGAGAGCGGCTGTTGCATAGTTAAGTGAAAAAGGCAGCATTTTATGTCTGATAGAGCAGTCATCTTGCAAACAGCAAATTGGTAGTGAGAGGCAAGGGAAGAGATGTATGGGGAACAGCATCAACAGGACAGGCAGATGGAAGCGTGGGTTTTTTAAAAAATAAATACCTTTCAAATAACATACTTTATGGAGCTTTTAGAAGAAAAATGCAGATTCTTTCCTAGACTTAGAAATAAGAAAACTACCCCCCAACATCCCCCATCAAAGCACATACATCAAAGGCACTATGATCCCCACACCATTGTTAGTGAGAAGGGGGAGAGAATAGAAACAGGAATAAAAGTCATCTTTCACTACAGTAAACAAAGCAAGTTTCGCTTGTCAGAGTGAGGGATGAATGGCTACCCATCACTTTCCTAGGGAGAGAGAAACTGAAGATTGTGTATCAATTTTTATAATTTTAAGGCTGAAAGATAATAACTCTGCAGAAATGGAGCAGACTATATAACAATCCCCTCTGAAAATGTGATTACACATAAAAATCCATAAAAATGTACAAAGTGATAGATGAACCAAAACTAAACAAATGCAGTTTTTTATCCTTTTGGAACTGAGCAGAAATAGCATATGTAGAGAGAATGATTTTATTTTGTATTTTTAAAAGAAATATTTGGAACTTAATTGAATTATACTTCTGGTGGGAATTGAAATTTTCAGACAGAATATCGGATTTTATTTTAAATTGAATTCTCTATTGAAGAAATGAAGAACGAACCATCAGTGAAATATTAGCAATAAAGTCGACACATTTCAATAAACAACAAAGAAAGCTGAGCATAATATGAGCTAGCACGATTTCTTTCCAAACTCTGCTAAACTCCCAAAGAGTCTTTATTAACTATTCTTGATAATTCTGATAAAGAAATCATCTTTTGATCTATTTTAATTAAATCCAGTTTACATCTGATATTTATTTCTAGGGATTCTTAAAAATACATCAGAGTTAAATCCTTTTATGTAGTTACCCTGATAATCTTGTATTCCTCTCACCTCCAATATCATATTATTAATGAATCTAGAACATGGATTGAGATGTATGTCTTATTTTGCTTATTCCTTAGAAGTTATCAAGTTAATCCCAGATTTGGACTGGTGATGAAGCTCAGTGAGCAAGGAGTTGCCTAGCATGTGTGAGGCACTGGGTTCAACCCCCAGTACTCCCCAGTACCAACAAAACAAACAAACAACAAAATTAAGCCTAGATTCTATATGCCGCATCCTAGAAATATACATTTTTAAAATTTATTTTGGGTTATTTTGTTTGAATTGAGTCTTCAGGGATTTCACAACTCTGCCATTAGATAAATCTAACCAATAGCAATGTAGGCAATAAAAAGTGCTTACAGTTTTTGCAATTAGAAAGTTCATCAATAATTTGTATCTCTTTAATTACAGTCATGGGGGAAAACGCCTCTCTACTTGTATAAACCTTGAAAATTTTGGGTCAGAAGTCTTTTGAGGTCTATTTATATTTTCCATCTCATGATTAATAACTAGTATGAGCATCAGTGTAAAATAAAGTTGAGGATTTTTTTTTTCTGTTTTCTGCAATCTGGGTAAAGTGAATCATAAGTGAATCATGGTATGGTTTTTATCATGTAATTTCAATGTATTATTTATGTTGAGTGGGTTTGGGGAAAACACAGAGGCCAGGTTCATATCATACCAATCAAACCTGTGTTTTTAAATGGCCCCAAGGAAGAATAAGCTATCGCCCGCACAGGTAAGCCTTGCTTTATGGGTGATTCCAACACACCCTCTGAAAGAAGACAGGGTGAAAGACACAGGGTTCAAAAGAACAACCCTGAGGACTCAGGAAAAGCAGAGGAGACCTAGACAGAGACTACAGGTTGGAAAAAGAATTCCAGAGCAAAGTGGAGGTGAAGAGATTAGCAAGTCTTTGGTTTACTGCTAGTTCCTTTATAATACATGACTCTGAAGCCTTGGTTGGAAACCCACTTGGGTTGTATAAATGTCACCCTCAGATTCCCTGATTCCTAATAAGAGACCCTGAAAGACCAGACAATATGCCAGGGTCTCATGTGTCTGTAACTCACACTATGAATTGCAATTCATCTTACTAAACACCTTGGATAGAATCCAGCTTGCAATCATAAAACACCTTAGAATAAAAGATGTTGTCACAGAAGAAATCTTGTTTGCTTATCAAAGAAAAAGCAACCAATTAATAGTTTTATTACTAATACTATTACTAATGCATTACTGCAAGGGCTTAAATTAGATTTATTTATTTATTTTAACTCAACATAGGAAATTCCAAACTAACCCATAACAAGACATAGCTCATATTACAAATGAATAACTTAATTAAAAAACATTGATTTTGCTCATTGACTGCTGCAAATTTTATTAAATATTAATGATAACATTTTGTATTTTTTATATGAGTCATGAAAGTTTTATGGACTCTTTTCCCTACAGCAGCCTTAGATTTTATGACAAAATCTTGGGCAGCTCCAAGGATAAACATAAATATTGCATTTGGCCAGCTAGGTACAATGTATGAGTGTACATAAACCATTGAGTGGACATGTGTATGTTTACCCAAATGGGCACGGAGTTAGGAAAGCTATTTCTACGGAAGCAAGGGGTAAACCCAAATGATGTTAAGTTTGTGTTTTACTGTAACCACTCAGAACGGTCACCCAGAGACTCTAGGAACAATCACCCCATGAGACGAGATCTTAGAACCCACCAAGCAAACGTGTTTGCTTCCCAGATTCTCAAAGTGGAATACAAAGCCCATGGCATTACTACATAAATAATGTAATTTATAAATCACATGTTATAAATCTTCTATTGCAGTTTTCACTAAAAGGACAAAATTCTCCTTTTGCTCATTCCACATAGGCAAAAAGCCAATAACATCTACCAGCTGATGGGACATCCTATAAAATTTGGGTATTGTTTTTGTTTTTGTTGGTTTCGCCTCTGTGGGTTTATTTTACATGTTTATATTAGATCCTGCACAGCCCTAAGACTGTTATCAGTCTAGAGAACTCCAAGGAGCCCTCTCTGGCTTGTCTAAGCTCTTAGTGGGAAGTCTTTGGAGTCAACTGACAACTGTGTGCCATGAATCAGATGACACCGATTTGGAATGTTTTTCTACTATTTGGAAAATTTTACTTAAAAATTTGTAAAACATCCAGCAGAACATCATTACTTTGAACTTCTGCAGTGCCTTTTTTTTTTTTTTCTTCCTCGGTATCTCAAAGTCATTTAGAAACAATTGAGAAGTTAATTTACTTAAGTCATTTCCTCAAATCACCTCCCAGGTCATTGGGCAGCTCAGGCCTGAGTTATATATTGTTTCCAAAACTGAACAGACTTCCTTAGGGATGCAATCATAGCAACCCAGACTTGAAAACAAAGCTCGAGTCCTATTAAATACTCCTCAAAAATACTCCAGCCATACTCTACATGGCTTGCAAATGCTCACAAGTGAAAGGTAGGGAAAGAGGCAGGGGAGGAGGGCTGATTTCCAAAGGAAGTATTTTACTTGAAAAATGTTACAGCATTTTCTAAAATGAGTAATGAAAAGGCAGACCAACATATCTTTAAATTATAGGCTTCTTTGAAATGCAAAAGGGAAATTTTTGTGTGATAGGTAATGGAAGGTAATACATGAACATCGATTCCTTCAATGTTGCAGTTACTCTAATAGCATACTTACAGACCCAAGTATATGTTGCCGTGATGAATTGGTTTGGGCTGAGTTTCTCAGTTTCTGGCAATATTTGCCTCTTTCTTCTTACTTCCTCTTCTGCAGTTTCAGCTCTAATTGGACTCTGGAAACTTTATTTCCTCTCCTTCTCCTGGGGCCTCCTGCTGCTGTTGGTGGTCCATGGGTTCCTTTATACCTCCCATGCCCTGCTCTGTCCACACACTCCATAGTCCTTCATGAGAAGTCTTCAATCACCTGAACAGACTTCCCCTTCCCCTTTTCTTTCTGGCTAAGATTTGCCATAGATTCTCCAAGTGTCATTTTCAGGTTATTATGTAAAGCAACTCTAGCTGTCAAATCATGGGTGGCTTTAATGAAAGAAATATAAAGGAAGAAATAAAATCACCAATGAAGGATATTAGAATTGGTGCATACATTTTTCTATGAATTTAGAGATAAACAAAATGCTACCTACTTACATCAGTATCATTCCCTTTCTGCTGTGGAATAAAATCTCCTTCTCTAATGGTGAGTACTCAGGAAAACAAAACAAAAAAGCCAAAGAGAAGAAAACCCACCAGTGCTTGGCATGGCATTTGGCACTAGACCTGAGGGCATGCGCTCTGTAAGTTTGACACCTTCTGAATCATAGTAGTGTCCCCAACTCAGCTTGACTGTGAGCAGGGTCTATATAGCCACCTTTGGTCCTCCCAGGGAATAAATTAAATCTGCATCTTGACTGTGTTGCCTGGAAGAAACTGTTCAATTATTTATAGAGCAATAGCAGGGAGTTGCTCTTTGTGA
The DNA here is from genome assembly GCF_047511675.1 of Marmota flaviventris. Lineage (NCBI taxonomy): Eukaryota > Metazoa > Chordata > Mammalia > Rodentia > Sciuridae > Marmota > Marmota flaviventris. The sequence goes on along the minus strand of NC_092509.1, from coordinate 26,342,434 downwards.
GTTGGGGGGTGGGGGAAGGGGTATATTCTGCCTCTTGTCTCCTCCAGGCCAGTGAGTTAGTAAGTCCAGCAATGTCTGGAGAAAATAACAAGGCTTGAGGCAACCAAGATATATTAACACAAAAGAGGCAGTAAGTCACTCTTTTCTACTCAGAGACTGTTCTCGGGCCAGTGTGGCTCTGTGCTCTGGTTCTGCCTGGAATAAGGCAGAGAGAAGCTGTCCCTGATGGGGGCAGCTGGGCAGGTTGTGGGTTAAGGTCTGCATGGATTTAAGGTTGAAGTTTAAAGAAGTGGAAATAAGAAGAAACTCAAGACTTAGTAAGTAGAGATTTTACTAATTGGAAACTTTGGCTTCTGTGTTTTGGTTAGTTCATGGACTCAGTTTCCTACGAGCTTTATGTTGAGAATCAGAGGACACTGGTCCTCTCAGGGCTGGTCAGGGATAAATTCCTTAAGGTTTTCCAGTTACTTTTGGTGTTTTGGAAATCACTGAAGCACAGAGTTACACAGAGCGCCTCGGAGACATTTTCATTAGGGCAAGTCTTTCCTAGGAAGATAGACTTCTTGTACTCTGATGTCCAAACTGCTTTAGCATGGGAAAAAAAAACAAAAACAAAAAACTACTGTACACTTATAGACAAAACTTAAACACATATATCTTGAGACATGCCTTACATGTACATGTCCGGGCAAAATTATCTCAATAACTGATAGCTGATTTTATAAAAGACCATCATTATCAAATAAGACATGGTGAAAGAATACTCAGTTGGGAAGAGGGCTGTAGAAATAGTGAATAGCACATTGAAAGAAAGATGGAAGAGACCAAAGAGTGCTGACTTTGTCATTTCCCCAGAAATCAGCACTTACAAAAGTGCTAGGTGTGGGATCTTACCTAGTACTGAAGTTAGTATATAAAAAATGTAGTGTAAGAAGACCAACCCACACATTTGCTAGCAATGAATCATAAATTTTTTCCTTCTCCTGCCATATTTCAACTTTTTAGAAGTATAATATATGTAGAAAAAAGTATACATATCTATATCTATCTATCTATATATCTATATCTATCTATCTATCTATCTATATCTATCTATCTATCTATCTATCTATCTATCTATCTATCTATCTATCTATGTGATAAATCCATTGATGGCTATACTTATTTTTTTTAACAACATAGAACTTGCTCACAGGTTAAGGCAGGAAAGGGGCCAGTAGGAAGGAAGCAGATGAAAATTAGGAGAGCTTCAGTACTGTGACAGATCGTTAGCCCCAAAGACGGCTGCAATATCTCCCATCCCATCTGTTCTTCTGCAATGTGACCTTTCTACTCTTCTATCAAGGGCTAGAGTTTATTTCTCCACCCACTTGCATCTGGGTGGGCTCTGTAAGTGCTTTGACCAACAGAATATAATAGACCTGATACTTTGCCTTTTCTGGGCACAAATTTTAACTGGCTTGGTAGCTTCTTCCTTTCTCTTGGAATATTTACTCTTGGATGGTCTCTCTCAGAGCCCACCCCCAGTCTGTAATAAGCTCAAGTCACATGGAGGGGCCACAGTAGGTACTTTAATCACATCTTACAGAATCGATACTAACTGAAAGTTGAACTTTCAGTTAGTATCGATTCTGTAAGTGTGCCATCTTGGATATCTGAGCTCAATCAAGAACTCAGATAACTACAGTTCCAGATAACATCCAAAATAAATTGCTTGAGTGAAAACTATGAGAAATGCCCATATGAACCCAATCAACTCATAGTACTATGAAAGATGAAAGTAAATTGTTGCTTTAAAGTCAGTAATTTTGGGACTGGTATGATAACCAAGACCAAATAATTGGTATAGGTACCAGAACACAGATGCTGGGATTTGTTTTTGACAGGTGGAATGTAGAAAAGACAGTAGAATAAGTGAGATTATATAGCTATTTTCAGATTGACTGGGTGAGAAAGTAGAGGTAAATATTGGAAACAATATCATTTGGTAAAAAAAAAAAAGAGGAGGAAAAAGGGATAGTGAGTTTAAAAAGGGGATAAATATTTGGAATATCAGATACGTGGTAATGTAGAAAGAATCCAGCAAAGGGGTCACTGACAAACTTGAAGTCCATGCTGAGGTCATAAGCTATAAACTTGAAGAATGCCATCTGTGTGGGGTTGGGATTTTTCTCCATCTGTGTTCATTTTTCCAGGTCAGGAGAATAGAAAGCTCATGACTGGATTGATCTTTGATTTCAGGAGTAAAAAGTAGGTGCAGGAAGAAAAGAGAGCAAGACAGCTGTGGTTCTGGTAGGTAGAACTGAAGTGATGGCCCATGGGTTTTAGCCTGTTCAAGGAAAGGAAATGAAGGTAGGAGAAACCTGAGAAAATAAATAAAATAAAGGAAGATGCAGAAATGTAAAATCAATGAGATTAGCCGTTTGAGAGAAGAGATTGATAAAACTGAATAGGTTATAATGATTTCTTCGATATGTTTGTATCTTTTTATAACATCACCAGTAATAAGAGTTTTACCTATAAAATATTTGGAGATTATATTTAAAGACCAGTTAGTGCTTGCATTTGTCAGGAATTTGTAAAATCCCTGGTTGGGAAGATGGCTCATTGTCAGAGTTAGACTGAGGTTTATTTGCCCACCGTCAATGTTAAGCTGGGGCTAGCTATGGGAAAGCCAGTGATGTGCTGTTGGTAGCTTGAAACTGGCCTTGGTGGGTGTATTTACACCACAGAAATCTGCAGATGCCACAAATTGGGGCTTTTCCTCCCCGGCTTGAGTAGGTTGTTAAATATTTACCAGCAGACCACCATCACACCTTCCCTAGTCTCAGCTCACCACAAGAAACAGAATTTAATTTTATCCATTTCTTATCAGTGTAGACAATTAATTTATGCCGCCTTTTGCATAATTGTTCCCAAAGGACAGGAGAAGAAGATTATTTCGCCATACTTTTATTAGCTGCATGAAGCACAATTGCAGGATTCAAGTTAAGTGATTTATTACATGTGAAGACTCACATCCTCCTCTTCCTTGTGCCAGAACATTCCAAGACTGAAGGAAACAGGCAACAGAATGAGCTGGGATAAGCACTGTTGAGCCACGTGAAGACTTAGGCCCTCTCCAGACGTATGGAATTAAAGAAAAGGATTAGCTGTGATGTGATTATTTTAAGAGGGAAAAGCTGGCGCACTTTGATCTCGCTTCTCAGTGAACTTGTGGCAGAGGAATGGAAGTCGGGGACAGGCTGTCCCTGGGCTCATGTGAACACCCCCACTTATGCTGCTTAAAAGCCACAGAACTGGGAACTCACCCCCAAAGGTTCACCTTCCTGCTGCCTTTGGCTGATAAACACTACAATGCAGGTACTGAAAAGCATGGTAAATAAATCTATCACTTAAAAAAATTAATTAACCTCTCAATTCGTCCAGTAGTGTGGCTGGTACACCACAATCTAGGGGCCCAAACAGGCGTCTCCTCCCATTTCATCTTTTCTTTTTTTTCCCCTGTTCAGTTTTCAAATACTCTCTGGATTCTTCTTTCCGCCTTATTTTGCTTTAGGATAGTAACAAAAATGAATGAATTATCACAACAAAGGAAAAGGTTTCTGGGAATATGAATGAAAACATAATCCTCAGAGGATTTCCACCTAGTGGGTTTGAAATAAGACAAAAATTGCATTGGTGAGGCAAAGGAAACCTGAGAATTTTGAGCTATTATTTAGTATACTAAACTATATTAATATTTTTTTCCACTCAGGCAATAAAAACTGATTGAGAATGGCTTAGCTATAACTATGAGGGTAATAAAGCTCTTTGTGACTCACTTTCAGAATTGCAATATTGACTTGAAAATTTTCATTAAAATTAGAAGCATTTTAGTTTGCTCTGTTCCTATTAAACAGGAACATATCAATGTATTTTATTTGGGGGAAAATTAAAAAAGATGAATATGTAATAACTGATGTTGAATTGCAGGGTGGTATTTTGGAAAGAGAAAACAACAACAACAACAAAAATGTTAATGAAACTTCCACACCACTTGAATCCTGTGCCACGGACACTCTTTATCCAGGTGGCTTCCAAGGTAATCCCAGTAGGCATTTGTAGGTGCCATGTGAGTCATTAGACAGCTTCTTTCCATGGTTTTCCTTGAATACAGTAGGAAGCAGACCATATTTCCTACTGTGAACATATGAGAAGTGAGGCACATGGTGAATTCTAGTTAATGGTGATTCTGTTTAGTGAACAAAAATTATCTAACAGGGAAAATAATTTTCCTCATTTTTCCTTCTAAGGGCACTTATTAAAATGGATTTTTAAAATGAATCTGCAATGATACAGCAAATTAAGCTTGCTATATCAAAACAACAACACACTATAAAATTTTTAAAATACCCAAGATTATTTTATTTCATGTGAGGGGAAACTACTATATTGTGGATATATATTTTTTCATTACTTCTAGATGATAAAATTTGGTGATAAGAAGGTACTTTAAAATTTCAACATGCTCTCCCCGAGGGGAAAAAAATGGCACATGAAATACATGTAAGCATGGAGACTAACGCTGTTCTGTTATGGACTGAATGTTTGTCTTTCCCAAACTCATATGTTGAATCCCCAAGGTGATAGTATTTGGAGATGGAGGCCTTGGGAGGCCTATGAGAACTGGACTCTCAAGAGGGGGTTAATGCCTTTATAAGAAGATACACAGAGTGCCCTCTCCTGAAGGTGGCCATCTGTAAGCCAGGTAGACAGTCCTCACCAGGAATTTAATTGGCTGACACCTTGATATTATACTTCCAGCCTCCAGAATTGTGAGAAATAAATGTCTGTTGTTTAAGTCACCCAGCCTGGTGGCCTGAGACAAGTAGTATGTATAGCCTCTTAAAGAGCTCAGGCCAGAGGGCAAAGAAATGCAAAAGGATTGCAAAATTTTATGTGACAGAGGTATACCCTAGGTACTAATGCAATGCACTGGAGAAATTATCTAGTTCTCCGAGATTTAACATATGAAGAGACGAGGAAGCTGTGCCCAGATGTTAAAGTGATTTGTCAGGATCAAAAACTGGTTGGTGGCAGAGCCAGGATATCAAACAACGTACATGTATAATACATTGCTTACTCATTCACTTAGTGAATTTTTATTTAGTTCTTACTCTATGCTAACTACCAGAACCATAAACTGAGGCATGAAACATTTTAAAGATTACTTGAGCAAATATCAATTTAAGAACTGGGTAGCTCCACTCAAGGTGGTTCAGGGGTTCCACTAAAGAAGTGTAAAGGTAAGACTTTTACAGAGTGAATGTGGAAGCAATAAAAAGAAAATGTTTTTTTGTCATGATGATAAAATTGCCTTACTTGATCTATCTCCATAGAAAGCCCCTAATAATGTAAGTTAATCGGCTACTTCTGATAGGATGAGCTTACGTTCAATTATTAAGTTTATGTATTTCTTTAATATAGGCATTGACAGGAAGTAGCTCAAGTTCCATTTTGCTTACATGTGCAAATCAAGCAAAGTTAAGGTCTTTTTTTTTAAGGCCTAGACAACTTTATCTGCTCAGGGATTCTTCAGGCCTGGTCTTTGTTTTTAACTTAACAGTTTTTCCATGCATTCTTTTATTCTCACGATACTATAGCTCCATTTGACAGATGAGAATGCTGAAATTTAGATAGATTTTTCTAGCTGGATCAAAGTCAGTCAACATCAGAGCTGGGGTTTGAACACAGAGGCTTGAAACATGAATGTTTGTGGAAGAAATTTAAAAGGACTTGGAAGAGATTGAATTGTAAAAAGTGCTAATCCCTAGCACCTTTTAGGAATTCTTGGTACCTTCTTCCATATATGAAAATACACAAATTGTATAATTTTTTTCATCAGTAAAATGTGGTACTACCTTCCTAGTATGAGGATTAATGTGATCATGTAAGTAATATGCCTAGTGTCTCTAAGAAGGAGAGGCTGGCAGAAGGGGCGAGTGTCCTCCTCATCCATGCTCTTTTCAGATCACTTTTATTGCCTTGAGGTCCATAGCTTCTTGCTGTAGAAACCTCTCATCATTCCTTGGTCCCTCAACTGTGGCTATTATTTTGAGGAACTGTAAAGTCTATGTAAAGGACCAATTCAACAGCTTGGATCATAGATTTTGTGTGATCACCTCCTCAACTACTTATGCTACCCCCACTCCCACTTCGCCAGTACATGGTGGACTTTGCCATCATGACTACAATCACAAGTTCATGTACCCTCCCTGGTCTAAGTGCTTGTATTTCCTCCAAATTCCTATGTGGAGACCTAATCACCAAGGTGATAGTGTTAGGAAGTGGGACCTTTGGAAACTGAACAGATCACAAGGGTGGAGCCTTCAAGAATGGGATTAAAGGGTCCTTAAGGCACCACAGAGGTCTCTTGTCACTTCAAACATGTGAAGACACAACCAGAAAGTGGTCACTTATCAGATATAGAATCTACCTTGATGGGGGACTTCCTGGCCTCCAGAACTGTTAATGAACTACTCAGTCGGTGGCATTTTATCACAGCAGTTCTAATACACTAAGACATACCTTGTTCTCCAACTACACCTCCTCTCCCTCCAGCTTGCTTGATTAAATTGCCCTTCAAGTGGATGGAGAATGACTTCCCAAGACACTGAATACATTCTCTTTCATTTTCCTGTTTACCTGACTTAGATTCCATGGTCTACCATCACTATCATTGTCTTTGCCTTTTCCTCTCTACATGGTGTACAGGACAATTTCCTACTGACAGCAGCCCTGACCTAGGAGGGACCAAAATGGAATGTTTTGTGTTTTATCAGAACTGGTTTCCATAGCTGAAGTGATAAAGACCTTTAAGTAACTTGGGCCTGCCAGAAATGCTTTTCCTGACTTATAAGCAACAAAGCCTTTAAAAAATTAACCCCGTGCAGACCTATGAACTCATTCCATTCTATCCAGAGTGTTATTTTTTTAATCCTTAATTAGCATAATCACTATAAATTATCCCCTGCTGGACACGTAATGATCTCTGACTTTTTCTTTCAACTAACTAACTACTCGGTAAATTTCTTCACTGGTATGTATCTTCTGGCTTGGAGGGTTAATAAAATTGACTTTGTGTCTTTTTTAAGTGCTGATGGTATTTTTTTGTTGTTGTTCTTTGACAATGGAAAAATGCTGAACTATAGATAAATTTAGTCACCCTCCTTGTTTGGTTCTTAATCTGAGCAGCTGGAAAAGGCTGAAGAAAAATAGCACTAACTCACATATTATTATCACTATAATATGTATAAACATCGCCTCAGATGGGCAGTTTCAGGAGATGACTCCATTGAAATTTTTACCTCAAACTCCATGGATGACTTCCCAAGGGTTCAATTACCAAATCAACTGCCTATAGTCATTTCTCACCAATTTAAGTGTGAAAAAAAAAATCTGACACTGTTGCTCTGTCAACAATATACTTCTAGGGATTTTACATTTCCTTTGGTTGCTATGATTCTCTTCCCCTTTCCTCTAACCTCTCCTTATATTATTTCTTCTTCTTTCCTTCTCACCCCTTAAATTCCTCCTTGAGGTTCCATCCCAACACATTTTTTTCTTCTTATCATTCCTTTCTCCATGGATTTCTACTTGTATGGAAACAATTCTTATATCTTCCAAGTCTAGAGCTCCAAGCTGGAACTTTCTTTTGACTTCTAGAATTAGAATTTCAACTGCGTGCTAGTCAAATCTATAGTCTATGGCATTTCCTACAAACAGGAAGGAGGTGAGTAAACCCAGAGTACCTGTGCAGGGAAGAAATCTGGGAATTCCAGGTAACAGGAACAGCTCCAAGTATGATAGGGTGACATGGCTGGGACCTCGGCTGCAACAATTCCACGTACAAAATATCTGATGAGCCAGACAGCATGCTGTCAAGTATGTGATCAGTATGGGATCAGCACATGATCAGCATGTTAACAGCACATGATCAACATTCTGATTGGGCAGGGGGTGCATGATTCATGATTACTCACCCTGGGTATAGAAACTCCCCTCCCTAAAAGTCACCAGCAATATCTTTAAAGGTCACCTCCAGTAATACAATATAAACCTGTAGACAGTAGCAGCTCCGTGGCAACCCACTTGGAATGCTTCCCTTGTGGAAGCCCATTTTCCTTTCTGCAAAAAGAAATTTTGTTACTTTGCTCTTATTCTTTGGATCCCTGAGACAAAGAACCCACGGATCTCCGGTGTCTCAGTAGGAGAGAGTGAATGGAGCAGGGTGGTGAGTGGTGGGATTGTGGGTAGACGCAGAGCAGGGAAAGCCTGGTAAGTCAGTGTAAGGTACTTTGTTTTTCACTCAGAAAGTTTTGAGATGGACTTAATCCTTAAAAGAATAATCTTACTGTCAAGAGGAAAGCCCAGAGTACGTTTAGGTGATGGCAATAATTCAGGCAAAAGGTAAAAGGTGACTATCGAAAATTCATATGGGACTTCTGTCTTCAAGCTTTCTCTTATGACATATTAAGATTTCCACATTAAATATAAAAAGTAAATATTATCTTGTCTCCATTATCAATGACAAATTTTAATTTAATTTGACATTGTTCTAATTCTCAGTCCTAAGTTTGAGCATTCCATTTATGTTGCATTTTAACTATCCTGAATTTCATCTTCATGGCCGAACTGTCCTGGATCTGGTTTTGTGCTTGGACTCTAACTTAAAGCTCTTATGGTTCCATTTAGCTTGGAGACAATGGGCATTTTTAGCTTTGGGAATTAGCCTCATGGCCTTTTTCATTTATTGCTCATTATTGAAGTGCCCATAATTCTACATAGATTTATTTTTAGTTTTCTTCTCTGATCCTTTTTATTCCCATATAAAAGATGAGGTTATATCAGTCAACCCTTTGCTGAAACTATACAAATCTTCTCTTTATATTCATGTACACATTTCATGGGTTTTCTCAAATCAGAAGAATGAAACAATTCTCCTCTCAATAATTTCTTGACTCAGAGTTTATCTGAACAATTTTTAATACAATAATTCTTAATTTAACAGTAACTCTAGCAGTGGCTTTCCAACCCATGGCTTTTAACAAGTTAATTTTAAAGTGAAAGAATTCTTTACAATTTGTTTTTTTAAAAAAGCTTGCGTTCTTTACACAGACTAGAATATTTTTAACAGAATTAAAATAAGAATATTGAATATAATTTGTTCTCATGCTATCATGAGTATATTCAATTAGAATGAAGATATATAAATTTATAGTTAATACATAGTCTTCATGGGAAATTTTTTTTTATTTGAAAATAATAAAGCAGGTACTCTCAACCTTAAGTGGATGCTGGTTTTAACGCACATCTATCAAATACCAAATATAGCATCAATTGAAGGGAGGGGACATGTGCCCTCCTTAATCTGGACTAACCCTAAAGATAAACTGGTAATCAACACAACGCAACAGAAGACATACTGAGTGTCTTCTGAGGCTGATTCAGAAATGGTCAAGTAGCTTCTGCCTAATGCTCTTAAAATGCTTATTCTGGGGTAATCCAACCAGATGCCATGTAAGCATTTTGAAACTGTCCTACTGAAAGCCCATGTATGAACATTCTGATTGACAGCCCAGCTGAGTTTCAGCTGACAACCAACATCAAGTGCCAGCCAGGTGAGTGAGCCAAATTGGAAATACACCCCATAGAGCCTTCAGATCATTGCAGCACAGCCAACATCTGACTGCAGCTGCATGAGAGACCCTAAGTGACAGCTGCACAGCAAGTCCTTCTTGAATTCCTGACCTATAAAACTGTGAGCAAAATTAAAGGGGTGTTTTAAGCAGCTAGGCTCAGTGAGAATATGCTACACAGCTAGTAACCAGAACACAGGAGCTCTGGAGCCTTTACATACTCTAATGTCCTCTATGCATTGCCATCTAGTCTAATTTACAGTTTTGCAAATGACATATTTTAATATTTCCAAAGAAGTATACTTTCACTGATAGCAGTCATATGTTAATACAAAGAGCTAGCTTCATTTGCATTTAAATGCCCCCAAGAACTTGTCTGTAAGTATTTGGAGAGCCAGACACAATTGGAATAAAAAAAAAAAAGACAATAGGTTGACTCTGCTAATTTTCTTTATCATACTATTGTTTTAAAAAGATTATTCCTAGTTATATAATGGTTAGCCAGTCAAGGACCTTTGTCCAACTTTGAACATATTAATTATCTTCCATCTTAGTTCCACAAATTCAAGGATGTGAGTAATTTATATCTGCCTTGATACTGTCTTCTAGGAGAATGAGAATTTTAAAGAGATGAACTTTGAACACTTTTACTTTAAAAGAAAACTTTTTTATGATTTTTTAAAATAGGAAAATTTTATTCTTGCAAGATATTAAGACTCTATATTGGGGAGGAGTGTTGCACAGGCATAGACTTGATCAGTGCTAGGTATAAAATTTATGTATCTCTCTAATACTTTCGATAACTCTTCATTCCTTTTTGATACGTCATGGAATTTGTTTCAGGTGACTCTAATTAGTGAACTAGTTAGGATAGACATTCTGGGACATGTGGGGCCCAGATCCTTTTAGGAGGTCTATGAAATCAAAACTATTTTCAGAATAATGTTAAGACCCCATTTGTCATTTTAAATTTTAACCTCATTCTTTCTTGAGTGAGCTATGGAGTTTTTTTTTAGCAGCTGCATGTAAGTGATTTTGCACTAGGTCAAATGCAAAAGTATATATACAGTTGTCTTGTTGAGGAGGAAAATAAAATGATTTGTGAAAATATAAAGTGATGCCGATTTTCACTGTATTTTGTAAAATATGGACATTTTTTTGAAATTATAACAAATAATAAGTACATTTAATAAAATTTACCCTAACATGTAATGAATTTACGATGTCTAGTGAATTAATATATAACATTTTTCTATTTTAATTTCTAAGGTAAATATTGATGGATATAGTACATATAAACAAACACTCTTTGAGATCCTCAAAAATTTATTAGAATGTAAAGGAGAACTGAGACTAAGATGTTTGGGAACTTAGTAATTTATCTGAGGAAATAAACACTATTTTAACATGATAACGTTTATGATGATGTAAATAGATGCTTTTAGGTAAATTGAAACCTCAAGTTTCTAAGTCTGTGTTTTGCTGAACATCTCAAAGATTCTGGAAAGATTGGAAAACATGGCAGCAGAATGTGTGTTCTTACTGATGAATCTTGGTTGACTGGACAGTTATTCTGAGCTCTAAATCATACTCTGGTTAATGTAAATTTTTTTTTTTTTTTTTTTTTTTTTTTTTTTGTGTGTGTGTGTGTGTTTGCTTGTATGTGTGTGATTGATGGGATGGCAGTTGAACAGAAAACACTTCCTGTATATAATACTATTCCTTGAAGAATTAGGTTATCTTCTAGCTGAGTCTTTGCTCTCTTCTTAGAGACATACTGTGATGGTGGCTGGTCACCATTTCCTTATTTGCTTAGGAAAGGAAATAATATGAAAATATAGTCAGATCCTTCTCTTCCACAGTCTCACTCCATTTAGCTTCTCGTTTATTAATCAACAAAATGAGAATATTAAATCACTTTTGATTAAGAAGTCCTGAAATTGGATTCTAATTAGGATAATAAAAATTAACCATCCTGACCAACCTGAGCCTTCAACCAAACCCTGGTATGATTATTAAATTTTAAGGGAATGTGCAATTTATTTTTTATTGTTTAAAGGTTTGCTTTCAGATCCTTATAATCACACTTTTAGCTAACAGATGAATGAATAAGTATGGCAAAAATGGGGAAAATGACAAAAACTTTAATAATAAGACTTCTTTAAAAAAGTTCAGTTCCTAGAATGTTCTCTGAAAATCAGTATATCAAAGAAAAATGAATATTTACTCATTATGATCTGCTAGTTATTGAGCCACTTGTGAGTATATAAGAGTTGTACAAAAGATAAAGAGGCCACATTGTCTTAACCTAATATTAAATTGTCTCTGTAAAACAGTGCTTCATCAAGTCTTGTGAGACAAAATTATGTTTCTCCTTCTTGATAAACTTCTGACTTTCTGAATCTTCTAAATGAATTAAAGGGATAGTGGTTTGTTTAAATCTTCCACTGAAAACTAGAGGTTGTATGAGAATGTCATGGAACTTATATTCTAATGGAGTAGATGTTACTATTCATTTCTGAATACTTACAAATGATAGGCAGAAAAATAAAACAAATGTGAAGGGATGTGAAAGGGGACAGATTTAGATAGGATGGATGGAGGGTCATCAAGACTTTTTCTGACCGAGTGACTGGGTAGATTGCAAATGGCCACACATTCTCATTTTGCCCGCTTCTTTGAAATGTGAGTTTACTGTTTCTCCCATCAAAAGATAGAGCATACTTCTGAAGAGTATCATGTGATCTGCAGTGCCAGTGGGACTCTGGAAAATGGGACAGACACAGAGTGTTGACATAGCTGGTACTTGAGGTATTCCCTGCCATGGTAGGATAGCCTACTGGATGAGATGACCAATGAATGTCCATACAGAAAGAAACCTCAGGATTGCTGCCTTCTCTTCTTTGTGTTTGTGAAATTCTTGGATCTGTGGGTCTATAGTTTTTATCACACTTTGCAAAATTTCAGATATTATTTCACCAACTATTTTATTCTACCTTCACTTATTTCTGAGATTCCAAATCACATTTAAAGCCACATAAAATCAGCTGACACCTGATTTGGGTTCTGTTCATTGATTTTAACTTTTATTCTTACTGTATATGATTCTTTTTCATTGATATTTTCTCTGTAATTTTTATCTGCTTTTAAGCCCATTTTTGTTTAAATTAGTGTATTTGTCAAATCTAGAAATTCCCTTAGGTTATTCTTTTCCTCCTCTTTTTTTTTTTCAGATCTCATTTATGTTTAATTTTGCTTTTTTAGTACACATATATCTTTTTAATGTTTAAATATTGTCTCCAAATTGCCCATTCAAAGGGGACTTCCAAATTAATTTAATTTCCATATCAAGAACACACCAAACACGAAAAACAATCTCTCAATGGCTATGCCATATATTTTCTTCTTCTTCTTCTTTTTTTTTATTGGATACAGTGTTTTATTTTGTTTTCATTTTTTAAAATTCATTTTAATTAGGTATATATGACAGCAGAATGCACTTTGATTCATTGTACACAATTGCAGCAAAACTTTACATTTCTAGGGTTGCACACAATATATTGTTGCACTATATGTACAGTCATACATGTATTTAGGGTAATGATGTCCATCTCATTCCACCATCTTTCCTGTCCCCTCTTTACCCCTCCCTGCCCTTCACCCCATCAAACTTCTTCCATTTTTTCCATGTCTCCTTCAATATGGATCAGCATCCACTTATCAGAGAGAACATTTGGCCTTTGGTTTTCTGGGATTGGCTTACTTCCTTAGCATGATATTCTCCGACGCCATCCATTTACCTACAAATGCCATAATTTGTTCTCTTTTAATGCCGAGTAATATTCCATTGTGTATATATACCACAGTTTCTTTATCCATTCATATATTGAAGGGTAATCTAGGTTGCTTCCACAGCTTAGCTATTGTGAACTGAAATGCTATAAATATTGATGTGACTGTATTACTATCGTATACTGCTTTTAAGTTCTTTGGGTACAGTCCTGCCAGCAATGTATGAATGTGCCTTTTCCCCCACATCCTTGCCAATATTTATTGTTGTCTGTATTCTTTTTTTTTTTTTTAATTTTTTATTGTGGGTTGTTCAAAACATTACAAATTTCTTGACATATCGTATTCCACACTTTGATTCAAGTGGGTTATGAACTCCCACCTTCACCCCATACACAGATTGCAGAATCACATCAGTTACACATCCATTGATTTACATATTGCCATACTAGTGTCTGTTGTGCTCCGCTGCCTTTCCCATCCTCCACCCTCCCCCCTCCTTTTCCTCCTCTTTACATAGGTATTTCTCTTTCAATGCTAGAACATATTTATTTTTAAAATTTTTTTATTTTTTATTGTTGGTTGTTCAAAACATTACATAGTTCTTGACATATCATATTTCACACTTTGATTCAAGTGGGTTATGAACTCCCATTTTTACCCCATATACAGATTGCAGAATCACATCAGTTACACATCCATTGATTTACATATTGCCATACTAGTGTCTGTTGTGTTCTGCTGCCTTTCCTATCCTCTACTATCCCCCCTCCCCTCCCCTCCCCTCCCCTCTTCTCTCTCTACCCCCTCTACTGTCATTCATCTCTGCCCCTTGTATTATTTTTCCCTTTCCCCTCACTTCCTCTTGTATGTACTTTTGTATAACCCTGAGGGTCTCCTTCCATTTCCATGCAATTTCCCTTCTCTCTCCCTTTCCCTCCCACCTCTCATCCCTGTTTAATGTTAATCTTCTTCTCATGCTCTTCCTCCCTACTCTGTTCTTAGTTACTCTCCTTATATCAAAGAAGACATTTGGCATTTGTTTTTTAGGGATTGGCTAGCTTCACTTAGCATAATCTGCTCTAATGCCATCCATTTCCCTGCAAATTCTATGATTTTGTCATTTTTTAATGCAGAGTAATACTCCATTGTGTATAAATGCCACATTTTTTTTATCCATTCGTCTATTGAAGGGCATCTAGGTTGGTTCCACAGTCTTACTATTGTGAATTGTGCTGCTATGAACATCCATGTAGCAGTGTCCCTGTAGTATGCTCTTTTTAGGTCTTTAGGGAATAGACCGAGAAGGGGAATAGCTGGGTCAAATGGTGGCTCCATTCCCAGCTTTCCAAGAAATCTCCATACTGCTTTCCAAATTGGCTGCACCAATTTGCAGTCCCACCAGCAATGTACAAGTGTACCCTTTTCCCCACATCCTCGCCAGCACTTGTTGTTGTTTGACTTCATAATGGCTGCCAATCTTACTGGAGTGAGATGGTATCTTAGGGTGGTTTTGATTTGCATTTCTCTGACTGCTAGAGATGGTGAGCATTTTTTCATGTACTTGTTGATTGATTGTATATCCTCCTCTGAGAAGTGTCTGTTCAGGTCCTTGGCCCATTTGTTGATTGGGTTGTTTGTTATCTTATTGTCTAATTTTTTGAGTTCTTTGTATACTCTGGATATTAGGGCTCTATCTGAAGTGTGAGGAGTAAAGATTTGTTCCCAGGATGTAGGCTCCCTATTTACCTCTCTTATTGTTTCTTTTGCTGAGAAAAAACTTTTTAGTTTGAGTAAGTCCCATTTGTTGATTCTAGTTATTAACTTTTGTGCTACGGGTGTCCTATTGAGGAATTTGGAGCCCGACCCCACAGTATGTAGATCATAGCCAACTTTTTCTTCTATCAGATGGCGTGTCTCTGATTTGATATCAAGCTCCTTGATCCATTTTGAATTAACTTTTGTGCATGGTGAGAGAAAGGGATTCAGTTTCATTTTGTTGCATATGGATTTCCAGTTTTCCCAGCACCATTTGTTGAAGATGCTATCCTTCCTCCATTGCATGCTTTTTGCCCCTTTATCAAATATAAGATAGTTGTAGTTTTGTGGATTGGTTTCTGTGTCCTCTATTCTGTACCATTGGTCCACCCGCCTGTTTTGGTACCAGTACCATGCTGTTTTTGTTACTATTGCTCTGTAGTATAGTTTGAAGTCTGGTATCGCTATACCGCCTGATTCACACTTCCTGATTAGCATTGTTTTTGCTATTCTGGGTCTTTTATTTTTCCATATGAATTTCATGATTGCTTTCTCTATTTCTACAAGATATGCCGTTGGGATTTTGATTGGCATTGCATTAAACCTATAGAGAACTTTTGGTAATATCGCCATTTTGATGATGTTAGTTCTGCCTATCCATGAACAGGGTATATTTTTCCATCTTCTAAGATCTTCTTCTATTTCTCTCTTTAGGGTTTTGTAGTTTTCATTGTATAAGTCTTTCACCTCTTTTGTTAGGTTGATTCCCAAGTATTTTATTTTTTTTTTGAAGATATTGTGAATGGAGTGGTTGTCCTCATTTCCATTTCAGAGGATTTGTCGCTGATATACAGGAATGCCTTTGATTTATGCGTGTTGATTTTATATCCTGCCACTTTGCTGAATTCATTTATTAGCTCTAATAGTTTCTTTGTAGACCCTTTTGGGTCTGCTAGGTATAGAATCATGTCACCTGCAAATAGTGATAATTTAAGTTCTTCTTTTCCTATTTTTATGCCTTTAATTTCTTTTGTCTGTCTAATTGCTCTGGCCAGTGTTTCGAGAACTATGTTGAACAGAAGTGGTGAGAGAGGGCATCCCTGTCTTGTAGAACATATTTATAATAGCTGTTTTAAAGTCTTTTCCTGCTAATTTCAGTATCATTGTCATTTCTGGATCTTTTTCTATTGAATTATATATCTTTTGGCTATGCGTTACATACATTTTCCTGCACCTTTTTACATCTGTTAATTTTTTGTTTTACTAAATATTGGATATTTTAAATAGTACACTGCTGTCTTTTTTAAAGAGCACTTTGGCAGGCAGTTAAGTTACTTGTGGGGCAGCTTTATCCTCCTGATATTTACTCCTTCCCACCCTATATTGCTCACTGGTACTGAAGATCTAGTGGCTGGCCTTATGCATGCTAGACAAGTATTCCACAACTGAGCTGTGTCTCCAATCCTGAGATACATTTTTAACCTTGTTAAGATGATTCTGGAGTAGCCTCCTCACTATAGCTAGTTGGAATTCAAATATCTCTCAAGCCTCTGAGAACTCTGGAATCCTTTCAGATCATAGAATCCTGATTGTTCTTTTCTAGTTTTTTAGATAGTCACTAAAGGCATGAGAAGTTTAGAATTCAGGCAGTGATTCAAAACAATTTAATGTATTTTTTGGAGCTGTTTCTTTGCAAAGCTTCCTCATTTTTGGTTCTCTTCCTGGAAAATTCCAGCTTTCTCACCTCTCCAAACTCATATCTCGGTCTACTTATCTCATGGAGATGGCCATTTTCTGACTGGGTTCCTGCTTCCTATGCCATATTCCTGAAAGTGCTCTAGGTAGAAAGTTGAGGTGATAATGGGGCTTACTTCATTTGTATCCCTTCTCTAAGGAATTATATGTTTTCTACTTGTTGTCCAAAAACTTTTTTAAAAATATTTTTTTCTCCAATTTTTTATTTGTTTATGGTAGGAGGGCATATCTGGTATTAGTTATCCCATTGAGGATGGAAGTGGAAGTTCAGAAAAATAATTGTCACTTATTTGATTTGCTTGAAGACAAAAGTTATTACAGTGATGTTATATGCTAGTGGAAATGATCTAACTAAGAAGGTATATCGGGTGATGCTTCAGAGAAGTGATATTTCAGGAAAAAATCCTTTGAGAAAGTAAGAAAGGATGTGTGTAAGTTGAGTAGAGGGGTTGGATCTACTGTCTCAGTATTTAAAGTTAGAATAGTAAAGTAGAAAATACAAAGCTTTTGTTCTTTATCTTAGGTAAAAAATGGAGTTACTTTTTCCTCCAAAATTATGTCTTCACATATTTAATCTCTGTATTCTACTTTGCATCTATTTTCTTTGGGGCCTCTCCATTTCCAGAGAGATCAAATAAAAGACGTTTAAAAAAATTCTACAAGTAAATGATGTGTGGATGAATTCTGGGTTTTGGTGCTGGTCAACCACTTATTTTAAGAAATGAAACATTTGTGTTCTATTGCTTTCTAATTATGAAAACAATGCCATCTTGTGTAAAAATAGGATTAATACCTATATAACTGGATTAGTGTTAGGATTAAAATAAAATATAATTAATATGCCAACCACAGTTGTCACTGAAATACTAAATTTCTTATTTTCCCTGTCCTAGGTAATGAAGTTCTTTGAAAAGATGAAGTAGGAAGACAATATTAAATACCATGGACTGAAAAACTATAATGAATTTAGTTCTTATTTTTCCCAACTGCTTCTACTAGAATTATTCTCAGATAAATTTTCCCAAACTGAGATCCCTTTACCTCATTTTCTGCTCTTGGTTTCTTCTGTTGATGGCTGTATCTCTTGACCCTGGAATCCTGCCCACATAGTGGGTACCACGTGGTGGGCACCCCACAAATACTAAGCTGGAATGTCTATAAAGTCTGTTGAATACTGGTGCCTGTACATACCTCCAAGTATACTAGTATCCTATGGAACAAAATCTACGGAGAACTGTTATCATGGAGAAAAACTTGATTTCAGTTAACTATCCTGGTTCTTTCCCTCTCTGCTGACACCTTCTGTATCACAGTAAATGGGAAACTTGGTTTGTATATCTCAGAAACAGTCTGTCGTAAGTTTGGTAGCTAAGCCTTTTAAAGTCACAATCTGTATAGGATTTATGTGCCAGTGACATTGAAGGGTTATGCATTTCTCTGCTCTGCTAGCCCTTGGTGACAGGGCAACTATATTTCCTGTCATCAGAGCTGCTGTCCTTGGCTCACATACCCATGCCAATGTATTTAGATGAGCAGGCTGGGCATCACTCTTGTGTGTACACATCAGCTGCAGGAGGCCCATTCTAGGTGACAGCAGTGTCACTTTGGTACCATAGCCTCTTTTACACATGATCACACTTGCAGATGGGAAAACCAAAAGCACCTCTGAATTACTGGGTTGGAGGAAGTGACTGGGGGAATAGGTGCCAAATGGACATCTTGACATGCAGAGGGGGACAAAAGACCCTCAACGTGAGCACCATAGAAGCAGATAAAGCTTGTGCATCCTGCACAGATTCTCAATGTGGCTAGAATCCAGTTGCACGAAGCAGTAGTAATTCAGGAACCAGAGAGAGGCAGGTGGGCTTACCCTTGGTGGTGACCCAGCAGGTCAAGACTGACCTTGACTGACCTTTGTCTGTTAGGCAGAGTTATCACTGTGCTGGGAAGGTGAACTTGCTATCAAGCCTTGACAGGAGGACTCTGGCTCTCACATTCCTCACCCAGAACCCACCTTCTGCCACTCATGTAGGATGATATCCTCATGTGACCAAATCATGCAGAAGGCTGGTAGAGGGGTGGGGGACTTGGATAGCTTGATATGCATTCAGATATTTTAAGATTTACATATGAAAATGAGAAAAATCAGTTGAGAGAAAGACAGGGATTAGAATGGGTTTGGGATCAAGAGGTGAGAGCTGAAAGTTGCAGGGAGAAAAAGAGAGTCTTCAAATTTGTTGTGTATTAATGAGAAAGTAGAGAAATGGGGAAAGATGATTTGGGGAAATAAATATAATATTTTTTTTTGGAAAATGCCAGTCAAACTGGAATCATGTTTGTTAGCAACTATTTTCAATTCCTGGACTGTGTTTCTTCGAATGAGTTTTAGTGCCAAGAATAGGCCATGTGGACCCTGGTGTACATTTGGGTTGTGTTTGAATAGAGTCTAAGTTGTACCTGTAGACTTTTAACTGACTGGTACCTATAAACTTGTTCCTAGAACAAATGGCCATTCAGAAGGAGCCATTTGCAGGTTTGTCACAACAACTTGCTATTGGTCACACCACATGTACAACTTGATTCCTGATTCTGCTTGATTTTGCCATGTTTCATAGTTTGGGACTGACAACATCCACAACATGCACACTGCTCCTAAGTTGTTCCTCAGATGAGGTTGGCTCTGGACAAAACCAAAGCAGATATATTCTGTTTAAATTTTTTTAAAAATGTGCATTTATGTGTGTGTGTGTGTGTGTGTATATATATATATATTTCTATGTATTTATATTATATACATTTATATTACTATATATTATATATTTATATAATAATTTATTATATGTTATATTATACATATTACATATATATGTAATATATATATATATTATATATATATAAAATATATATATATTTTGTAGTACTGGGAATTGAAACCGGAACCTCACGCATACTAGGCAAGCACTGTACCACTGAACCACATCCTCAGCCCCAACATGGCCTCTCTTTTAGCTTCCCTATTCTGGGTATTTTTGAAGCAGGACAGAAGAGGCTGGACACCTGAGAAAGTTTCAGGGAGCAGGTTTACTGACTGCAGTGTTCAGAGGTGGTTTCTCCTAAGAATTTTTCCTGTGAACAAAGATTTTGGAAATTCTTTGAACTTTATACCAGTTGGCCGGGGAGAAGGATTTAGAGGTTCACATAACAAGGGCTTTTTTGTTCCATATTTTTGTCTCATTTCACATGTTTTACCACAAATCAGGAGTAAAACATAGCTTTTGTAAGACAGAGCAGAGCAACAGGAAATAGGGCATCTAACCACCCTGAGCCCTTTTGCAGAGATCTTGACTTACATGACAAGAGGAGAAGCTTAATTATGGCAAGGGTCTTTTGGGTGGGTGTACCTGGTCTGCTTCACTATTCTCATGTGAACACAGCTCCTCATAAGTGTTCCCAGACAAATCTGATATTCATATTTAGGTATTTATGACTTGACATTTTGCCTCTGTGAAAAAAAAGGTATATTTAAATGGACTATCAAGTAAGGGTTAAGGCTTAAATAAAATATTCCAGATGATGGAATTTTAGAATCTATACAAAGAAGGTATTTTGGGGGTGGAAAAGTTGTCTATGTAGAACTATTTGAAGGCCACACCTCTTGACTTTTGTATATCATAGGTCTGTCCTCAATTTAACATCCTTTTTGAGTTGGACATTCATCACCATCCGGTTAGCTAACAACCATTTCTCCTTTCTAATGCCTTTCTGATTTTGTTAGGGCAGGGGAGGCTCTTCCTACACTGGGTAATTTGCTGTGATACTAAATTCAGTTGTCTGCCTCTCACTGAGGAGACCAAAAAAGCCAGATCCTTGCTCTCATTATTTCCATGTGGCTGGGAGGAATGCATGTGCCTTAGTCCTGCGGTGACAGGCTAAGAGGTCAGACCCCAGTTTGACCCATGAACAAGTGATGTTGTAACTGGAAACAAGTTATAGTCCATTTTCTCAGCCACCTGGTTTCCTTAGTCCCCTGTTCCTACCAGGATACCATTCCACTTCTGTGGTTCTGTTTCCTAGACCTACAGAGCTGCTCTTATGTCTGCTCATTTCCAAAACTGGTTTTATAACTTTTCAGTGGATTCTTTGAACACCCCAGACCTTTTCATTAAATACTTTCTTTTGGTATATGATAACATGATAATAAAGCTGGTTATTATTGCAAACAAGAATCCTGGACAGGTAAACTTGGAAAAGACAAAGCTAAAATAGTGATTAGTAGTTTCACAAACCCTTGCTACTCAAGAAAAATGGAAATGTTAATCCTGTGTTATTAAAAAAAACATAAAGATGATGTCCTCTCCTGCCTCCAAAGTTGGCTTCTGTAAACTAAAGATCTGAATAAAGGCATATCATTTCATCTGATATGTATGTGTGTATATTTTAATTAAAATTTTCATTTTGAGGTCATTAGGGCTTCACATCCAAGTATGGAGAAATAATATGGAAAGGTCCTATGTACCCTTTGCCTATTTTCTCTAATTGTAATACCTTGCAAAACTATATGGTATGGTATAACAACCATGATATTGACCTGGATTCAATCCATGGATCTTATTTGGTTCTCCCTAGCTTTGTATGCTCTCATTATGTTTTACATGCACATATGTGTATTTCTATATGGACTACCCTGTGCTATGATCCCCTTGAGAAACTCCAACTTAATAGAGACAAATGAAATGACTTTTCATATACTGGATCGACAGAGATGGGACTAGAAACCCACTCTTCATGACTTTATGATTGGGCTCACATTAAGGCCCAAACACTTCCCCTCCTACTCTGAAAGGGAAGAGATCAGCAAAATCCTGCAAAACAATGGGAACCTTCCAAAGGGATAAAACAGAACTCTGGTCATACCTAGCCTTGTGTTATGCGTGTATCCAAATTACTCTAATGAAAGACTTCTGTCTTTTTTTTTTCAATATTTTTAAAATTGTGGATGGACACAATATCTTTATTTATTTTTATGTGGTGCTGAGGATTGAATCCAAGGCCTCACACATGCTAGACAAGTGCTCTACCATTGAGCTACAACCCCAGGCCCAAGGCTTCTGTCTTAATCCCATTCATAAACTGAAGCCCAGCTTTACTTTTCCATGAAACATCTTCTGACCAGAAGCAACACTGCTAATCTTAGCACTATTCAGGGCACTTTTTCTAATCTTGAAGGCTGGGGTTCAGATAAAGAAAGGAGCCAGCATGAACTTCAGATGTACAAAGTAGTTTTATCCACAAATTAAGACTGTTCAAACTTATTTAGGACCACATAATTTTTATTGCAACAAAGAGGTGGTAAGCAGATCAAATAGAAAAGCTTTTACCTAAAATGTACTTGTTTAAAAGGGCAATTTCATATAGAAAAAGGAAATTAAATTTCCTTAGAAGGATTTAATCTGACCTGATATGCACAATATATCTGGAAATTGTAATCTCTATTATTGAATGGACTTGTATACCTTGAGGGTAAGAGAAAGAAGGAAGGAGAGGTCAAAGGAGAAATCATTCTGTGTACGTGTTTTGATAATGTCCTGTATGTCTAAAATTAAATGCTTAAAATATTTGCTTGAATGCAGTCATTTTAATATAGTCACTTTTGCTGTGAGTGTATTAATATTGCATCTTAAAATTCATAGATAATGCTATAAAAGCTGGATGTCCATTAGAATTCCTGGGGAGCTTAAACCTAAACCAGGGCTAAGCTGTATCTCAAATCAAATGAATGGGAAACTCTGGGGTGGGGCCCAGGTGACTGCTGAACAATGAGGGCTAAGAACCACTGCTTAGGAATATACACTCTGCTTTATAAAATAAACACACTTCTGCAGATGAAAACCTTTTAAAATTCATGAGAACTTGCTATTAAAAGACATTTCATAATGATGTTTTTGTGCAAGAAAGCTATCCTCCCTTTTAGAAAAGTGAATCTGGATTTTCATACATTGTATTGACTTCAAATCATGTGAATGTGTACAGATAGAGGGGCCTATCGCAGCATGAATCTGCATGTCTTCATATGCGTTCATCATAGGGATGCCACCTGGACTTCACGTTGAAATTTTTCTTCCTAGAATATTTTCCCACTTGAGCTTATAAAGTAGGACAAATGATATCATTATGACTTTACAGACTTTTGAGGAAACAAGGGGAGAATTAAAATGACATTTTAAGATTATCTGTGCTGAGGCCAGAATATAGGTTTCTATGCATCTGATGCAGAGATTTTCTTCCTCTGCTTCAGTTTTTCAGATATTACTTACATATATATTATGTACATTATATATTTTGTTTACTTATATGTAACACAAAAGTTCAATATATATCACATATGTGTATGTATGTATGTATAGAGCTTGGAAATAAAAATATTAAGCTACCATTTAACGATTTTTAGTCCCTTTCATCAAGGTTAATAATTGACTTGGCTATGAAAATTGTATATCAAGTATGGAGGTAATAAAAGAAATCGCATCAGATATATCTTTCTTTCTTAACCTTAGGCTAACAGGTATTGGGAAATTGCAAGAGAGAATTACAAACAGAAAACCAAAACCTGCAATCACTTGAAAGTGCTCAAATCTTATTTAAACAGCATGTACAATAGTTTGGTGCCAAAACTCAATTTTTATTTTAGGAAAACATAACTTTCCTTTCGATTGTTTCCTGACCTCATTTTGGCAGAACAGAGCTTGATCTCAAGATTCATATATACTGCACTCTGCTTGCAGGCATAACCGAGAAGGTGTCTTTCTGCTTTGTGTTAAGTGTGAACTTAAGGTAGAAAGCGTCCATTAAGACCTGGACCATTCTGTGCTTCACACTGACTTTGTATGGTTCACTCAACTCAGGAGGCAATTGCTGCTTTCTCTTGCAATTTAGGGATCCCTTCTATATCTTTATCCCTGGCGATAAAAACATCAAAATGAAAAGTTCCCTGAAAGGAAAGTGACAGTGGACCCATCACATGCATAGATTCTTCTGAGAGTTTGGGAAAGTTATTTGCTTATCTGAATGATATCTGTCAAGATGAAAGACACCAGCAGATTCCTTGGGTTTTCACTGACTGGGTAGCAGCTGCTATTCTGTTGATACAGGGAAACATCTGTCGATGAGATGGTTCTGGGCAGTGAGAGCAAAGATTTCACTGTCAGCAAAAAAGTGCTAGAAACAACCAGGTCCTGGGAAGCATGAAGAAGCTGGGAAACAGCATGGAAACCTTGGATACCAAGAGGTTGTGCAACACGCAAGGAATCATGAGAATGCTGAGTTTCAGCAGAAAGAGGAGGAACAAATTCCTCATGTGAGTAGTGAGGTCCCAAAATATTGTTCAAGAAAATGCTTGTCCCTATTTGAACTTGGGCAGCACAGAAGGACCTGTTCAAATCTCAGAAACCTATAATAAAAGCAGTGTCATGGGCCAATTTTACTGATGGGGAAACTGAGACACATGGATGCACTTATATCTTATTGTATTGAGTTAATGTTTGGTCATCCCTGAACCAAATGGTAGGTTGATGCTGAATATTTTTCTTTTTATTTGTATTTTGGTCTTAATAAGGTGTCATTGACAAATGAAAATTGTACATATTTATGATATATGCGAGGTTTTAATATAGGCACATATAGTGAAATTATTCAATTAAGCTAATTAACATATCCAGAGAACACTGAACCTGCTCTTCTGCGTTTTGAATCTCTCTCTGACACCTTTCCCCAAAGTAATATCTTCTTGAAAGAAATAGTTCAGTAATGCCTGCAGGCTTCTACCTCCTTGTTTTTTCCTCTCTCTCTCTCTCTCTCTCTGTTTTGATTTTGATTTGTTTTATTGCTTTATTATGTTTTCTGTTTTGTTTTTAAAGTTTTAGGGATTTTCCACAGATATCTTCACAATAACATAGGGTTATTTGCAAAAACAGCTCCCATTTTCTTTGGGGCAATGAGCTGAAGGCTAATGGACGGGAAACTAAGATTGTGTTTTCTTTCTTTCTTCCTTTAAGAAAGCTAATTTGCACTTGGAAACATGGTTAAAACAGATCTCTCATTTGAGGCCCTCAAAGAATAAGCCTATGCTCTCAGAGACACTGGTTATTCAAGCAAGAAAATGGCCAAAGCTATTTCCCATCTATGATGGCAAAAGCCATTCATCATTAAATAAAACATTTAAGCAGTAATTTAAATATTACAGGCTATGAAACTGCTTAGGCAGTGAATAGGAACTTGAATTAGAAGACCAGTCTTGTCCTTGAGCAAATAATTAAAAGCTTGCTGTTTCTCACGCTTGTCTACAAAAATGGAATGAAAATTCTGGTCATTCAACCATTTAACATGAAACTCTGAGAACTAATGAATAGTTACAAGGTTCTTTCTCAAATGGGAGTCCTTGTGGAAGAGATGAGCAGTAAATAGCAGCCCTACTCTTCTGGTTTTCCATGACAATTCTGATCTCAAATGTTCTTTCTCTGTGTCATGTCATAAGACTATCTTTGTGCCAGAATTTCCTGCTAACCCCAATCCAAATCCCCTTCCTTATGGTCCTAATACTTGGTTAAAATTTCCTAAAGTCGGACAAAGAGTAAATAGAAAAGGCTTAGGAATTTCTTCTCCATTAAGCATAAGGCATATGCTAATTTGCAGAAGTGATTTACAGGCATTGTAAAAACATCATTTGTACAAGTTCTTCCAGCTTTTCTTTTTTTCTGGGGTAAAAGTGAAAATAGCAAGAGAACAAGTCTTCTTTGGCCCGTCTCCCCACTCAGCAGAATGGTCTGTATTATTCAAGCTTGGGGTGTCTTAGAGAGTTTATTTTCTTCTTTACTATTTTATTCCGAGAGAAGGCAGCAAAAGAATTATTGTTTTGGCCAGAAGTATTAAAGACTACTTATTTTTTTCTCCAACTTTTTCAGGCTTGCCATTTCATCCAACTCACAGAGGATGTGGATTGTTTCTCCTGGGTCTGAATGTTTTGAGACAGGCCCTTTATGTTGGAGGCTCACTTCAGGAAAAGTTAGGATGACGTTGACCCATGAGTCCCCTAATAAATATACTCTTGTAGGTTGGTCAGAGGTCGCCAATTAGGTTTTATTTAACAGATTATCTCTTCTAATGAGGATAAAAATAGCAGGACCGTGAGGCAGGAACAAATGTGGGAGGAAGGAAGTAGAAAAGTCAAGTAAAAAATGATACCAGAGAATCCCAGAGGTATGACTGAATCCCAGAATTGAAAGGATCTTAGAAATCATTGATTTAATTATTTTTAAATTCATGATTCTCTTGCACAATATCCTCCACAAGTGGTTATTTATCCTTTCAAAATAATAATAACCCACTGAGCCAATTCACATTATCTTCTGGAAAATCAAAGCAGAGGGAACACTTCCTGTTTTATTTCATGAGGCCAGAATTACCCAAATATCAAAGCCATGAAAACTATATAAGGTGTCAATGACACCTTATTAAGACCAAAATACAAATATCAATATCTCTTATGAACATATTTGCAAAAATCCTCAATACATTATTAGCAAATTAAATCCAAAAATGCATAAAAAAGAATTATATGCCATGCCAAGAAGGATTTATTCCAGGTATACAAGGCTAGTTCAATACTAAAAAGTCAATAAATGTAATCCATTATCTCAACAGGATAAAGTCTAAACAAATCCATGATCATATTAATCGGTACAGAAGCCAAATTTGAAACATTCTAAAAAACATTCATGAAAAAACCTGTAAAAAATACTAATTCATGGAAATATCTTCAATTTGATAAAAAAAAAAAATACAAATTACCCACCTACAGCCAATATCCTTCTTATCAAGGGGACAATGAACATTTTTCCCTAAGATCAGGGACAAGGCAAGAATGTACTCTCTTATCACTCTGCTTCAACATCACACTGCAAGTCATATAGCTAATAGAAAAAGATAATTTTTTTAAAAAAGGACCATGTAGATTGGAAGGGAAGAAATAAAACTGTCTTTATTTTCAGATGAAATTATTGCTTTGAGAGAAAATCACAAAGTCTAACTATATTATGAAACTAATCATCAAATAAATCAAGATTACAAGATATAAGGTAAATATACAAAAATTACTTCCCCCCAATACACATCTATGAGCATGTAAAACTTGAAATTTAAAAATATCATTTTCAAACCACCAAAGAAAATCTAACTACACACACACACACACATATGTCATATACAGAAAAATACAAAATGCTGATGAAAAAAATCAAAGAATTCAAGTAAATGAATGGAGAGATAATGTTTTCATGGTTTGAAAGACTCAATGTTGGTTAAGATGTCAGTTGTTTCCAATGTCATCTATAGATTCAATGGAACCTCACTCAGAATTCCAGCAAGTTATTTTGCAGATATCAATAAGTGATTCTAAAATTTATATGAAAAGATAAAAGACCTAGGATAGCTAAAATGATACTGAAAAAAAAAGAAATAACAAAGTTTGAGTATTCAGATTATTTTAATTTCCATATGATTAAGCTACAGTAACAAAAACATCATGGTACTGGTAAAAGAATACACACATAAGTCATTGGAAGAAAATAAAAATCCTGGACAGATGAACACATATAGGGTCAATAATTTTTTTTTAATATGCAAAGGCACTTCAATGGATGGGGAAAAATGTCTTTTTAGCAATTGTACTAAACAATTGGACGTACATATAGACAAAAATTAACCTAGACACAGACCTATATGGTCCATAAAAATTAAGCCAAGTGCAAAATAATGGTACTTCTAGAAGAAATAAATGGGAGAAAAATCTATGTGAATGGGATTGGTAATAATTTTTTGGCACATCAAAATAATAATCTATGAAAGAAATATTTTGATAATTTGGATTACATTTGAATTTAAAACTTCTGCTGTGAGAAGACACTTTAAAAAAATGAAAATACAAGAACAAATTGAGAAACATATTTGTAAAACATGCATCTGAAAAAGAACTTATATCTGAAAAATAAATATAACCCCATGACTCAACAATAAAACAAGCAACCCAATTAAAAAATAGGCAAAAGATTGAAATTGATACCTTATCAAAGAAAATATACAAATGATAAATAAATATACACCAAGATGTCAAATATCATTTATCATTTGGGAAATATCAATTAAAATATGAAGATGCTACTAGGTAAAGAGAGTAAGATTAAGAATGTTGAGTAATAAAAACTATCATTTATTACCAATGGGAATGCAAAATGGTACAGACACTTTGGAAGACAGTTTTCCAGTTTCTTTCCTCCTTTCCTTTCATTCATTTCATTTCTTCTATTTTCCTGTCTTTATGGTGCTGGAATCAAATCTAGGCCCTGGAGCATGCTAGGCAAATATACTGCTATGGAACTAGACCTCAAGTCTCAGATTTCCAGTTTTTTTTTTAACAAAGCTAAATATAATCTTAGTTTATGATCCAGTAATCATGCTCCTATGTATTTACCTAGCTAACTTGAAAACTTATGTTCATGCAGAAACATGCCGTGATTATGTGTAGAAGATTTATTTGTAATACCCAACCTGGGAAGCAACCAAAATGTCCTTCAATAGATAAATGGATTAACAAACTGTAATGCATCCAAACAATGAAATACAATTTTATAATAGAAAGGAATGAGCTATCAAGCCAGGCAAACATATGGATGAAACTTAAATGCTTATTGTAAGATTAAAGAAGACAGTCTGAAAAGGCTATCTGTTGTATGATTCTCTCACAAAACACTCTGGAAAGGCCAAATTTATAATGACAGTAAATAAATCAATAGTTGCTAGGGTTTGAGTTGGGGAGTTTGACTAGGTGAAGCACAGAGGAACTTTTAGGGCAGTGAAACTATTGTGTATGATACGTGATATGGGACACTGTTTGTTAGAATATTTAGAGCTGCGCCATGCAAAGAATGAACCTCAATTTGTGCAAAATTCATAAAAATCATCTTAGGAGATAAGGTAATCTCAGGATGGAATTAAAAATATGACAATAATTGTACTGTATTACAAGCATTTGAAAGAACCTCAGTATATGGGATAAAGGAGAAAAAAATCTAACCTAATTTATTTTGGAAATGAGTAGAATATGTAAGACAAGAGGGAAAAGGAACAGCATATAAGCACTGTATTCTAGTTGATAAAGTTGCTTCCCAGTGGTGTATAGGCATAGGTTAACATTCAAAAACCACTACATATGTGAGATTAGACACTGTAAATGGATGGCATGTGGTGACAGACAGGGGTCTCATTGTTAGAGTTGGAAGTTCCAGATGGAGAAGTGGAGATCAGAATGGATTAGTATTGGTGATATTAGTATGAACCTATATTTGTATCAATATTGATACAGATGGTTATATGTAGATGCATTTATATTTGTATGTATCTACATGGAATAATGCATACACATTTATTTTCTTGCTCTATGAGAGGGCATAGATGCAATGACAACCCAGTGAGCACACCTAGGGTCCAGATCTTGGTTTTCAATACCATTCTTCAATAAAATGGAATAAAGCCTCCTTAAATAAATGGCTGACTCTGGATGCTGCACATGGAGCATCTTATGTATTTGAGCAAGAAAGCACTTGAAATGTAATAAAACAAACAAATGCCTCCAGGGGCTTGTGTCAAAGGAATCATACATAGGAGACAACTAAAAGAGCTCCCAATGGCCAAAGCTAGAAGAATTTGAGCAACAAAGTAAATAAAATAGTATTGAATTATAATCTATAGTATGAAATAAACATCATCTGTCCATGAGTCCATCCTGATATAAATAAGTTATTTAATAACTAAATAAATGAAAGCCAAGAGACAAATTTCCATGCAGAATAATTTTAGGTAAGTTTTGTATATATCATGCCCTCAAGTAGGTGAACATACCTCGCTACTTCTTAAGTGTGGACAGTACACTGTGACCCCTTTCCAAAGAGTATAATGCAGAAAAGGGGAAAAAGAAATAACTGGATAGTGGATAAAATGATGACTGCTAGGTGACCAAGGCCAATATTAATAGTGACAAGCCATGTAGATAGTATGCACACTTGCTGTAATATGATAGTTATGGTGACATTTTACTTCCACTTTCCTTCCAAAAAATCCAATCCATAATCCAAGTCTAATCCTGAGAAAAATATTAGATAAATCTCAACTGAGGGACATTCACAAAAATATCCCACCAGTATTCCTCAAAACTGTCAAGGTCATCAAAAATGAGGAAAGCCTGAGAAAGTAAACTAGCCAAGAGGAGCCTTGGGAGAAATGCATAGGTGTAATGTGACATCCTGATTGGGGCTGCAGCCCCAAGGACTTTAGGTAAAAATTAAGGAAATATGAAAAGGACTTTAGGTAAAAATTAAGGAAATATGAAAATTGTGGGTTTTAGGTCACAACAGCAACAACAATATCAATTTCGGTTAATTAATTTTGACAAGTATACTATAGTAACGTTGGTTATTGCAAAGAGGGGATCTAGAGGAGGCTATATGGAAACTCTATTATGTTTGCAATTTTTCTGTAAACCTATACCTATTCTAAAGTGAAGAAAAATGTTTACTGAAATTCAAAATCAAAGCAAAACAAAACAAAACAAAAAAACAATGGTCAGGCTCTTGTCATTTTACCAATGTTTTTCCCAGGGGCTGGCATCTAGGGAAGGATATAGGTAGATCTGTTTTCCCTGACATTGACTCCAACATTAGGAATAAATGAGTAGAAAATGTCATCATTGGTCAGACAATTAAGACTGTGTACAGATATGTGTAAGATCTGGGGTTGGGAAAATGCCAAATACAATGTCTACTGGAGTCCCTACCTTTTAGTAAAAATAAGTCACAGAAAGGTACATGAATAAACCTGGTATCTGATAAATGCCACTACACAGTGACAGACAGAAGGTGCTATAAAAATTCAGAGGATGAAAAGCCAGGGAAACCAGGAGGTTGCTCCCTGTAGGAGTTTGCACACAGGGAAGTGACACGGAATTCCTGGTGGAAGGGTTTCAACAGACAGAGGTGAAGAGGTAAGAAAGGGGTCAGTTCAGCTGGACCAGATAAAGTGTTCATGTGGGCAACAGTTGCAAAATCCACAGGAAATGTGGATTTTATTTTACAGGCAACAGAGAGCCATCTACACTTTCTCAGTGAGGAAGTTACAGAATTACAAAAGGAAAGGGGGGCAGTGATGTGCCTGCACATTCATCTTGTTTTCCTTTTCTCCCATTCAGTCCATTCCAGAAAGGCTTCTGTCCAGCCACCCCTGCCTTGGTTGTTATCCACCTCAGTACAGATGCACTTTTAGGTTTATCTCTGGTTTCTCAA
Source organism: Marmota flaviventris (assembly GCF_047511675.1). Classification (NCBI taxonomy): domain Eukaryota; kingdom Metazoa; phylum Chordata; class Mammalia; order Rodentia; family Sciuridae; genus Marmota; species Marmota flaviventris. Next base: position 26,311,068 of record NC_092509.1, on the reverse strand, counting down.
TAGCGTGTAATGCCCATACAGATTGCTCTCCCTTGAAAAAAAATGTTTTGTTAATTCTTCATTTTCTCCTCCTCTCTCCATCTACTCTTCTTTGCTGCTTCTTTTTCCTCTATCCAATTTCTTTGGGTCTTTCCTCTCCTTTTCTTCTTTCTCTATACTCTCACCTGGGGTGACCTCATTCATTCCCATGGCTTGATTCATCTCCATCTCTTTGATTTGTATTTCACAGTTTATATCTTGAGCCCAAAATTCTTTTCTGAGCTCTACTCTTATAGACAGAGCTGACTATGAATTCCTTTCTTGGATGCCTAAGAATTATACAAGAGCCTTCTCAATTTTAATAGGTTCAAAACTGTTCTCTCCATCTTCCTGTCCTCTTCCTGAAACCATTTTCCCTCTAAATCCCACATTGCCATCAATGGAGCTACCATCTTCCTTATACTATACAGAAACCCGTAGCTCATCCTGGACTCTGCATTTTGCCTTGCCCCTCCTCCCTATTCATCTGATACAGCCCTGTGGTCTTTGGAATTTCTTTGCATGTTTTTGTCTGTGTACTCATTAGATTATAAGCTCATTAGATTATAAAAGGATGGGCTATAGCTCTTTTGCCTCTCATGGCAGATAAGCACAACCTCTGATACCACTCAAATATTTAAAAATTAATCTGGCTGTAAGATATTGGCAGTTTCAAGATGCAAAGTTAGGTGAGGAGGCTAATGCAGTAGTTTAGGCTTCACATCCCTGATTTATGCTGCTGCCTCCTATATAAGAAAAAAGAGTGCATGTGTGTGGGGGGGTGGGGGGCATAAATGTGAAAGACATTGAGAACTTAAGAGAGACAGAATTGTTATCACTAATTTGATAAAGGAGGAGAGGAGCAAAGAGAGGGAACAAAGATGATTCTAAGGTGTGGATCCTGGGCAGACCTATGGGCTAATCACTGAGAGGAGGAGTGCGGAAAGGCAGGGTAGGAAAGGACCTGAACAGCTGCCTATTGGGAACCTACACCATAAATATTCCAGGTTTCTTCTTGTTCTGTTAATGAATTCGGGAATTTCATTATGTATCAATCAAATCAGTTTTTTTTTTTTTTCATATATGTGCTGTATGAGATTTCTGGTGAGCTTCCTGGTTCTCGTGGAAAGAGACAAGGGTTTGGGGTGAGGTAAAATCTCAGGTATACCTCCTAGCTCTGTTATTTTCCAGATGTATGTCCTTGGCATGTTTATTAACCTCTCAGATCCCTGGACTCATCTGTAAAATGGGGACAACAACTTCATGTGGTCTTGAGAATTAAAATGAGGAAGCACATGTGGCCTGGTGGGGGCAGGACACCTACCATGTGGCATTTCACAGCCTGGCCCAGCCCCTCATCCTCCCTCCTCCAGGGTTGTAGCCCCTTACAGTCCTTGATCTTTACCATTCAAGGTTCTGGATAATGTTCCTACTTTAGTTTCAGAGAATGGTGTGAGAATAAATGAGATAATGTGGTCTGTTCCTAATTATCCACTATGAGGCTTATTTACAACAAGTTCTTATTTTTGGTTGGCCTTCCCCTGACCCTAGGAGGCATCTGGGCAGCCTCTCTACACTGTCAGTTGGTCTGTGCTGTGGAAAATAAAAGTTCAAATTGAACATCAGTCTCATGAACACAATATGGTAAGGAAAAATACCATGTGCATTCCAAAATCAAGCATAAATGCCTTTGAAATTTATTTGTGGTTTTGAATGGTGGGCTCTTTCTTCATTTACATTAGCCAGATTGATTAGAATGGGCCACAGGCCATGATTCTGAAAAGACTTAAAGTTCCTTGAAGAGAAGACAAACCATCAGTGTTAGGTATTATCACAAAAACGTCACGCATGAGAATGGATCTTCCAAAGTATAAGGGGTAAGAAGTTTCTTCACTTTTTTTCTTTGCTAAATTTTTTTTCTTCATGAAACTCACATTAAAAAAAAAATGTACACATCACAACACACAGAGAGAGCCATACTGTGTGTGTATGAGGCTCAAAAATCTTAACAATTGCCAGTAGATACAAGCAGCACAGAGAACTACAACATGGCTTCTTGGGGTGATTCCTAGACACTTGAGAGAGCTAGTTTTTTTATGACCAACACGTCCCATTTTTTCCTAGTTTTAGAGACAGGTGGATTTGTTGTATTATTTCTTCTCCCCACCCATTCTAGTAGATGAACACATGTTCCCAGAGGTTGTTTATTCAGTCATTTACACTTTAAGAACAAGGTACTAGGGCAGGAAGAAATGACTTGGAAATGATTATTAAGGACCTTAAGGACACATTCTTAAAAAACAGGATAGATCCTCAACCTTGAATCGTGGACTTTGCAGTTAGCTCATCGATCATCAGTGTTTTATAGAACCAAATCCCAGGAAAACCTATTATTCTCTCTGGAAAAGAGCTACTCCTTCCCATGGTACTCATCCAAAAGTTGAAATCCAGTGGGAAATGCAGAACTTGGATTACTTTCTGACTTTTGAAAATGATTCTTGAGCTGTGGATGATCCTATTCGTCTCTATCTATGGGATCTCACAAGAGGCCCCGAGGACATGGACATCTGTAAGTAACTCTAGAATTATTGTCCTATTTGGACAAACCTCCCCAAGGTTTTGATCACTTAGTAAACATTTACCAAATGCCTACCATGTGCCAGGCAATGGACTAGCCTTAGGGGAATGATGATATGGGATAGATTGCCTAGGTAGAGGTCAGGCTTGGAGTGCAATGACACAGGCCCCCAGGGCTGGCTCTGAGAATTCGAGCTGCCTGGCACATGGTGGAATATAAAGTTGTTTCATATCCTGTGGACAGGACAAGTCCAATGAACACTGAATTGGTAAGCCTCCTTTTACCTCTCTTTCTAGCACCTTCCTTTAGGATTTATTGAATCTCCTCTGCAGCCTGAGGACCTTCATAGAGAGCTGACACACATCTGTGCAGTGCAGGGAAGACAGAAGGGCTCCAGCAATCCTGTTCCAGAAATGTCTTTTCTACCCTTTGTAACCCCAAGGAGGTAAACACCAGGGAATCTGGGATCATATTCAAGTTTCTCAGAGTACTCATTACACTATCGGAAGTCAACACTGGAGCCATTTGTTATAGAATAATGCTAACATACTCAAAAAGGGCAATTGGGAATTTAATTCATTTCAGAATATAAGAACATTCCATTCTTTGTTCTCCAGGCTTCAGGGTGGTTATGGGGCGGGGGTGGGGGCGGAGAAAGTTCTTCTAGGATACTGCTACTGCCAATTTCCAGCACTTTTTGATTTATTTTGGGCAAGTCTTTCTCGTTCAGTCTCAGACAAGCTCAAGATTTAGGCAAACATAGAGTTAAACAAGGCTGGAGTCCTCAGAAATTCAGAATTTGATATACTGACATCTATTGTTTTTAACATTTTAAAAAAATGTTAGGGGAGTAGACTCATTGACATGTGTACAATTGTGATGAAAACATAGTTTTGAAATATATTTGTGTTCTGTAGCTAGGCAACTAAAAGTGACTAATACACAGGAAATATGTCGTGTGGTTCTTCCAGCCAAATTATGAGAATTATAAATCTCTTATTTTCTTTATATGCATGTTCTCTACATAGAAGAAAAATAAATAATGGAAATAAAGCCCCCTGAGCGTAAAGGGCTTGTTTTTGAGTGATTTCTCTCCTATAGTCCTTTTATTTTCTTTCCTCAGTTAGTCTTGCCCACAGGGCGTAAGGAGTGGGAAGTTTCATGAAAAGAAATTGTAAGTTATTAATTTAAAAAAAAAATCCTTTAAGGACCTAAGGAAGAATAACATAAACCGAGGAGTCAATCTTGGCTTCATTATGGGGAGACATATTATATGAACTATGCTACATTTTTTAAGCTTTCAGGAAATAGACTGGCATTGAAGTAAAGATTATGGCTATAAAATAGCTGTGATTACATTGCAACACAAATTCCAACAATCCGCTATAAATACTGTTTGTATTATTACTGTAATTCCACAATATCCTCCCGTTTTTTTTTTTTTTTTTTTAAATCCATGGCATTTAATAGCCTACAATTTGAATTGTCCTTTCGAAATCTTTTCAGAGCCAAGGCTAAACAATTGCTTTTATGGACCCAAGTAGGGAGACTTTCATTACTGTATGCCACCCAGGCATTTTAAAGAAAGGAATCTTAGAAAACATCTCTACAGAAATTGCTCTATCTTGATGCTCAGCTGGTTATAGTTCAATAACCTTTCTATACTGATGCCAAGAGAGTGAGAGAAGAAACATGATAGAGGACCAAGGAAATAGTGACATGACAAACAGAGAGAAGTGGGCCGATGGATTACAGGCTGCTCCTATTTGGATTTTAGAAAATGCAGCTCTATGTTAAGGATGCCATCAACTCCAAAGAGGAACCAACTGTGTGAAATGTTGAGGGACTCCATTGGGACAAGTGCATCACACAGCACGGGGGTCCAACTCTGTAAGGCTGAGTCACCATCTCAGCTCTGCCAGGGCCACTGTGGCCCAACTGCCCAAGCCTTTCTGTGTTGCCTCTTATTTCTGGGGGATGCCTGAAGCCCTGAGGTCAGAGGCAGAAAGCATCTTTTAAGAAAGTTTCCAGTAGAAAGGAATCCAGAAGAAATCCTTACACCTATACCCCCAAAGCCTGTTTTGCCTACAAATCTGATAGAGCAATTTTCTAGGAATAAGTTCTGGCAAGGAATAAATATATTTAAGTCCAAATTCCATAAAATGATGAAGGATTTTGAAAATCTATTTGTAGATGGCCCTGTATATCCATAGGTTCTGCATCTACAGATTCAACTAAACACCAGTCAAAAGTACTTGTACTGAAAAATTAAAACTCCATGTGGCACCTACAATGACAGAGTATAAATAATTCCTGTTCTCCACCTTTACTATGATTGTGCTAGCATTGTTTATTTTTGGTTTCATAGTTTAATATGTTAACTACATATCATGGAAAGAGTTGGAGATAAGTTTTACTTCCAGAGTGAGCTTTAACAATCCAGAATTTAGTGGAAACCAAATGCTGAGTCCGTGTGCACCAAGGGCAAATGCAAAACTGTGGATTCTCCTATTTAATTTTCTAATAAAATATAGTTATAATAAAGGATAAATGACAAAAAAGTATTTGTATTGAACATGTACAAACTTTATTCCTTGTCATTACCCCCTAAATCATGCCGTATAAAAATTATTTGCAGAACATTTATGTTTTATCAGGTGTTCCAAGTAATTTAGAGACAATTTAAAGTGTATGGGAGGATGTTGTGTAGGTTCTATGCAGGTACTATGCCATTTTATACAAAGGACTTGAGCATCTATGAATTTTAGTATCTGTAGTGCGTCCTGGAACCAACTCCCCCATGGATCCCAAGGGACAACTGTATACATCTTATATTCAAATTGATTAGAATCAACCAAAATCTCAAGTTCATCAATTTACAGAGTTATCCTGGCTGGGAGAAACTTCTCTGGCAGTCTAGACACAGATCTTAAAAAGATTATCAGAGGAGGTTATATATCCAAACAATATCTAGAGTTGATAATGATTAGGTTGAACCAAAAATACAGATTTCCCAACTCCAGGATTAGAGATGGATTTCTAATCAAAAATACCTTTAAGCAATTCTGTTTTTAATAAGCATACAATTGTCACTATTTTTACATCTCATATTATCCTTTAGTGGCTTATTTGAGCTTCCACAGAAAGAGGAATAAAAGAGGACCACAAAGGTAGGATTGCAAACCAATATTCAAGACACATCAGTCCATATTACATGGAAAAAAATAACAAATGTAAGATGTGGTTGATAAAATTAACCACCCCTCAACACAGGAGATCATCTTTACGGGTTTGTTTTATGTATGACAATATGAGCCTACATTATAAATTTTTTCTTTCTATTTTCATTCCCTCTTCTGAACTCTTGAGTCCTTGGAGGCATATGCTACTTTTCATTTGTGTTTCAGTGGATTTATGTAATAAATACTATGTCTCTCCAGATTCGTGATAAACACTACTAATCAGGCTTAGAATAGTTTCCAGGGAGACCATATATATGGTCATTAATTCATTATTTAATTCATTCATTTAAATCCATGAATATTTTTTGAGCACCTACTAAAGTGTCCCAAAACATCTGTCTTGGCCTGGACATTCTTGATCTAGTATATTGAATGGAATATAAATATTGGTTTAATAAATGAGTAGATCATTAAATTAGTTTTATTTGCTTATTGATTTTTAATTATGATAAAATATACATAAGACTGACTGTCTTAACTATTTTTAGTGTACAGTTGTAGAGCATAGCATTAAGTATATTCATATTGTTGTGAAACCAATCTCCAGAACTCTTTCATCTCACAAAACAGAAACCTTTACCCATTAAACTATTTCCCATTCTCCCCTCCCCCAGCTCATGGCCATCACTGTTCTACTTTCTGCCTCTATGAACCTAACTATGTACCTCACATAAGTGGAATCACACCGTATCTGTTTTTAATGACTGGCTTATTTTACTTTACATAATATCCACAAGATTCATCTATGCTGTATGTAACATGCTTGAGAATTTTCTTCCTTTATAAGGCTGAATAATATTCCATTACACATATATACCACATTTTGTTTGTCAAAGAACAGTTGAATTGCTTCCAACCTTTGGCTATTTTGAATAGTGCTGCTATGAACACAGATTAATGATAATTTCCTTGAGATCCTTCTTTCTGTTCTTTGGGGTTTACACCCAGGAGCAGAATTACTGAGTTATATGGTAATTCTAGTAGGATATCTTGAGAAGCTACCATATTGTTTTTTCAAAGTGGCTACTGCTTCACATTCCTATCAATGGTGTGCAAGGGTACCAATTACTCCATGTCCTTACCAACACTTGTTATTTTCTGGGTGTTTTTTTTATTTGTATCACCTTTTTTTTTTTTTTAATACTAGCCATCCTATGAGACATGAGGCAGTCTCTCATTGTGGTTTTGATCTGCATTTCTCTAACCAAAATTCATTTTATTTTTAAAGAATATGTTTCATTTGACTCTTTTATAGCAAAGAAGAAGGAGATTTGTAATTGGCACTCCTCTGCTCATGGTTTGCAGCCTTTGCTTTCATTATTTTTATCTTTGTAATGAAACATACACACACATGCCCAGTTTATTTTTGTCTAATAATATTCTCTGTATGTAGGAAAATGAAACCAATGCCAGCTACAACACATGAGTGTTTTTGTGAGAAGTAACTAGAATTCACAAAAACAATCCAGTTCCATGGTGACGTGCTAGAGAACACGCATGCACTCCTGGTCTCCAAATCTAGAGAGGGACTGAGTCATACAGTTTTATCAAGATCATCCTTGGTAGCTAGGATCAAGGATGTGATAAATTATCATAATCTAAGATAAACATTGTTTAGCTATTTTTTAAACATTTTTTCATTACCAATGGTTTTAAAGAGTTATATATCCTCAGGTTGTAAAGATAAGAAATGTACATATTATGTCTTTTCTCTTTTCCCTACATTTTCCTATGAGGAAATGTTTATAACTAATGCTCATGACAGAGACACTAAGGGTGTCAGTAATGAAATAATTTTAATGGACCTAAGAAAATGAGGGAAGAAGGGCAAAAATCCTTGAATACACCATTATTTGGACCTTGCCTCTATATATGGTAAGGTGGATGGCATCATCTATTCATGGGGTAGAAAACTATTGGTAGCTCAGTCTTGTTGGCACATGCCTATAATTCTGGGATCTCAGTAGGCTGCAGCAGGAAGATTGCAAGTTTGAGACCAGCTTCAGTAACTTAGCAATTCCCTGTCTTAAAATGAAAATGTAATATTCGGGGCTGGGGATGTGGCTCAAGCGGTAGCGCGCTCACCTGGCATGCGTGTGGCCCGGGTTCGATCCTAAGCACCACATACAAACAAAGATGTTGTGAACAAAGATGTAGTGTCTGCCGAAAAACTAAAAAATAAATACTAAAAAAAAAGAAAATGTAATATTCTACTACCAATTTGAAAAAAATTATAAAGTGCAGAAGAACATGCCCCTCAGCAACGTGGGGATTGGGCCAATATAGTAGAATGCCCTCCTACCTACTTATGAAAAGTTTGATCAGAATAGAATTTCCAGCAAGCTACAGAATCAGTAAGTCCTAACTGACAGGTCCTACCCAGCCTGGAGCATTTCCTCTTTCCCAGATCCCTGGAAGGGAGTTGGGTGACTATATCTCAGTCCCAATCAGCTTTCACTCTCACAGTTTATGTCCTCATTTGTAAAAAAAAGGATCTGAGTGGTGGATTAGAGAGGCCACCCAGGCCTCAACACTACAACTCTTCTTTTCTTGATTACTTTGCCCAGACTGTTCTATTGCCTATAGCAATGCAAATTCTGGACCCTAAAGGTGAAAACCTAAAACAGGTCCACAGAGCAAAGTATTCTTTATTTTCTAAGGCACATATTTTCAGATGTTCTTGTGGATACTTCATTCTCACTATGTTTATGCCTTCAGTGTCATCATTAGGATTTCAGACTTCTCAGAGATAGGACCTCCTCCTCACCCCAATACACCCACCAAGCATAAAGACCCAGATTCTATCACTGAATTTCGTCATAGACAAGACGGCTGGCTAAACAGATATTTGGATGCCCAGATTTCAAATTTTAAATTTGAAGATCAGATACACAACAAGTAATATTATTTTAGTGACAGGATGGCCTGTGAAATATTTGACATAATTCCATTGAGGAATTATTTACTCTTTATGTGAAATTCAAACTCAACTGGATATCCTGCATGTGTATTTGAAAAATCTCACAACCTAGTTATGGAACTTTACATTTGAGAGCAGGAGTCCTAGACATGGTTATAAGTTGGTTTGAAGCTCATCTTGGCCAAAAATGGGTGAATAACTGAAATTACATGACCCCCATGTTCTCTGATGTGGAAGATCTTTTCGTCTATGTGAACACTAATAATGCTTCTCAAAGGAGGGCCACAGCAAGATAATTGGGTACCCTTAAAGAATAATGATTTTTCCCTATGTAGTCATTAGTTAAATATTTGCATGAAATTTATTTAGTAAAAGTAGGAGTAAACTGTTTTATTTTAATTCAAAATTAATGTTCATTTTAAAGTATTAGAAACTATCTTCTGGCTTAATTACCCTGGCATCTGTTTTGCTACTATATGACTCCTTCATCTGACTCTACATTGTGTTATAAGGATTTATGGTAGAACTTAAAGTTCTTAGTATGGCTTCTGCACACACTAGGTATATCATGGCTATTCTAAAAACATTTTTGCATGAATAGCCTATTTGAAGATATTTTTTGGAGAGGGCTTTATAAACATATAATCAGAGCTTCAAATGTGAGAAATGATCTAGTTTAATTTTATCAATTTGTAGATAAGGAAACTGGCCTGGGGAGATTAAATAGTTTATTCAAGGTCCTCTTTCTAGGTGGGTGCATGGCTCAGTGTCCTCAGTGTTCCTTGCTGTCATGCTTCCTTGTGGAGAAGTAACATCAACACTCTAGGTATCTAGGCAACTGACATCATCCATTCAAGATTTTCCCTGCAAAGCAAAAACACCAGGCATACTTAAATGCATGTGCAAATATTAACTTCATCATTATGAAAGTTTTGGGGAACACAGAAGTCTTACTATCGACATTGGACGAAACCCCACTTAGCTCATACAGAGGAACACTAGGAAAGTTGATGCTAATGATCCTACTGGAGTCATCTCCAAATAAACACCCATTTCCAATTGTGAAACAGCTCCATGAGTATCCAAGTATCTTTGGAAAATAGTAAGTTGCTGTGTGGATAAAAGTTACAAATGGTTATTAAAACAGTATGTCCAAGGAATTGGAGAGGACAAACAATGACAAACAGAAAGGTCACTGCCTGATGAAATATGTCCATTGGGTGGCCCAGTGCCATGCTTAGTCCCTGTTTTCCTTCTTAAACAAAAGAGGTGTGAGTGAGTGCAGGGCAGTTAGTTTTTCATGAGAGTTAAAACCTTAAATGTACAACTCATTGTTATAAACATTTTCTTATAGTTTTTGGCAGCTTGAACGGGCAGGCACATATCTGAGCTGACCTCCTTTGGCAGCAGTTTGCTCACAGTCTGTTCAGCAACAGGAACTAAGTGTTTCTGGCATTGCTTAAGAAAGTAGCCACTTTAAGTGGGTTTACACTTTGCATTTTTATTAAAACTGAGGTTCAGCGTTGCTAGTGTTAATGATGTTGCTGGCGACTGTGCATCATTATCATCCGAGATCCACGGAGGTTACAGAAATAGGATATCCAAGATGTGTGCTGAGGATTGGTTTAATGGAGGTCTCAAATGTCCTTATGTTTTGTTTGGTTTTATTCTTTTCCCCTCAGAGTTTTGGTTAAAGTTCTCTGGATATGCATTTGAATTTAGTGTGTGCAGAAGCCATACTAAGGGGATGGTTTGTGGGTAAAATTGAAAGGTGAGAGAGATGAGACACATAGAAAATTCTAGGAAACTCTATTTGCTGGCCAAATAAATATAAAAATAAATTTTAAAATCACACACTATTAATAGCTTTCTTAAGTGTAGTTGACCCATATAACACGGCTCTACATGAGAAAACAAAGGATTTTCATTAATTTCTTACTTTGATTTTAATATATCAGATCTTCTACTTTTAAACTTTAATAACTAAAATTACTTATATAATGGGAACAAATTTTGAATAAAATAAGAAGGGAAAATGAACTTTTATCTCTCAGGTGTGCTTTAATTCTATCAGTCAAATGCAATGTAATGAGTGATATATAATTTTTTTGGCTTAGTGTAGATTATCATTCATTTATCGAAGGATCTGAAATAAGCATATATACTAATTGCATTTGGGCAAGCTCTGTGCTTTGTTTTTCTGGAATATAAAATGGGTATAATAATGATACCTGCTTTACAGGGCTATGCAAAGAATGAGATGATAGATGTTCAAAGATTAAAACTTGGGGGCTGGGGTTGTGGCTCAGCAGCAGAGCACTCGCCTAGCACATGCAAGGTGCTGGGTTTGATCCTCAGCACCATATTAAAAAAAATAAAAAAAATAAAGGTACTGTGTCCAACTACAACTAAAATTAAAAAAGAAAAAATCTTAAAACTGAGCTTAGCTTGCAAGGCTTATCCAAATGGCAAATAAAATCTTATTTATGAAATTATATTTAAAATTATTTATTTCCATTCCTACCACTGCTATTGTCTTTACTTCTCCCCTATCACCCTGTGCTGGAAAAGTCTGTAAATGTAGACTCAGTGTATCTAAAATGCTTTGTGACAGTGTTCAGATAATGAGTTTTTACTTAATGACATGTAATATTCAACTACAGACTCCCTAAAGAGTGCAGAAGGTACAAGCCACAGCTATGTATTTTTTCTATTTCTCTGCACATGTGCGGGCATGGGTGTACACACGTGCATGCACACACACACACACAAACACACTCTTCACAGAGTGATTTCTGATGATTGTTTTTTTTTTTTTTTTTCCCTAAAGAAACTACATACTTATGTCATTTACATCCACCATTTTTAAAGGTCATTTTGCTCCATCACAGAAAAATATTCTATTCTCAAGAGCCCATATATATAGATATATATCTAAGCACTTCATAAAATAATTGTTTCTAAAAATTCTATTTTTGAAATTATCTGCAAATGCCTCACAAGTAAAAATCCAACAACTGTGCAGAATTTCATCTTAATAAGTGGATTCTTTGGAATGCATCGATCCTGGACAAGCCGTTAGGGTCAGCCAGATGCTTTCCAATCAAGACAGAAAAGAAAAAAAAATTGGTAATAAGTAAATAATTCAATTTTCTTTCCTTCAAATCACTGTTTCTAAACTTATTCAAAAACAGGTTCTCTCTCTCTCTCATTCTCTCTCAACATATGAAAAGAAAGTAAGCAAAGAACCGAAATTAGGGGAAAACAGTAAAATAGTAAATGAGGCCTAGCTATAAGTATAGATAGTTAATTGCTTAAGCAGACATCTTTTCTCCTGAGGGCATTCAAATTCAAGTTTGAACTTTTTATCACTGAACACAGTTAATTAATCTGTGGGGTTTAATCCAATGTGATTTTGAGGTTATTTTATTTTGAGTAAAATAATGTCATGCCTAAACTTGTAAAACTGTTTTGACTACTGACTTTAAAAATTGTAATTGTGTATGTCTTACTATTACTTCTCCATACTGTTGATGTAACTCCTCTCCTTTGGGAAGGGAGATCCCTTCCAGTAAAATGTGCCTCTGACATAGGCAAGAGGCAAACACTTTGTATCCACAGCTGCACAGAGGGAAAGAAGCAGGAAAAACACCATCATTTGATCAAGGCCAGACAGCTACGGAGTCACTTTGCTTGTGCTCTGTAAATGCCAGATGCCCTCCTGGGCTTTGGATGTCATAGGGGTAAAGTGCAATCCCTTAGTCAGAGAGCTTATTGCATTCCAGCTGGGGAGGAAACCAGCTCTTGGATAAGTGGCTACAGGACAGTGTGACACTAGCCAGGCAGCTCTAGACATGGCATTGTGAGAGAACAAAAGGGAAGAGGTGATTTCCACTGTTGGCAGTCTTGTATGCAGGGTTTAAACTTTCACTCTCTTCTGTGGGCACCAGGAAGCCTAGAAGCTTTTGAGTAGGGGAGAAGCAAGACAATGCTGTCTTTTATGAAGCTCATCCTGAGGTATGATAGAAGTGGTAAGAAGTAGGCAGATAGGAAACTTTAAGGAAGGACTAGGAAATAAGATTTTAATTCAGAAGTTCTGCATGCTTTTTCAGGCCTGTCTCTCCCTGAGCTAATCTCTCACGTGGGCCTGCTCTTCCCAAATTCCTGGGAAATCTGTAAATCTACCTGTGCAGTATTAATTAGCCCCGCCAATAAATCAATTAAGCAAAGAGAGATATATTCTCTTGAGCAATCCATGATTTAGAGGAATTTCTAGTTCTATCTATTGATCAGATAATGAAGACCATGTCAGCCTGAGGATCCTGAGAATGACCAGACCACCAAAACCCATCTTGAGATCACTGGACTAGTATCCTTCCTCCATACATTCCCATACTTACCTCATCATGTTTCCTTTAAAAGAAGACCCAGGAACACCCCAAATCTGCCTCTCACTCTAGAAATGATCCAAATTCTCCCTTGAGTGAATATTTCTTGATTTACTCCGAAGGCAGCTCTCTTGAGGTTACTTGCATTCTCCCTTGAATATGTTTATCTATTTCCTAAGTAAATCTATCTTTGCCTCTGACTGGCATGTGCTGAGGTTCTTTTCTATCACATTTGTCAAGAATCCTGTTGGTCCTGAGTGGAGTCCCCTCTTCTTTCTGGAGCTCCTCATACCCTTCTTTGGGACACCCCTTCTGCCAAAGCAACCCCTAGATGCTACTTTGGGAAGCCCTGAGTTTGGGAAGGAAAGTAGCAGTGTGCCCTGTTAGAGTCTATCAGGGTTTGGAAGCCACAATGAAGGTAGGAGCAGGGATTGTAGAAGGGCCTCAACCCACAGGTGTTTCCATGGAGAAAGTAAAAGAACACAGTGAAAATTAAATACATGTGGGGAGGGACAGGCACTGAGCCATGGGCGAGGCACATTTTCCTAGCCTCAGTCCTTGGTATTCTCTCCTTTCCATGCCATTCACCAATGAGTTAGCTCTTCCCCACACCACATACCTGCTTCCAATCTCTACCTCTGCATTCAAAGATCTCCTCTACACTAACGGGTTATGCATAGATTTCTCTAGTATCTCCTTGGAATCCCAGAGCCAGGCAGCCAACTGTCAGCTTGAGATACCTTTTTAGGCATATTCAAGGCACCCTCAGACTCATGATGTCCAAAATCAACTCTAAAGTTGGTTGTCTTAGAGGATTCAACCTCGATCAATAAGATCCCCACATGCTAGGACTGTATGGTCATCCTTGTCACTTTTTTTTCCTTCAATCTTATATTCAATGTCCCTCAACCCCCTACCCTTAGGTCTTACTTTCTAAATGCCATTTGAATATGTCCACTTATCTAAAGATACCATCCCAGCCCAAAGGCCTGTCATCTTTGGCCTGAACCTCTACAGTAGACTCTCAAATGCTCCTCTTCCCATATTCACCCCCTCATCCTCTCAAATTCATCCTTCCTACTGCTGTCAGAATGAACTTCCAGGAATGCAGATATCTTTGTGGCATTCTTTGTGTTTAAAATGTGCTTGGTTTCCATTGCTCTGAGGAGGAGAGAACAAAATCCCCCATTGTGACCTTGAATGTATCTTAATATGCTGTTATGGTGTGGATATGAGGTATCTCCCAAAGCTACTGTGTTAATGCAGGAATAGTCAGAGTTGAAATGATGTGATTATGAGAGCTGTAACCTAATCACTTTCTCCTAGTTTGAATGGACTAACTGGGTGGTAACTACAGGCGGTGGGGCATGGCTGGAAGAGGTGGGTCACTGGGGGCGTGCCCTTGGTGATTAGATCTCATCCCCTGGCTCCTCCCATTCTCTCTCTGCTTCCTGGATGCCTTGAGAACAGTGTTCCTCCACTTGACCTTTCTACCATGTTGCTCTGCCTCACCCTGGGCCCAGAGCAAAAATGGAGTTGGCAGACTACAGACTATAAACCTCTGAACTTGTGAGACAAAATAAACTTTTCCTTCTCTAAGTTGTTCTTGTTGGAAATTCTGGTCTTAATTATGGGAACCTAATACATAAGCTTTCCTGCTGTCTTGGATAGTTAACTTCTCCGTTATGTTCTGATCTTGGTTTGAGTAATGATTCCTCTGGAGTTCCTTTCCAAACTTCCATAATGAGGTCAGAGGCCTTATATAATGTTCATAGTACTATGTACCTTTCTACCCACCCCTGGGAACAGATTGGATTATGCATTTATTTTTGGGCTCTGTCATTAATGGTTTTTCTCTCTCACTAGACAATTAACTGCGAGGCAGGGACTATGTCTATTTATTTTCACCATTGTGTTCTCTTCCTCCAGCACAAAGCATGGCATATTATATGCTTGGTAAATATTTGAATAAAAATATACTTAATAATAAGTCCATGGTCTTTAATGTGTAAAAATAGGGGGGTAAAGAAAATCATTATCAAAGTTGAGAAAAGAGTTGGACCTTCAGATGAGTTCAGTGTGCGATAATTAAATATTTGAATTTCTTTAGATTCTATAGGATACCCAGGTAATTAGTGGCATATAAAGAATAGTTTTGAGGGAGAAGTTGAAATTGGGAGTCACCAGTTCAAGAACTTTGCAGTGCTAAGGGGGTGTAATCTCAAATGGCTTTAGGAATCTCCCAGATAAGGTGAAATACGGAAACTGTGACATGGTGAAATGTGACAAGTGGCAATGGGTGTGGATTGGAGGGTACATGCTGTGCTTTAAGGCATGCATAACCAGATTAAAAGGAAACATCCTGTCAGCAAAACAAAACACTTCAGCAAGTTCCACTCAACCCTCTTGGAGGACTAGCTGACATCTTGGAGAATAGAGGGAAGAATGTCAAAGATAAATGACTGAGTATGTAGAGGAACCAGCAAGGGAGAAATAATGATCTTAGAAATCGAAGAGAACCAGTGGAAGCCAAGAGAGGAAACTTCCCAAAGAGAAAGAGGTGAAACAACAATGTTAATGCTTTGGAGTTCAAGAACACTGAGGTTTCAAATTGGGTCATGGAGTGTGACTATTGGGATTTGGCATCAGTAACCTTAGCAAAAGTAATTTCATGCTAAACTCATGTTGGAACTCATGGTGTCCTGCTCTTGGCCAGGTAGATTTCATCACTTTCCTTCAAAAAGGATATCCTAGTGGGCTGGGGTTGTAGCTCAGTGGAAGAGCACTTGCCTTGCACATATGAGGCCCTGGATTCAATCCTCAGCACCACATAAAATAAATAAATAAACAAAAAGGATATCCTAGAGTGCTATTTCGGACCTTAGTTAAGTCATGTTCCCTTTTGCTAAACGTAAGAGTCTCACATTCTCCTTTAATTAAAAATAATAATAATAAAATCTGAAACATAACTAAAATGAAATAAATCATAGCAAGGATAATTTTGTAACTACTTCATATTGTCATAATAGGAATTCCCAACAACTTTGAGAGATATGCAGGAAAGATATTATTCTCATTTTATAGATAAGCATACGGAAGCTCAGGGAGGCCAAAGGTTTACAGAGGATCAACAACCAGGTAAATGTTCCACCACAAGCAAGCCCAATCTGGGCTCCTCATACCTTGCTGTGTGGGGTAGTCTGTTAGTCTACTTGGTGATAATGCTAGTAACAATAGAACATCCTAACACAGAAACACACACACACACACACACACACACACAGCAAGTGAGTGTTGATAGTGGCTTAGAAGTTCAACTTTCCCATAAGGAAGAATCCATGATGCTGGCTGGAACTTCCTAAGGCTGGGAAATTTCATTAGACCCCAAGGGTGTGGTGGCCAGCTCTTTCCTTATCAGCTTCTCTGAGTACCATCATGAATCTGCCATCTGTAACTACAATCATGCCTTTAGCAGAAGCTGAACCTCGTCTCTAATGAGAGCACATTTCTCCTGGATGTTCTACACCAGTGGATCTGCTCGTGTCTTCTGCTTTTGGCATCTGGTACATGTAATCGATATGTCCATGCCAGACACATGGCTGTCTCCTTCTGGCAGAACAGATGTGAGGGTCATTGAAGGTACTCCTGTAAGTCTCACAAATGCTTATTAACACAAAACTAATGACATATGATTACCTCTTCAAAAATTATAGCCTCAAAATACAGTTTCTGAATAGGTGTCGCTGAAGCTATTTCAACAACTCCTAACACCCCGTATGATCACAAATATTGGGTTTTAGGTACAAGTGACATTAATCACTAAACAAAACACATGCTTGTTTGTTTAGTGAGTGAATGAGTGGGTGAGTACGATGTGCCAAGGATTTTATAAGGACTGCCTGTAAGTTTAACCCACAAGGTCGGCTGCCTAGGAGATTCAATACTCGCTTAAGATCATACAGGTATGAAGTCCCAGACTGGATCTGAATTTAGGTCTATCTTGTTCTAAAACCCAGTCTTTAAACTCAGAAATAATTAGAACAAGGGATGCTGGGTAAGGGAACAAGTTCATTATCTTTTTATTTTACACAGAACTGTGTCAATACCTAAACTTCAGGACTAAGAAAGCCGAATACAAACAGACAGTGTGTCCATTTCCTCTCTTCCAACAGATTCCACCTGAAACATCAATTCCCTCCACACACTCTTTGACACTTCACTGCCTGCCATATTCCTGTGTGCCATCTGGAAACTTCTGGGTCCAGTTTCCAAGTCACCTGTCTGAATTGCTAACGCGACATAATTCTGACCTATGGGCTCCCAATTTTCTGTTCCAATTCCTGATTTTCTTTCTTAAGGAAAAGTCAGAGCAGTGCATATTAGCATATTTTATGTTTCACTGACTAGAAGTTTTCATGTTGAAAATTCCTGTACAGTCTATAGTTACATGCTGTCTTTTAAAAAGAATATCTGCTTAACTTTAATCCATTTCCCAAATCTGGAGTGTACTAAACCTAATTGTTATATGGAGTCACCTGTGGAGAGTTTAATGGAAAAGCAAGGCAGCAAATTAGTACCATATGATTAGCTTGAGTAATACCAAGTTTGTTTATCCAAGGCCCTTCAGAAGAATGGACTGTATTTTTAAGATATCACTTGTTTTCCATATCTGCACAGAAGCATGTCTCTAGTTAACTGGACACTTAATTTTACACTTATTTATTTTCCCCCTTACAGATAGCTCGTTGGCTATTCAGTATGTGCATAATATAGAGAAAAATAATTATAGGAAAAGGGACAGAGAGAATGTCATAATTAAACTGTGCATGTGCAAAATACACTCAATGTACCCGAAACATCTTGATTGCTATAATCAGGTAGACTAGGTTTTCAGCAAATACTTTTAAAAACAGATTTATTTCAAGTCAGCAGCAGAGGGGCAGCTCTCAGAATCACCTTATACACAAAATTAACTAAATTTAATTCTGGTTATATTTTTTAAGTCAGCTGTAAAGAGAAATCAACATATAAATCAATGGATTTATAAAACACTCAGGCATCTTCAGTGACCTTACAGAACAGGTTTATTTCTCTCTTGTCTGAACTCTCATTAACAAAAGCTTCTGAACCTGCCAACCGCAAACACGGAAACTTACTGAAACTTTTATTTTATAGTTTAGAGATTAAAGTTTAGATTGAGTACAACTGTAGGGTCAAAGAAAGTTAAAACATCCATGTGGGAGAAGGGTGTTATGACAAGTTAACACTCATTCACTATTTTTATAATGTCTGCCAAAAAAATAAGAAATGATGATTAAAAGGGATTTAGGCCAATTCAAGGGGCACAAAAGCCCAATCTATGGAATAAACTATAAGGACTTCAAATCCTCTTTCTTTTCCTTTCTTGGCCTTATGGTGTTGGAAGCTCATATGCAAATATTTAACTGTGTTCTCCATCTAACTAGCAGGACACTGAGAGTGTCATGGGTCTGCTACTTTACTGGATGGTGAACTGCCATAATAAGCCAAAGTCAAGGAAGCTCATTTTATGGTCACCAAACAAAAACAAAGTAAAAAATCCCAAAGAACCCAAACAAATAAATAAACAACAAAACAACTAGAGATTTTTAGAGCTTAATATAGCTTTATCCTCTGGAGAGCTCTGCCTGATTGCAGACAGCTTAAAAGCAGGCTTCAAAAGCACAACGGACTAGTATCATTCTAAGGGCTTTGCCCAAGATATGTTCAATAAATGCAAAAGCACATTTGCTCCTCTTCCTTCTGTAATGAGCCATGCCAGTAAAGCAATTTTTACTGGTCTGGGAAGCAAGCAAACAGGTTACATTCTCCAACTCAGTTACTAGGTTTTAATGACACAAAGCCCAAGTTCTCAGAAGCTGTTTTACTCCAACACATTCACCCTGTTTGCAAAGATGAAAATAAAGACTCTTTCCCCTTTTCCTGTAGAAATATTGAGAAATTCATGCTTTCCTCTGTGCTGTTCCCGCCTTCCATCTCCTGTCCTTCATCACGCCATCAGGTGCCTGGATGTAAAATCAGGGAGACAGGAGCAAAGAGGAGGACAGACGGAACATGCCAGGAAGAACCTGATTAGATCTGGGGCAGGCTGGGGCTCCAGAAGATTTTCCCCCCACCAGGAAGAAGTCATAAATGAAATTAATGTCTTTAAAAGAAATTCTGCCTCAAACCATATCCCTTTCCAGTGATCTTCTTGAAGCCCCATTCTTGTATAATTCTAGTTCTTTGACAAGGCAGACTGACACTTTCAATCTAGTAATTTAAGGGCAATTTATTTTGAAGTGGCAATTTATTAAGTACGATTCAAGAGTGCAGAGGGTTATCACAGCCAGGAAGAAACTCACCTCATGTCTTCTAGGCAGGGCCTCTGGGGTTTGATTTCAGGTAGACAGAAGACCTCACTAGACTTCTAATTCCTGGATTTTTCTGTACCCATCTCCCATCCTACATTGCCATAATAGGGAATAAGTCGTAAAATTTACGTTCCCTGATGTTGTGTTGCACTGATTTAAATTCATGGCAAGCTGTAACAGATTGAGTTCTCTGAAGAGCCTCGTACTGCAGAAGGAAGCCAGGAAGCCATGTCACCTTATTTGGCGCGGGGCCAGTTCTCAATCCTAAATCTCTTGGAAAGTACTACTTCTGTGGTGATTGTGATGAATGGCCCATCCTGGAGGGGGCAAAGAGGCACCATTTATCAGCAGGAAATGTGGGCTTCTTTGAGATATCAAATCTCTCTGCTTGCCATGATCATGTATGTATTTAATCTAGCATTCAGTTTATTATTTTTGTTTAATAATAAAACATGTGGCCACATCCAAAAGAAGAGGTGAATTTGGTGGAGGCGAAGACAGCGATCCTAGATATAGACCTAAGATAACAAGAATCAAGTTCCATTTTTCTGATGTTGTTTTCTGGCCCAGGGCAATAAATGATCCCAATCACCTTTCTACCACATATTCCTATAATCCCCTTAGGGCAGAATTTTCAAGGGCCACTTCTCTGTTCTGTCCTCCCTTGGTCTCATATCATGATCTGTCCCCCAAAGCGCTGACCTCCTGCTATGGACTGATAAGACTCGAGGCCTTTGAAAGGATGTTTGCTAGTAGTGAGGAGGGCTGGGGCTTCCTTAATAGTTAAAATGTCTCTGCTTTTTGCCTCAAATTAGTCAAAATGAAAGGTGATCATGGGTCTGAGCAAGTACAGCTCTCCCTCCCCCATTCCTTGTACACTCTATTTTGTTCCCACAGGCCAGCTCAAGCCAGCTGAGCATATAACATGAGGGTTTACATATCTCCCTAGCTGCTTCCTCTGGCTCCATCTCCCTATTGCTGTCCAGGCTGCCTCAGATATGAAAGGTCTAAAATTCAACAGAGCATATGTGGCCCATTGTCTACCCTGGGGGTCAGCAAAGGATGGCCCAAGGGCCAAATCCAGCCCACTGCCTGTTTTTATAAGTGGAGTTTTATTGGCATGCAGCCAGGGTCACTCATTATATATCGTGTCTGGCTGTTTTTGTGCTAAAACAGCAGAGTTGAGTACAGTTGGCCCTTCTATCTGAGGGTTCTGTATGCATGGAATCCACAAGTGTGGATTGAAACTATTCAGAAAAAAATGATGTCTGTACTGAGCATGTACAGACTGTCTTTTCTTATCATTATTCCCCAAACAATATGTAGAACAACTATATACCTAACATGTACATTGCAGTAGATATTGTAAATGTTGTAGTTTGGATATGGGGTATCCCCTAAAACCTCCTGTAAGCCCAGGAATATTCAGAGGTGAAATGATTAGATGGTAAGAACTGTAACTCAACCAGTTCATCCTGAGTTGAATGGTAAAATAGATAGGTGGGGTGTGGCTGGAGGAGGTAGGTCACTGTAGGCGTGCTCAGGAAGGGTTCATCTTCCCTGAAGCCATTCCCCACTCAGCTGGGCCCTTCTGCCATAATGTGCTGCATGATCTTGGGCCCAGAGCAATGGAGTCAGCCATCTATGGACTGAGACTTCTGAAACTATGAGCCCCAAATAAACTTTTCCTTTTATTCTTGTTGGGTATTTTGGTCACAGCAATGAAAAGCTAACTAAAACAATAATTAACTTAAGATTTCAAGTATGGAGAAGGATGTATATGTAAATACCATGTTATTTTATATAATGATTTGAGCACCTGCAGATTTGGTATCTGAGGAAGGTCTTAGAACCAGTTTCCTGTGGATACCAAGAGAGGATTTTAACAGTAACAGAGACCTTATGGTTGGCCAGCAAACCCAAACATATTTACTCATGGGTGACTTTATGGAAAAAAACGTTTCCTGATTCTTGGTTTAGAACATTTTAAAACACAGCTGACACAGTTAGTATCTAGTTACCTGAAGCTAAAACACTTCTAATAGACCAAGGTTTCACTGATTCTTCTTCTTTATAGTATTTAGAGTGGTGAGAATAACTTCATTATCTGAAATTATTTGGGACTATCTGGATTTAGGTGAAAAAAAAGTCAGATATTTCATATAGTCTAGCACAACTCATTAGCTTGGGGTCTTGAGCCAGAGTGAAATCTATTATAAACTATACTTTGTTTTAATTTGTCACTGTTTCTTTCAAACCATGTTTGGTGAGAACCAACAGTACAGAGGTTGGCTAGGCATCATGGAATATTCCAGGTCCCCTGGAAAGCCCTGAACAAATGTTTTTAGAATCCTAAGCTTAGAAACTGAAGGATCCCACTGCCATTCCTAATCCCACTGGAAATATGTGGAAGAGGAGCCATGATCTATACCAGGACCCAAATATACTTGGGTTCCCTGAGCATAATGCCATTTAATTGTTTATTTATTTATTTATTTATTTAGTGGTTCTGGGTACTGAACACAGGGCTTTGTGCATATGAGGCAAGCACTCTACCAACTGAGCTATATTTCCAGCACCCTTGCATGCTGCCATTTAATTGCAGCGAATATCATGCTCCAGCTGCATGTGAAAGAACTACATTCATTATATCATTAAAAAAATCTACCCTATTGAGCCTTCCAGTGGGGGCAGGGTTCCTGCTTTCATGGAGATTAATCTATAATGCAAAGGAAAAGATAAGCAAATAAAATTTAAAATTACCTTACAATACTTGTTTAAACTATGTCTTTTTGTGACAATCAAGTGTTGAAGAATGTCTAATGAAGCAAGTGACCATCTAACTAGGGTTATCTGAGAGAGTTACACTCAAGAGTTCAGATTAGACAAAACTTTTAAATACATGTGCCTTAATGGAGAAAAAGGGAAGGGCAGTCCAGCTTTAGGAACTCAATAAAAATACATTATGCCCAATAATGACCATAATAATGGTGGCAAGGAATGTCATGTTCAAAGGCTCAGAAAAAGCATAGGTAATTCTTTGTAAATCACAAACTTAAACGAAGGGAATACTTTTCCAGTTCACAAAATCTTTCACTTTACCCACCAGGAAACATGATAAAATATATAAAAGTGCTATTTCCACAGGCTTCTAGCAATTCTTTCTGGCTTAGACATTTGTGTCTCTATAAGAATGAAAAACTAGCACAATGAAAAAACAAAATGGAGTTCTATCGCCATGGTTAACCAAAACACCTGCAACCAGGATTGATTGCAATATTCGTCCCCACAGGGCAAGTCATCTGATCACTAATGTCGGTACGTGTCAGCACGGCTCATCCGTAGAACAGCTGATTTACATTAAGGCTTCAGTTCAGAGGTAGAACATTTGAAAACAGATTTGTAGTTTAGTCCATCAGCTCTACAGAAGGATTGGGAATAAAAGAGCCTTGAAAGAAAATGAGGATCAATATAAAGAGAATTGCTTTGCTGCAAGAAAAACTCGACAGTGTAAGAAATGGATTCACCGTCTCATTCAGAGGTGGGATTCACCATCCAGTGGGAGGGTGCTTCTCTCTTCCATCCTACATTGATCACAGAATTTTATAGACGGGGGATCCTTAGTTACAATCTGGTTCAATTTCTCATGTTAGCAATGAGGAATGTGTGGGTATCCCTTCACATACTGGCTTAGCAAAATATGGTCTCCATGATACAAAGGATGCAGGTGGATGTGAGAATGAATCAGACATTGGCTGTATCCATCATCCAGGAGTTTACAGCCCGTTAGTGGAACTAAGATAGATTGATAAATAAATAAAATATATATATATATATATTACTATATATATTACTATAATATATATTACTATGCTATATATGTATGTATATGTACATATATGTATATATTACACAAAATAGAAAATATATTTCTACATTTGAAGATCAGGCTTTACACTCAGCTCTAGGGGCATTCAGAGGAAGAAAATCTTGCCTCTGATTGGGCTGGGAGAGTGGACAAGGAGGGGGATTTAAGTGAGAAATTCTTAGGGAAAATCAGCACATGAGCCAAGGACGGTGGCTCATTCCTGTAATCCCAGCGGCTTGGGAGGATGTGGCAGCAGGATCGCAGGTTCAAAGCCTGTCTCAGCAATACCAAGGCCCTCAGCAACTTTGAGAGACCTTGTCTCAACAACAACAACAACAACAAACCAAAAACCAAACAAGCAGCACACCAGGCCCAGGCAATGCTGGGGACATAATGGGAAACCAAGAGATAGTTCCTGTCCTCAGAAATAATATGGTGTTAGGGGAGTACTTTTTTTTTTTTTTTTTCCTTTTCAAAGACTTGAAGGAGAATGAGTAGTTGATCTCTGGGGTCCCTTCTAGCAATGATAGTCTAGAGGGGAGGCAAGCACAGTGCCTCTGTGTGAGAACAGACAGAAGGCTGTATGCCAACTCTCCTCCTTGCAGTACTCTGCAGATAGGATTCTTGCATCCTAGGAGTTTCAGCCTAAATACATATCTGGGGAGGACAGGGGAGAGAAGTGGTGCACTAGGCTTTCTGTTTCCTCACAAAAATCACTCATTGACCAAACTCTAGCCAGGCTTCTCTGAATACTTTTCTCAACCAGGCCTCAACCTTGGCCTATTTAAAAAAAGAAAAAGAAAAAACAACAACACAGACTCAAATAATTTTTGTCTACTCCCTTACCTCCCGTTAAAATACCTGAACAAATACTAACATAGTTTCTACAGCTCAAGGCCACATCTCCAGGATGACCCCAGTCCCTCTTAAACTGCCTGCTGGAGAAAGCTCAAGGCTGCCAGAAGAATTTACTGCATGTTCCAGCAAACACCTGACCATAGATAGGCCCCTGACCACTCTTTCTTAGAACATTTGATTAAAAAGGGCTTACAGTTCTGTATTCTGCCTGGGTTCCTCTGAGATGCTTATGTATCTCTTTTAATTCAGGAGTTTGTTTCTCAAGACCTGGAAATGACCATTCCCTTAAAATGTAATGCTCAGGAAGAACGGGTCTCCTGAATTCCAGCCCTTGAGGGAGAAAAGGATCCTACCAGATACAATTTTCTAGCTCCCAGAGACATTAGTTAGAGACCAACCCTTCATAATTTTTTATTACCCTGACTCGACTGAACCCCTGCTCCCCTACCCAGCCCTCCTTTTAAAATGCCCAGTCGCCTTTGTACATCTCAAAATGGATTTCAGTATACTATTGTCACAGTAGATTGCTGATTAAAATCTGTCCCTACCACTTTAACCAGTGTCTGGCTTTCTCTATCTCTCACAGTCATCTGGCAGAGTGTCTCAGACCTGGATCTGGCATCTTCAGACCCTTGGATGTGACAACTGGACCTTCAGCACACACAGAGACCTTGGTCTCATCTTGGTCTGCTTGCTCCTTTGAGTCTCCAGTGGTGAGTCTGACTTCTGATCCAAACATCCGTTCAAGTACGGTGAGGACAGATTTTTATTCTTAAGATTCTGAGTGTGCTCTCTGCAGCTGGATTACAGTTCCATGCTGCTTCTAAATGGAACCCCATGGGTTGAAACTTTTCCTTCCTGGATACTTATTTAAAGAGGGGATTCACTCCCTGACTCCTGGGCTGGGATTATTATCATTATTTTTTTTTTCCTGGCTCCTATGACATCTCTGTTCTATGTGATTCTGTTGATCCCACAGGGACTTTCCAGCCAACTGAAACCCCCTGTCTGTGCATTTGCTGGCAGTATGGTCCTCCACGGTGGCTCTGGTTTTCGTTGATCTGATGATTTGATACTAAGGCTCATTTGGACACTTGATGGTTTCTTTGGGAAGCTTAAGATCCCCTGCACTGACTCCTCCAGTCCTCTCCCTTCCCATCACCTCTGCCCATTCCTCCATTTCTACTGCAATCTTCCCTGTATCTTTAGGTAGTCTCCTTCAACCTCACCTCCTCCACTCCTGGCTTTACCCTTGCCAGACCTTCTTTCCTACTCAGACCCTCAACTACAGTCACTGGGAACTCAAGGACCTCAAGGAATTTAGGGACCCTTAAAGCAACTACCTAGGCTGAAAAAAATATGGAAGCAGACACTGAGCCCACAGCCTCCTTAAGATTCTGTATCAGAGCAAAAAAGTCTTAAGTTTTCCTCTGCAAATGTGGGTGTGGAACTTAATCCTGCTTAGTCAGCAGGTCAGCTTTAAGTTCCTTATTTTCCAAAACCACAGTTTGAATACACATAGAAACTGGAGTAGAGATAGGTACCAACTCTTACAGAAAATATTGTTTCATATTATTGTACCTATGACTGACTCATGGCTAAAATTTAAAAATGAAAATCATAGAAACTCTACTTGAATTGCCTTTATGTATTATTTATGTGTATTATGTATTATTATATACATATTTATATTTCCCTGCTTCCAGATGGAATTACCAGATTAATTTATCAAATCTCTGAAAGAAGTTCTAACCTCATTGGCTAAGAGAGAAATAAATGCTTATATAAACTAAATTTCCCTAGAAGTCCCAGAAATACAGAAACCACCTCAAAAGTTTTTGAATTTTATGTAATTTTAATAAATCTTTGGTAAATATGACTAGCTTGATAGTGTCGATTTATCAAAACAGATATGTTTTCAGAGATGTCAATTTAGACAAAATGTAAGCATACATTTTTATTTTTCTTGGCTTACTAGTTAAATAAACTAATATTATAATAACTAGATGTTCAAAATTATAAAAATGATGTTTGATTCGAATCTAATTAAACCATTTGGACAAACTTTATTTCAATAATAGTTTTGTTTTATAATACATGTACGTAAAAAACAGTTCCTAAGATCTTTTTCATAACTTGCAACTTGGTATTAAGTGCTATGTATTTTAAAGTGAAATAATAGATGTTAATTAAATATGTAAGTAATTTCCAAATAAGGTGAAGTTCTGAAATATTCATTATTAATCACGAAATTGAGTTTATATACTTTTGGCCTTTTATTTTTATAAATATCTAGAGATATTTAGTCCTGTTAATAAACATGTTCTAATTGCCATATTAAAAAATTATGCAAAAGCATATGCATATAGAGATTGTGAAAGGTTATAGTTGTACAATTTGCTAATCTGCTGTAGAATATAACATACTAACATATTAGTATGTTACAGTTCATAATTGTTCACTTCTGAGTTTTCTCTGGAAGATAAATATTACTAAGGATTAAAAATAATAATCTATGTATATAAATAAAACTTTTAGAAATAATAAAGAACTAGGGGAAGCAACCTTGAATGAAAGGTATGTAAGGAAGGTAAGATGTTTTTTGGTGAAGGAGAAAAGCATCATTTTGTCTTCAAGCAAAATGACTATTTTTCTTTGAATGGGAGAGAGTACAGGGCAAAACCTCAATGGATATGGAAAGTTGTAGAAAGTTTAAGGAAAGGAAATTTTTATGTTGCAATGTTGAATTAATTTGTTCAGACCACCATACCAAAGTTTCAGAGACTGGGTGGCTTAAACGGATATTTATATTCTCAAAAGTTCTTGAAGCTGGAAGTTTGAGATCAAGCTCCCAAGAAGTTAGTGGCCAGCTTCTGATGAGTGACTATGAAAGATTTTTCTTTATTTTTTGCTAATCCATTTAAAAAACAGATATTCTGTATCAAAATCATTTCCAGATCCAGGTATATTGGCACATGCCTGTAACCCCAGCAACTTGGAGGTGGAGGTAGGAGGATTATAAATTTGAGGATAGTCTCTGCAATTTAGGGAGACCCTGTCTCAAAATAAGAAATAAAAAAGTCTGAAGGTATAACCTCATGGTTCAATCCCTAGTACTGGAAAACAAACAAAACAAAAATCCAAACAATTTCTGTGCTTTCTATCCTCTTTACCAGGTTCATGATTATGTAAGAGAACCAACCAAATCTTACTTTGAGAATGCCTAAGGTTTTTGGTAAAAGACAAGCATTTTACCTCACATATTTATTTTTGCATTCTTTTATTGTCATTTTGGTTAGATAGGTAACTAAGTATTGTTTTAGTGACCTGAGACCCTATTTAGTTAAATGTTTAAACCTTTTGACATTCTTGACAACTTTGCTATCACCAAATCAAACGTTCAATGAAGCCTGAACTGACTTTGTGATTTCCCAGAGGATGCCTGGACAATCTCAAAGGGTTTATTCTTTCATTTTGGAAAAAAAATATGTTAATATAATTGAATTTACCTGAAGGATAAAAATGCATGAAAAACACCATCTAACAAGAAGAGAGGTTTACCCCTTCTCTAGGATGTATTTGTATAGGTAAATGTTCTATTTCAAATATTATACAAAGTTGCTAGAATTCTGTTGATACCCTTGTTTTCCAGGATATATCCTTGAATTACTTCACCTGATATGACATGATAGTGTTATGTGATAAGTCATAATTCCAGTTATTATTTTAAAATGTCATTCATCATAGACACAACCAAATTACCTCACCCATTGTATTATTTTGTGTGGGTATGCTACCAGGACCTGAACTTAGGACTTTGTATATATGCTAGGCAAGTGCTCTGCCATTGAGCTAAACTATGAAGTCAACTGTGTTATTTTCAGAATGAACTCTCAATAGATGTTCAACTATGGCCATTTTAAGTTTTTTTTTTTTATTCTCAAGCAGTTATTGCTTTCCTGAAAACTACTGCAAACAGTTCAATCTAACTGCTTCATCTTTAAGAAAAATGGATTGTCTCCCTTGGTCTGGGGCATGATGGCACACACCTGTAGGCCCAACCACCCAGGAGACTAATGCAGAAGGATTGCCTGAGCCCATGAGTTTGAGGACAGCCCTGGAACTATAGTCAGACTCCATTTCAAAAAACAAATAAACAAAACAATAACAAAGGGGACTGTCTCAGGGAACCACATACCACGTACTCTGGGGTACAACTTCTAATGACATTGCTTAAAATTCCAAGATGACCCTTCTGAACTGAGCCAAATATCCAGAAATGTAGTAGACAAGCAGACAGGATCATAAAGCTGCTAACCCAGATCAAGTACAAGATTAAGTATGTTGCACTGACTGACTAAACTGGCAAAGGATGATTAGAATTGTTTTTATAGCTTTTGTTTGGAGTATTGCTGGCTCCTTGATGTTCCATCTTGTGGGTATAAGTAAACATCTTTTGCTTTTTTTCTTAAGCTCTCTTTGACCCATAGCAATCTAATAAGTCAGACTTTTGTAAACAAAATTTGAACATTTATCTTCCCCTCCCCTGATAGTGCTGGTTGAAGCTAAAGATGTTCTACCACTGAGTTACATCCCTAACTCTTTTTTTTTTCTTTTATTTTGAGACAGGGTCTTGCCAAGTTGCTGAGGCTGGGCTCAAACTTGTGATCTTTCTGCCTTGTCTCCAGAGTAGCTATGATTACTGGTATGAGCCACTGAGCTAGCAAAACATTTATCTTTTTATCTCTATCTGATTCCCTCTGCCCCCAATTTGGAAACTATTATTGAGTATTCTTATTTATATGATAGTAATTTGCTGCATGTTCTAGCTAACTCCTGACCACAGAGAGGCCCCTGACCACTCTTTCTTAGAACACTGACTAAAAAGAGCTTATAGATCTATGTTCTGCCACTGTTCCTCTGAGATACCTATGTATCTCCTTTAATTCAGGAATGTCCTTTCCCTTCTCTTAAAATGTAATGCTCAGGAAGAACAGGTCCCCTGACCCCAACTTCTGAGGAAGAAAAGGCTCCTTCCAACTCCTAGAGGCAGCTGGGCCTAATCAGCACTTAGACTGACCAATCCTTTCTAATTCTCTTCTGCCCTGACTACTGAGCCCCTGCTCTCCTTTTAAAATGCCCAGTCACCTCTGTACATATCAAAGTGGATTTCAGAATATGCTAGATGCTCTTCCCTACTGCAACAGTAGATTGCTGATTAAAATCTGTCCCTACCACTTTAACCAGTGTTTGGCTTTGTTTATCTTTGACATCAGAGGAATAAAAGTCACATGTAATTCTCCTTTATTTTGGGAATATGCCTTCACTGTGGCCTCTGATTTTAGGGAGACCTTACCAGATTTTTGGAGGAGTTTTCTCTTAATGGTTCTCCTAACAGAGATTTAAAATGATTTAGATTTGCTGTTTTTTTTTTTTTTTTTTTTTCTTGATACATTGCTGGTTCAGTCTACCAGGGAAGATCCTTCAAGAATGGGGAAAAAAAAAAAAAAAAAAAAAATTGTCAAGTGAACATTTTTCTATTGATTACTTAAACCAATGGAGTAAAAAAACCTGAGCTTCCCCCCCCTTTCTTTCTTTTTCTTCTTCTTTTTTTGGGAGGGGGTTGTTTTTATTTTTAAATAATAGAATGAGATGAAAATGGAATGGAAGAAACAGTCAAAAAACTGGAAAAATAGTTCAAAATAGAAAACTGGATTGTCTACTTTACATTTTTATATGATCTCATAATAACTTCTGTCCTTATTAGTTGTAGCACATGCTACATTAAGCAGACTGTCCAAAAAAAAAAAAAGTAGGTTGTTTTCTAATAGAATACATTATTTAAAAAGCCCAGGTCTTGAATTCACTTTCAAAAATGGGTAATTCAGCATACCTGGAAAATTTTACTTAATGTCTGATGTCTGCTGTTTTTGCGGTCCTCTTTTCCTCTGCTCTGCAAAGTTTGTTTGTGCTTTTAAAAAGTATTAAGTAGTAACTGAGTTGCTGTTTCATATATTCCCAAGAAAAAAGGAAGAATTGTGTGATGCAAATATTTCCTGTCTGGGATGGAGTGAAGGTAACCACTTTGTCCAATTTATCAACATGTCAAGGAAAGGTACTACTAGGTCAGCAGCGTGTATGGCATCATTTCTAGTGCTTCGGCTCAGTGTAGGAAGATCCAAGTTCACACTGCTCTGTGCATGCATGTCTGGGAAAGTTACTGAACCTGTCCAAATATCACTTTCCTCTAAATGAGAGCAATGACACCACCACCTACCCCGTGGGACTGCTGCACAGAGAAGTGGAGATATTATATGTAACGCCCTTAGTACAGGGCCTGGCACATCACAAGTATTAATAATTCTTCTGCATTATCCTCTAAGGGAACTAAATTCTGATCTTCAGATGGTTAGCCCACCCTCGGTGGATACCAGCAGAGCTTCTAAGCAACCTCTCTTTCTCTGTGCATCTTCAACATGTCTTGTAATACGAAACAAAAAGTATCTACACATGGCATGAGTTCAAAAATACACAGCGTGCTCTCCTGCATAAATTTGGAATTCATCTTAGGCAGTTTGTCAGGCATGTGAAAGGGAAATGTATACTAAATGAGTGAAAGAAAGCAATGAAAGAGAGAGGAACAAGGCCAAGCTGTGACTTAAAATATGTCAGGGTCTGTTCTATTTTTTTCCATCAACATGTGTTGTTCTCATTAATGGGATTTTCTCACACACTCAGTAAGAGAAGAGGCAAAAGTGTATTTTGTTATAGCTTGAAGGCTCATCCAAACACTCAAGGGATGTGGTAAACCATCAATTTTCTGCAGACTATAATCATCTTTGTGAGATCAAGTGTTCATGACTTCAAGCATCTCTGACCTTTGAAATAACACCAGAGCTCCTTTTAATCTTTTTCTAATGATGAGGCAACTTTATTATATTCACTTAGTCAAGTGAGACTTGAAAATATCTCTCTATCTATCAAAGTCATTTCAGTTTTCTTGCCGGCCATATCATTAGTCTTGATAACAGATGAGATGAAGACTGTGGTCCATGGGCCACATCTAGCCTATTGTCTGTTTTTATAAATAAAGTTTTATTGGCTCACAGCCAAACAGGCTTCTTTACATTTTGTCCATGGCTGCTTTCATGTCACTATGGCAGAGGTGAGTAGTTGTGGCAGAAATTACACAGCCAACAAAACCTGAAGTATTTGCTGCCTGGCCTTTTAAAGAAATTTGCTAATTTTTGTCCTAGCTGATTCTCTGGTCTAGAAAGAAAGAATTCCACTTGAATAAAGATGTATATTAGATTCTCAGTGAGAATTTTTAAATTTTCCATGTCACCAAATCAGACACTTTGCCCATTGGCATAGAAATAAGAAACAGGATAGAAATACTACTTTGGGAGTTGGGAGTCAGTAATTCGTTAATTAACTCATTGCACACCACAGCAGAGAAGCACTGTGGCAAATGCTCCGGTTAATATTTAAACAATACACATTCTACCTCTGGCATTATGGAGTGTATTGTCGGATAAAGGACAAATGATGACCATTTCATTCATTCATGAATTCTTCCTCCCTTTATTCATTGTGATGTGTCAGGAAATATACTGGGTATACACCAGTTAAATACACAAAACCTACTTTCTAATGGGGGAGAGAGATAGTAAACAGATACATATGGAGATGGGTTTTGGCAATGCTGTGAGAGTACTGGTTGAACCGTGTGACACTGACATTTTTATAAGTCAAAAATAGTAGAATGTTGGCCATTTCCCTACAGTTCAACCTCTCAGGAGTATGGTAGGCTAAGGAGGGACTTGTGGCTGACTGTGAAGTGGGAGGTCAGGGTAGGTCAGCTGAGCCCAGACTCTAGTGACAAGCAGCATGCTGCCCTGCCAACAGCTAAGGAAAGATTTCCAGGCAGGGGGAGGGAGTAGCTAATGTAGATAAAGCCAGAATCAGCTTGGCTGTGTCGGTGAGCAAGAGAAAGATCTGCTTGGCTGGAGCAACATGAGCTGTGGGGAAGAGGGAAGAGAACCAGCTGGAGAGGGGGTCAAGGGTCAGGTCAGATAGGGAAAGGAGGAGGATACTGGCTTTTGTTCTAAGAATGAAGGGGAAGGGTCTATGTAGGAAAGTCACATGACCTAGTCCATGGCTTTGAAATATTTTCATTCCTTGTGTGTTTAAAAGAGACAGAGAGCAAGAGCTGAAGCAGAGAGGCTAATTTGGGTGGGTGTGGGGGAAATGTGCAAACTTAGATTGTATCAATGGAAGTTTCTAGAACAGTAGAAATCCATGGGGCTTGGCAATAACATCAACATAAATTAAGAGAGAAAATGAAGGACTGGGAAGGCCTCCCTTCCCATTTGAGTCCCTGGCTGTGCAGTAGGTCTATCCATAAGCCTACTGGGGCTGGAGAAGAACAAGGTCCTGGGCAGACTTCATTCATAGAGTTTGTGTCCTAGTGAGCTTCAGACACCTGTGTGGTATTCAGTTGGTTCTGTTGAGGAAAGGTCTGGAAACTCTGAGGATAGATGTGGGCTGAACTGTCTTAAATCATGAGAGGAGTCACAGGAACAGAAGTAAAGGTGGGACTCAAATTCCTAGGGGAGAGGATGAGTTGGAAGAGAAGAGGAATTAGCTTTACTGCTAATGAATTCTGTCATTTCATCTCCTCTGTACAATTCCTTCTTAAAATGGGAGCATGAAACTAGGTTTGGGTATTTAAGACCCTCCCGTGGAGGGGATGCAAGGGCTGAGGCTGGGGTGGAGGAGAGGCCAGGTGTTTGGTCTCTGCTCCTTGTTAATCACCTACAGTGTCAACTTTATTTTCCTCCAGTAATATCAATGGATGTTAAATTGTGTACGAATCATATTGCCAGGTTTGTTTGTTTTATTCTTTTCCTCTTGGTTCTACTACATTTGTTATTTTTTCTTTTCTGAATACTATTTTTTCTTGATTTAGCTTATTTTGATTCTTTGCTTTGAGCGAAGCAGTAGTGTTTGTGCTTTCCCAAGGGCCGAAAGAGGAGTCATAATGTTGAAAACTGTTGGTGTGTCTTTGGGTGGCAATTAGACTTTTTTTATGTCCTTTGAGACAGACATTAATTAAAACATGGCCACTAGTACTATTCCTACCTTTGATTTCTCCATATAACCAAATGGACCTAGGACAGAGTGATTTCAAATATATACCTCCTGAGAAAGCTTTGTGACCTGAAGGTGCACCCTGCAAGCTGATCCTATCTACAACTCCAAGTTGTGGCATAAGCAGATTTAAAAAGCATGTCGCGTAATGACTTCTTAGGCATAACAGGTTTGGCAGAACTCCAGCCTGCATTCCTTACCAAACACCTAAAAATGTTCCAGGTTATGTGGATTGAAAGCCTTTCCGCCCTTTAGTATGCTTTGTATGCCAAGTATTCTACTCATTTCTTAATCAGGCACTGTTCTTTTTCTTCACTAGCATGGGGTCTCTCACCCCATTTCTCTGGATTTCTAAAGCATTTTATTGGCACAACTCATATCACAGACAACCCTGGGTGGCCTTAGAGCATACCACTGCTGACAGATTGCCCATTCATAAGTTGTGTTGCATCTTTGCTACTCCTATTTATCATAGGCAGAGACTTATTGTTGGTGAGTGAATAGCTCAATGAACCAAAATTAGCCCAAAGGATGCCTTACTTTAAATAACTAAGGGATTTAAAAATGCAATTAATAATTCTACTCCTTTATAATGCCTTACTTTAGGGAAGGATTACACATAGATAAAAAGCTGATGGAATCATACTTGCCAAAAGGAGGTGCGGACAGAAGGAACTTAGTGTACCCAGAGCAGTCGTGTGAAAATGTTTATCTTTCTCAGGTCTTGCCAGTCCAAGTTTGTGAAGCTTTACTTATTGTAGCCATAAAACAAACTTTACTTATATTAGGGACACATTTAAGGGAAGGCCAACAGTATCATCGAGTTTTAAATAGGCTAAGACTGGGATTATTATCTAAAAAAGGCTCTCAGAAGGCTACATTTTTGAAATTTGTAATCATGGTCAAACACATTTCTAGTGCCAAAGCTTGCCTTATCTACTTGTACAATAATATTAAGTTAATCACTCAAAAAGAATTTTTTGAAAACACTCTTAAGCTATCTTTCAGTTTTAGAAATAGGTTAGTAATTCACTTAAAAGGAGAATAAAACTTATTCTAATAGCTGTACCATCAGAACGATTTGCAGAAGCACTTTACTTTACCATATCTCCATTAAGAGGAAAGTCTAAAGATACAAACAAAAATATCACTGAAAGACCCATAAAAATGTTTGTGCCTTTTCACCAAGAAATCCTGTAAATTCTTTAAGAAAAATAAAAAGCTATGGATGCAAAGATGTTCATTGTGTTGGTAATACAAACCAAAGACTGGAAACAATCTAAATATTTAACAAACAGGATAATTTAGCAAACAAATGTACACCAATATAATGGTGTTTTCTTTAGTCCTTAAAATTAGGATTATGAAATATGGGCAGAAACATGGAAACATGTTAATTGGAAAAGGTTATAAAAATCATATATTACACGATGTACAAAATATGTACACAGAATATTCTGTAAAGCAAGATGCAAGCATTTAAAAAAGAAAATAAGATAGGCATTGGTCCTTATTCTTTTATTTGCTCTTTTCTATTAATGTTGCTTGAAAAAGTAATAAAATTAGACAAACACTAAGGCAGAACTCACAAAAGGGAAGAAAGAAATTAGCAAATTAATGCCAGAAAAATGGCAGGAAAAGGAGGTCCCAGTAATATGTCTGCTTTTGTTCATTTGCATTCCTTACTTGGGTTCTACTCTACCTCTTATGATACCGTTTTTTGGAGACAGGTATTTATTTGGCCAAACAGGAGATTGTATAGAACTGCTTTTAATCAGAATCCTTCAATTTAACGTTTTTATATTTTAAAAACTGCCCCAAATACTTTCACTGAGAAATACCAGTTAGCATTAAGTCAAATCTACCAATTCATTTGGATTCTACCAGAAGCATCAGCTTACACTCACGTGGGATGACACATGAACTTGGGCCACTTTGAGCTCCTGGGATCTAAGCTCTTGGGCCTCTGAGACAGGAAGAGGCTAGAGTTCACCTTTAAAGGTGAGAAAGACTTCATTTCATAAATCCGACTCTTCCATTTTAAGGCCCACTCTTTTGTATACACTGTTTTCCAAATTAGACCTGGGAGTGGGAGGCGAGGGAAGAGGTCACAGGAGGAAACCAAATTTCCACAGACTCTCTTCAAGGAGGATCCCTAGGAAGGTTTTTGTGACCAAGTCCACTTTTTCTACCCGAAGTCCCAGAAAGTTTGCCACATTCCACCTGGTCCCTTCAGTGTCCCTTGAAGCCCAATAATTAAATAGGAGGAACCCCAGCTGCGAGCAAGGGTCTGAATCACTAAAACAGGGCTGCGCTCCATTATTACCCAGGCATCTGCATCCCCTCCGCCAGGGAGGCTCAGGACTGCACATTCCCTGCCTCCCCCCATCTGCTTGAAGTTGTCTCAGTGTCAAAACAGTATTCCTCCCACCGGAGGTGCCTGTCACTCAGCCCACCGCGGGGCTCTGCGCGAACCGGCTCCGCTCAGCCGCGGTGGGGGCGGGCAGGAACTTGGCCGTGAACTGAGACAGCGGGGAGAGAAAGCAGAGCGGGCCTACCTTAAAACTTTCCAGTCTCTCAGGGGATCCAAGTCAGAGATTAGGGAAACCATTGTCTAAGAGGCGGCTGCGAGCGGATCCGGAGAGGAGAGAGGGGACCAGGACCGGGTGACGACGGGGACGAGGCACCCGCTGGGCTCTGGCCGGAGCGAGCGGCGCCCGGCGCGGCTCTTCCTCCTTCCAGGACTGATAAGCGCTTGTCCTGGCTTCTCTCCACCCTCGGAATCAATCTTGCGCTATATTACTTCCCAGCCCCGCTCCAGTTCCGCACGCCACCTTTTAAAGCCCCTGTAATCTGCTCCAACTGATCAAATTTGACCTTTTTGTAGCCCACTTTATTCCAAGCACAGCTCTGAGTTAAATCTCTCTTTATTAACACTGTCCTCCTTGGCTTTCTTTTGGAACAAACACAAATCAAGCCTGAAGCCTCCAGCCTTTACCAGCAATCATTTACAGATTACTGCAAGCTGCAGTCTTCTCCCCCTTTGGGGTGTTTCTCCTGCCTCTGAAATTTTGCTTTCATATTCCTGTCAGAGGCTGGTTCCGTTGCTTTCTTCCTTTTCTTCTCGGCTTAGATTCTGGGACGCTGACATTGGGGCTTAGAGCTTCCCTTGGAGGCTGTAACTACATTTCTGTTAAGATTTTTTTTTTTTTTTTTTTTAAGTAATTTGGAGCCGGGCTGCTAACAAGCTAGAATTTACTGTGTGTTTTCCAGCGGAGATTTTCCTACAGTGGTTTTGCCCCCTCCTTTCTTTTTTGTGCTTTTAAATAACAGGAAGGGGGTTTGAAATGTATGATCTTTCTAAACATGGCAAGAAGGTGTGGGCTTCTCCCTCCACTTGTGTCTTTTGTCCTTTACATAAAACCAAACATGCTTTCAGTGATCATCTGAAATTGTGCATAACAGATGTTAAAACATACCCGGAGCAGTATTGTTTTCCTAGGGTGTCCACGGTTCATGTCTCATCCCTCCGGACCCATGCGGGTTCTTTGTGAATACACTGATATCTGATTTTCATAAGCATTGCCTCTTATGCATGGTTCCATTTTCCCTGGAGGGTCCTGGTTCTAGCTAATCCCTCTGCAACCCGACCTCTTCCTCCTGTCCTCATGGGATCCAGGAATTAGACACCCTTCAAATCAACTGGTGCAATTTCCATGCCATGTCACTCAGACTACCAAGATGTTTGTTGTAGATGCATGCCACGTGAGCTCTCCTTGGCATTCTTTCTTTATGGCAAATTCTACTTTTTTCTCACATTTATTTTCAAAGGAAAATTTTAGATCATTACCATAAATGGAAATGCAGCTTCACTGGTCTTTGGTAGAAGGGAACTTCAGGCAACAAGGAAGAGAAAACAATTACTTTTGTGCCTAGTTACAAAGACCAGCTGAAGGCTCTGATAGGGGTCCTTTTCCTTTGTTGAAAAGACAAAGTTTGGAGGCTGGAAATGTTAGCCAGAGGTAGAAGTCTTGCCTAGACTGTGTAAGGCCCTGGGTTCCATCCCTAGTATTAAAGGAAAAAAAAAGTGGGGGATGGGGTTCAAGTAAGTAAGGATACATCAGGACACACTTTTCCCAGCAGGACACTTCCCTCAGGAGGAAGGGTGAAAGGTGTATAGAGAACATGGTGACCCAATGTTTTGGAATGTCCTTACTACTTAAGATCATCAGGAGGGACTAATGGGGATCCCACTTTCTTGCCTTTAGGTAAAACCCACCAAGAAAGAGAATCTGGGTTCTTTGCTTTTGGAAGCTATTTGCTCTTATTGTCAGGAGGTTCTGGTCTCTCCCTCACACAGCATTTGAATCCCTTCCCTATTATCCTGTTCCCTAAACTTAAAATAGCCAGCAGATCCTCAGTTTAGATTTTCTTTCTCTTTGTCAGTCTTATCTGCTCTCCTTAATGGCTGAGAACGACACTATCTTTATACTAAAATTAAAAGAGAGTTCATACCTTGTGCAAAAATCATTGCCTCTCTGGGGCTTCATGCTTCTTCCCGGGCTGTCTTTGCTGTCCCACTGTGAATCTTGGGCCACAGAACAATCATGTGTAAACATTTACATAACACTTCGAATCCCCAAGGACTTCACCAAATGTGGATGATAATAATAGTTTTTATATAGAGTGTACCTTCAAAGGGTTCTGAGGGCTCAGATAATTAATAAAATATTTCCCCTTTAAAAATTAGAGAGAGGAAAACAAAAGATTATAATGAAATAGTTTCTACAACTATAATGACATCATCATTATCATTAGTCCACTGTGCCATGGAGACTCAGGACTTGGGAAGAGTGAGAAAGGAGTCCTTAACGCTTGGAGTTCAGGGTTAATGAGCAAAAGGGGGAGGGTTTGGGCTTTCGGCCAAAGGACAAAAGGACCAGCCAATCCTTGTAAGTTATGAAATACTACTTTAGGGCAGTAGTAAAAACTTTTTAAAGGAAGTAAGTAGAATCTTTCCTTCAAGTAAACCCTTGCAGCACATCTAAAAATAAGAAACAGATAATAGCTGAAAAACATTATCACGTACAGGAACTGTTCTAGTTTCTAGGTGCATTTACTCATTCACTCCTCAGAGGAAAGTGACCATTGGCACTCTCATTTTGTCAGTGTAAATGAGGACTTTTCAGCATGGAGACATTAAGCACCTGACCTGGGCTCCAGGGGTTAGAACTTAGCAGGTACACCTGTGGAGCTCACCTGAGCAAACACTGCTGGACATTCCCTTCCTTTGACAGAGCACCTTTGCCTGGGGCTGGAATTGGAGTCTGGAGGTTAGGGGCCAGTAAGAGGCATCCTAGAAGTCTCTCCTTTCTATTCCTTAAGCACCATAGAGATCTGAACTTTGGGAGAACATCATATGAAACTCGCTTTCTCAAAGTACTTGCAGGTGAAGGAGAGGAAGGATCTTTTAAAAGATGCATTGCACCCTAAAAAGGATGGAGATTTGACTCTTAACTTTGAGGTCCTATTATCTTCTCACAGGCTCTGGACATGAACTTCACACTTTTATGTACTCTAAATTTTCTTCTTCTGTTTCCCTGAAGGATTCCATTCTTGATTCCAATGGATCATACCAAATGGATCCATTTTCTACTAAGAAATAGGCCACTATAATGATTAATTATCTTCAAATATGAGGGTGCTTTCTAAAACAAAAGTGTTACCCTGTTTGAAACTGAGCCAACTATATGTAACACAGCAAGGCAACAAGAAAATTTCTGCTCATAAAAATAAAAAAAAAAAATTGAGTTCAGCCTTGAGAAATTTTGGGAAAAAATGTAATTTTCCTTTCTGTGACTAAATGATAGTTTACTCTTCCCATGTGAGATTTCATTTTTTTTGTCTTATTTTTTCTCAATTTTGATAAACATACCCCTTTACAACAAATTATTTTGTTGTTGCTTATAATGGTTCTTCAATAGCAGCTCCCCTGAGAGTTTCCTATTGGTTGAGCTCTATGCACTTAAAGTAATGTACATGATTGCCTACTATTCCCATTAACAAATCTCGTAACTTTCTCTTGAACTAAAATTTCTGTAACATTCCCTCCTTCTCTCTTTGGTTTCTTCAGTTAAAAAGATAAACAAAGACAAAACAAAACAAATCAATTCTAAGCAAAGAGGAAACCTACTATTTGTTCCTCCCACAAACAAACTCCTATGAACATGTGGTTTCTATCCATATTGGGATTAGAGTCATGGTGACAGCAATAGAAATGCAGAGTCTCAGTAAATGACAGCAGCAGCCCAGGAATCTGCATTGCCCACCAGGCCTTGGCAGAGGACACCCTGGGAAATGCTGGTACAGAAGGGGAGAGTGGGCAGGCAGGACATTTACCCTGGTTCCATAGTATACCTGGTGGGTTTTCATATGGTTATGGAAGATCTCATTGGAAAAAGACTAGGAAATTATCCTATGTGTTAATAAAGGAGCAGGAAACACCTAAAAGCATGAGTTAGCTAAATAAAGCAAGTAAAAAGTGTTTCCCATTAGCTGTAAGTTAAACCAAATTGGTCATAAGACTTTAGGAAGGTAAGTATGATGTCTTTGTAAGTTTCTCTCTCACAAAATGTCCAAGTTCCTGGTAGCAGGAATTTTTTTTTTTAAAGTATTTTGCAAGGAAAAAAAATGAAATTTTCTTTTCTTTTTTCATTTTTCCTATCTAAGTTCATTTCCATTTCTGACAAAGCAAAGTTTCTTTCTAGGTATCTGATTATGCTACATTTACTTTCTTTCTTTCTTTCTTTTTTATTGGTTGTTCAAAACATTACAAAGCTCATGACATATCATCTTTCATACATTTGATTCAAGTGAGTTATGAACTCCCATTTTTACCCCAAATACAAATTGCAGAATCACATCAGTTACACATTCACAATTTTTACATAATGCCATATTAGTTATTTCTGGTTTTGTTTTTGTTATGGGAACGTTTGCTTCAACCTGTTTGTTCCTGATTCTGTTACTTCCTGATAAAGATTCTTCCCCAATTTTCTTGTCCCAGCCTTTTCTTCATAGTTCCTGCTCTCACTTTCTCTTCAAGTGGGTAGTTCTCTCCTTTTAAGAATGTGGAATGAGTAATTGGAAATGCACTCGGCTGCTCTAAAGGAAGCTTTCCTGGTCTTGTTGATGTGCCAAAGTTTTAAAGTTGGCAGATGGAAGGAGCTAAGAAATGCCTGCACTTGTTCTTGACCCTGGAAATAGGATGCAGTTTAACATGCTTCTCATAGCAGGCCACAGTGTGGCAACGATGACAGACAAAGTAGGCAGATAAAATACAGCACCCCCAGTTGAAGTTGCATCTCAGGGAAACAGGGAATAAGTAAGCCTTCAAATATTATATGAGACATACTAAAAATTTCTAGTTGCTTTTAATGTGAAATGCAACTTTTAACTGTGTGTCCTGTGTTTTTATTAGCTGGCAACCCTATGCTGGATTGATTTTTAAATAAAAAAACCAACAGCAGTGTGATCATTATTTTTCATTTATGGAAGTCTATGAAGGTATCCTTGATGGTATTAACAAAGCATCTAAATACACATATTTGTCCTTAATGTTTTTTATTATGTTAGTTGTTGTAAACTAAACATAAGAAGCCCCGTTTAAGGTTGCTTTTTAAATATTGATATGATTTAAGGATTATATCTTCAAATGCTAGGAATTGGGGAATTGCACTCATCCTTCCTGTCCTAAAATTAGCTACTTAAATACATTTTTAAAGTGTTGGTAACGCTGATAATGTTGTGAACACTGGAGCTCACATTTTGTAAAATGAGGTAACATCTTTTTATTCTATTTATTTCATTCAGAATGGAGTCAGTTGTGCTACCTGGTGTGTGTCTCAGCTACTCTGGTGGTTGAGGCAGGAGGATGACTTGAGTCCAGGAGTTTGAGGCCAGCCTGGGCAACATTGCAAGACCTTTGCCATATATATATATATATATATATATATATATATATATATATATATATAAATATATATATATAAAAATATATAAATATAAATATAAATATAAATATATATAAATATAAATATATATATAAATATATATAAATATAAATATAAATATAAATATATATAAATATAAATATAAATATATATATGGAAAAAAGTGTGAAAACTTTATACAGCTCCCACCATAAGAAATCAGTACCTGAATAGCCATTAATCTTCAGTTATGTAAAATGTGTATTGTACATATCCTGACTTTAATAATGTCTATGGAGACAAACTTCCAAAGATGGCTTTTTTCCTTTTCTTTTTTAGATAAATGAATGTAACTTTAATGGAATTTCAAGTGCTTTCCTGTTTTGCCCATAGTACAACACCTGATACAATGAAAAGCCTATGAACAAAGATGAGTTTTGGTGCTTCATCAATAACTGGAGAATTGCTATTATGGGACACTTCATAAACTAAAAAAAAAAAAATTCTTAAGGGTCTCCAAAGAGATAGCTTCAAAACCTGCTAAGCATAGTGAAAAACTCAATGTGTTATTATATGGATCAGTATATTTCCACTGGTGCTAAGACCCTCCTAACAATTGGGAAGGGATGCTTTTCTCATTTGGAATCTTCGTCAGCAGAACAGGAGGGCAAAACAGAGCAGAACTGGAGGATGGGAATGTTGGGTCTTTGCCAGACATATTTTAAAAGTGAGAAAGAAAGAGAAGGAGGAGGTTCAAACCAGCCGGCTGTTTTTCATGCCATTCAAAGGAATCACAGGCCAAATTCAGTACTTCCAGTAGGGGGGAAAAAAACATAAGAGCTTTAACTCCTGTTCTGCCATGGCAGATGAGATTTTCAAAGCTACATAATGTTTTAACTTTTAGTCTGCCTTTGTTAGCATTCACATCTTACACCAACAGGGACCAGGAATGCCCAGAGGAAAGAGGGGTTGTTCAGAGGCTCCATATCGAAGGCCTTCGAAGAGAACCTGAAACATGGATCATACTATCTTTTTGTTTGTTTTTCTTTAAAAGGCAGATTGAGGTCTCTCTGGGTTTTCAGGCTTAATGACAGGACTCCTCACTGGCTTTAAAGAGGGAAATCTGAGTTTTAGAGGAAAGCCCAAAGTCGTGGCCATGTTGCAGTCAATGGAACACCAGCAGTGTTGGCTCCTAGAGGACTGCCTACCTGGAAGACCGTCCTTGAGTCATCAAGAGAAAAGGGTGATCTTCCATGACTACCACCCAAGAGACCAGCAGACCTGAGTGTAAGTGAAAGTGCAACAAACTCACCGGAAGATAGAGAGCTAAACAGCCACTAACTGTTAATTTAATCCAAGGTGGTAACTACACCAAAGGACAATATTGAGCATGGGATAAAGTATTTATTTAGCAACCAAATGATCCATTCAGCATGCCAAGCATTTCTCCATTTGTCTGCCTGGCCAGGCAGTACTTCCCACTGTGGAGGAGTAGCTATTCCCTCCCTTCTTCCTTGCTTTTAAAAAAATCTTCGATATGTTGCAGACT
This sequence comes from Marmota flaviventris, assembly GCF_047511675.1. Lineage (NCBI taxonomy): Eukaryota > Metazoa > Chordata > Mammalia > Rodentia > Sciuridae > Marmota > Marmota flaviventris. The sequence goes on along the minus strand of NC_092509.1, from coordinate 26,268,111 downwards.
AATACTTTTGTAAAATACAATAAAATTGAATTGCTAAAACAAAAACAATGAAAGCTAATTCATACCAAATATAAAAAACATTTTTAGAAAGAAAATTAGATTAACAGTCATTAAATTACTCCGCCAAATGGCTATGCGTTTCCAAACTCTTAATTGTTAATTCCTAATTGTTGTAAATGGTAACAATCAATCCATAGACCAGGGCTGATCTACTTTTCACACTTTGGGGGGGGGGGCCTTGATGAAAATTATTCAACAACAATAAGCAAACAATTTATACAGACTTTTAGAGAAGAGTTTTAGGATCTACACTGAGCTAGGTCCTTTGAGATCCAAGGTAGACTCCATTGTAATCTTTGTTTTACAGATGAGGAAACCAAAACAGAGAGGAGAAATGATCACTGTAGTTAGGAAATGGTTTATGCCAGATTTGGGTCCAGGTGATCTAGCTTCAGTCACACTTCTGCTGGTTATATAAGGAGAACCTTCTGATTAACAATCAGAAAGGACAATAAAGGATTTTTGGAATCATAAGTATAATTCAATTGGACAATTAAGTGAATGAGCAATTGTGATTTTAATAAACTGTTTTAATAAACTGAAACCATTTAAATTATAGATCAAGGCAGAGGGCAGAAACCACAGGTTTATTCTTAGACCACTGGAAGGTCATTGTTTACCTGTTTGTCCCTCTTTAAAAATCCACATTTCTTCTGGTCCTTTCTGAGCAAGGCAACTATAGCAATGATGGCCTCTTGCTTGCCTTTGTACTTTCCTTTGTAAATAGCCATCTCTAATTAGTCCTTTATAGGAGAATGTAACTCCCACTTGAACCCTCATGTATGTGTTGTTTATCTATACTCTACTGGAGTTTACAAAAGGATTAAAGGTCTTTGAGTGTGTGGGCAACAGAAACCATACAAATACTTCTGGAGTCCAGAGGGGGATTTCTGTTTGCCATATAAAAATCAAAACCTACATGCATGTGTGTTCTATTATGGAGACATTCTCAAGGGCAAGAGAGAACTCTCTAGACAACAATTATAGTAGGGTTTCATTGGCACAAAATTTAGCAAGTACATCACTGGCATAGAATATGGCCCTCAGTGTTTATACCAGTACTGGAAAAGAAAAACTGATCTAAAAGAGCACTGAGAACAGAGAAGTATTATTCCATTAATGTCATTTGAAATATCATGAGAACTGTAAGAAGATAAAAAATATTAGATCCTCAATTCATATTAAAAATCAAAATAAATACCAGGCAGTTTGAACAGTTAAATGTAAAAATAAAACCATTAAAAGAGTGGGGGGAGGGGGAGGAAAATATAAGGATGATAAATCTTTTTTTTTTTTTTGGATACCGGGGATTAAACTCAGGAGCACTCAACCACTGAGCACATCCCCAGCCCTATTTTGTATTTTATTTAGAGACACGGTTTCACTGAGTTACTTAGTGCTTTGTTTTTGTTGAGGCTGGCTTTGATCTTGTGATCCTCCTATCTCAGCCTCCCAAGCCTCTGGGATTACAGGCATATGCTACTGCAAGCTTTGTCTTGGTAATTTCACTTCTGGCTTTTAAGTAAAAACAATTGTAAAGGGAAATCTTAAATAAAAAGTGATTATTAAAATTATGAAGAAAACTCTTCCATGTTTTAGTTCATAAAAATTCATTTGTTAGAAACAAATTTTAAATATAACATTTAAAATATGAAAGGCAAATTAAGAAAAAATAGGTCTATAAAAGAGGAAAATCTTATTGATAATAAAAAAAAACGCATGCAGATGCTAAAACCAGAAAATTTAAAGAAGGAAATGGAATTTAAAATTAAAATGGAACCATGCATACAAAAACTATCTCTGTAAGAACCAAAGGAATACATTAAAATTAGACATAGCATTTTACTCATTAAATTGGTAAAGACCTTTAAATGATTATATGAAAAGGATAAATGAGAGAGAAGAAAATGAGCCCACACACATGGCTGGTGAGGATTGAATTTGTTCTCTGGAAGGAAATTTGGTAATAGGTATCAAATTTTTAAAAAAATATAATTATTACATCTAGAAGTTTTGTTTCTAAAAGTTACCTTTTAAATAGATTTCTGTAGCAGGATATTCATGGAAGTACTAATTATAATAATGTTATTAAGGGCAAATGTCCATCAAGTTAAGATGTATTAAACACATGTATACATACAATGTCATATCTGTAAAATGGGATATTAGGAAGTCATCAAAAACATATTTTGGGGCTGGGGATATAGCTCAGTTGGTAGAGTGCTTGCCTTGCATGCACAAGGCCCTGGGTTCAATCCCAGCACCACACACACACACACACACACACACACACACACAATAATAGTAAAAATTAAAAAAATATAAAAAAGAATAACATGAAGGCAGGACATAACATGTTATGTAGAATGTGATATCAGTATTTTAGTTTGCTACCAGGGGTTGCAAGTTCAATTGCTCACGCTTTGCAGAGACAGAGATAGCACATAGTGTAAAGCAGATAGGAAATTAGCCTATTAGACTGGAATGACCTTCCTTTCTCTTATTTTGCTGGAAACAGTCATCTTGGTCTAGTTTTCTCTTCACAATTATACCTCCCATCCCAACATCGCCCTTAGTTCTTTTCTCCCATTCTTATTGAAGACCAGACACAGAAAAGTATGCCTAGTGTAAGAAAGTACATGGCTGGCAAAGAAACTCAGCATCAAGTGGCAGACAGGAGGAACAAGAAGTAGAGGAGAAGGCAAAGTGAAGGAAGAGCTCTCTGAAAGCAGCAACTCCATCAGCTCTAAACTATTCTTGCCATGACACCTGGCCAGATCTTGCACTTTATTCAGGAATGGTAGAAATCCTATTTTTTTAATGTAAATTTTGATTTTAAATTATTGATTATATGTTTGTACACATACACACACACAAACACGTATGCACAACTCCAAACAAACTATAACGAGGGGCTTCAAGTTTGTGACTGCTAATGTTCACACTTACATACATGAATGGGAAAAAAGATCAGAAAGAAATAGGAAAAAAATGATACAAGTATTGGCATCATTTTAGTTATTTGTGTTTCATTTTCTTTACATTGCTTCTATTTCTAAGTTCTTTCATTGAATTTTGTTTTGTAATCAGAAAAGTATGACCTCCTCTCGGTATTTAATCATTCTGGGAAATACAAAGTAGTTTAAGTCCTCTAGTAGTATATTTTCTATGACTATAACAAAATGCCCGAAACTGGGTAGCTTATAAACAAATTCCCAGTTTTGGAGGCTGATAGTCTAAACAGCATGGTGGTGGCTCTGGTGAGCACACCTCTGGCTGTATCACCTCATGGTGGATAACCACATCACAGTGGTATAAGTATATGCAGGTGGGAAAGACAGGAAGCTAGAGTAAAGAGAAGCTCTCTTAAAGCAACTTGCTCTGAAGAGAACCAAGTTAGTGTGGCACAAGAATAACCTTTGTCCCTTCCAAGGCTCTGCCCATTGTCCCCACTCAGCTCCATCTTTTAAAGATCCCACCGCGTAAGCACCATTACAGTGAGGATTAGCCTCCAACACATGAAACCTTGGGTGAAAAACCACAGCAAGTCATATTTTGAAGTCTGCCTCTGATTTTATTTTTTAAAATATAGCCATACATTTACATTTTTGTAGATAATGTTATTAGTTACAAAATCATGATTTCTAAGCTGTCAGGAGCTTCTTTGAAAAACAAGAGTCCAAAAATTTTATCTTATTTTTTTGCTCCCTTCTGGCTTTATTTTACTCTAAAATAAATCCACACAGGCTTTTTTTTTTTTTTTGCCTAATTCCAGCTGCATTGTCTTTTCTCCTTTAAATCATATTTCCCCTCAATTATATCTAGGTGATGTTAAGCAATTTTCTAATCTAGCAGTAGAGTCCATTGATGATTCAATTTTGGCAGTGTACTGGCCACAGTTTCTTTTGCTCTATAAAATATTAGGGCATTCCATAATTGAGCAGGTATGGCTTTTGAACTAGAAAAGGAAGCTTTAAGGTTTAAGCCAGCACTGCCATGCCATCTCTTGGACACATGCTTCTCTGGATAGTTGCCTTACAGAAAGGGATTAAAAAAAAGAAAAGTCAATGTAGCCAGCCCGTACCGTACTCAATCTAGGAAAAAAAAAAAGAATTTAACAGGCTCAGCTGATTGAGGGTAATGATAAAATAACTGGCAAAACTACAAAGCTCTCTCTTTATGTAGGGACAAAGAATACTTTTCACAAAGCTCAAAATAAATTAATTACAGCATCACTGCAGCATATACCCAATATTCTGGACGCGCCTCTAGGAGCTGGTTTCTTATATATTTAAGTGGGGAGTTTTCCTGCGAAACATGCTGGTCTGACCATTTTTTCTCTTACTTATGAATCTTGACTTTTATGAAACTGGGGAAAACAACGAGACAAGAATCTGGGATTCATTTTTAACCAGCCATTGTTTTTCTAATTTCTCTATTGTATGTAAGCATGTTCTGTTTTAAAAAGGTACTTAATAAAAAAAGAAAATGAAAATTGTTCAAATGAGAACAGCAAAGAAAACAGCTGTATCCTTGCTGCTAGGTTGGCATTACTGGACTAGGAAACATTATAATTCATTTTCAAAGAAAGTCTTGATATAATAACCTTTAAAATGAGAATTTTTTTTTTTTTTTAGTGTGTGATATCAAACCTTAAGGGCTTTCTTCCCACTGAAGCATTAAAAAATGAGAATTCTGATTTCTTGTTGACAATGTTTAAATGAATATGTCAGTTTATAATTAGAAATGAAAGGGGGAACTTTTATAACTGAATATTAAACACATATTAAAGTTATAACACAAAGCACATAATTCTTGTCCCATTTCCTCCCTGTTTTCTTTTTACAAAGTAGGAATTTCGAATTATTCATTTGCAAACTTAAAATAGTTTTCTGAGATGATGAGTTCAGCAAGAAGGAAGGAAGATGAGACAGTATTCTATAGCTTTCTTTTCAGTGCTTTTCTCTGTGTGTATCTGTGTATATTTACATTTGTTACCAGAACATAATCCTTATAGGAATATTAAGATTGAAGGGAGCAGACGTGTATGTTTCCTGAAGAGGCAGGTAGAGAGAGGTTACATTCACTATGTTTATGATTGCCATGTTGCTTAACTATATAGGAACACTTTGTCTTTTTCTTGTGTAATATCACCTCTCCAGTGAGATGGCATACCACTTGGTCAGGATGAAAATATATTTATCCATCTATCTCTTTACTTCTCTGTGATCTCATACAAATAAGGCGATCTATTTGTTTTCTGTTGATTTGATTTCTATTCTTTGAGTTGAGTCACAGAGTACAGAGAAGTTGTAATAGCAGATTGAGTGATATAGATATGTGTATTAGTTAGCTTTTCATTGCTATAACCAAAATACCTGACAAAAACAACTTAGAGGAGGAAACGTTTATTTGGGACTCATAGTTTCAGAGGTCTCAGTCCAGGCTTGCCTGACTCCATTGCTCTGGGCCTATAGATTGACACATCATTGTTTAAGAGCAAAGTGGAGGAAGGCTGTTCAGTTCATGGTAGCCAGGACACAGAGAAGAGAGAGAGAGAAACCAGGGACAAAATAGAATTCCTGAGAGCATGCCCCCAGTGACCTATTTTCTTTAGCCACGCCCCATGAGTCCTCTTACCAACATGTAACTCATTCAAATTATTAATCCATCAAGAGAATTAATTCACTGATTAGGTTATAGCTCTCATGATCTAATAATTTTTCCTCTGAATATTCCCACATTGCTACATAAGCCATGTGGGATATAGCTCATATCAAAACCATAAAAATGTGTTTCAAGGTTTCTGCTCTATAACTTCCTTTTAGAAGAATTAAGACTCCGTAGGATTTTTTTTTTTAAAGATGGATCAAAAAGGCATGATTGGAAACTTTTTATCATTTAGACCTACATTGTGATTGACCAACTGTGTGCTTTCCTGTAGCTTTGGATCATCTTTATTGACTCCTGTAAAGTCCAAGACCACATTTTTATTAGTTCAGTCAACTTATGTTGATTCCATAGGTATTTTATTGTGAATATTGCTACAACAAACATAGTAGTACAGATTTCTCTTTGACATACTGATTTCATTTGAAACTTCCAGGTGGTGTTAATATGCAGGGTGGTTTGGGGACCACTGCACTACACAGATTTCTCTATTGCTCACCACAAGAATCCTGATAAGGACTGGCTGCAACAGAAACCTGAGTCAAATGCATATGACCCCAGTGACTTTGCATATGCAAAGTTTTGGAATATTTATTTTATACTCGACAGTAACCCTTTTAGATGTTTTCATCATACAAAATGCAGTGGAATTTGAGTTGAAAAACTTAAGACCATATAATTAAACACTTTGAACTGCAGTATTTTTTAATTGTAGTTGAACACTTTTGGTTGAAAGTATTCATGGAACCAAGCCTGCCAATATGAAATCTGGCAGAAGAGATAAAGGCGTAAGGAGAGCAGGTACCCACACACCATTAGCCTCCCCTACATCTGAATTCCAGAAACAGTTTGCAGTTGTGACCTCATTTTGCTCCAGGACAGCCCTGCTGGAGTCTATAAACATGGTTGCTCAGAACTTAACTGCAGGGTCTTCTAGAAATACACCTACCTAATTTCCTGTAGTTATTGAAAGTATCATAAATGGAGCAGCTTAAAACCTGAAATCTGTCATCTCGTAGTTCTGGAGATTAGAAGTTTTTTCCTTCTGAGGGCTATGAGGAATAATCTGCCCCAGGATTCTTTCTAGATTCTGGAGGCTCAGACATTTGTTGGCTTGTAGATGGCCGTCTTCTACCTGTGTTTTCACATTATCTTTCCCCTGTACATACCTGTACCTGTCTCTGTGGTTGAATTTCCCCCTTTTATAATGACAGTCTTATTGGATTGAGTCCTACTCTAATGATTATAACTTAACTTGGTCATCTGCAAAGATTCAACTTCAATTAAAGTTACATTTACTGGTACTGGGGGTTAGGACTTCAATAACTTGCCAGGGGACATAATTCAGTAAATACTTTCTGTCAATCCTAAGAGGTTATTAATAACTGGAAAGGATGAAAATCCCTCACTAGAAGAAATTTTTATTTCTTTTTTCTGAAAAAGAGAAGAGCCATACCTTAACTGTGTATAGGATTTTAAAAGTTACAAATATAACATATAGTCACTCTAATTCATAATCCACTCAGTGGCCCCTTAGATTTGCCAATTAAATTTAATGTCAGAGAGTTCAAATACTTTGAGAGCACACCATTAAGGAACGAGTCCAGAGATGAACTCAGTCATTCAATTCTATCTAGGTCTATCGCTCTCCCCAAGTGAATTAGTGGTCAAGTCTGACTCATCATAGACCATGAGACTGATGGAATAGAAAACCTCATTCTTAATGGATGGACATCATAGAAGAATGTGAATGGTCTGGTTGTAAGAAAACAAAGAAAGGTGAATCTGTCCTCCCTCAGAAAGAAGAACAGTTAAGAGGAGATACTGAGGAAAAAAGAAAAGACATAATACTACCAATTTTTGGACATCTCATAAGTATTGTCTACTGGTGAGCTGGAGTTGGCCACTATGATGGTTAACTTTGTGTCAAGTTGATTGTGACACAGAGTATCAAGATTGAGCCTCATTTTCAGCTACATCTGTGTGAGAGTTTCCAGATGAGAGTAGCATGTTATCTGGTGGACTCACCCATGTGGACTGCCCTTCCCAATGTGGATGGGCATCATCCCATCCATTGAGGACCTGGATAGAACGAAAGGCTGTGGAACAAGAAGAAACTTGCCCCCTTTTATCTGCCTCATTCATTGAGCTGGGACACTTTAGCTCATTTTCTTCTGCCTTTGGATTGGGATTTATGCTAACAGTTTCTCCCTAGTTCTCTGGAGCTTTGACTTGGACCAAATTATATCACTGGCTTTCCTGGACCTCTAGCTTATAAATGGCCAATCTTGGACTTCTTAGACTCTAATTGAATGAACCAATAATTGGTTATATTCCCCTAGAGAACCCTGAGACATACACTTAAGACTGTCATTATTTTTGGTAAGTGGGTTCACTTTCACAGAACATTTTCTTTGATGAAATTATTTGCTTTCTCAGTGTCTCTATGACAATTCAAGAAGAGGAGGATGTTTATCAATAGGCATGTTGCTTTTTGAAACCTGCTGAGCCTCAAGTGAGGTAGTTACTCAAGTTTTCTTAAATCAGGGCTGGAGCTATAGCTCAGTGGTATAGCAAATGCTTAGTGTACACAAATCCCAGAACTCCATCCTCAGGCATCAACCCTTATAAAACTTTTATTAACCCATTTTGTACTATTGTCTCAGCCATAGAATATCTATAAAAACCCAACCTAAGACTCATTGGCATGTTAAACTAATTTGTGCTGTGATGGTGTGTAGGATTCAAAATAATGATGTCAAACAAGTCCTTGACCATACAGAGGTTATGGCTATTTAAGCTCCTTGGCTTTAGAAGTGAGCCCTCCTTTAGAAGTTATCAAACCCATCTTCGATCAGGTTGGGAAGAGATCTCCATAGTTCACCAAGCTCCTTGGCTAACCTGGCAGCACCAAAATGTGCTGGGCACCTCACCTGTCCTATTCTTTAGAATGCCCAGAGTATGGGCCTCCAGGAAACATTTATTCTTTTTCTTGCCAGATATTCACATTCATAGAGTTGAGGGAGATTGGAAAGCTCCATTTGTCATTAGACTGTAGATTTTATATTGAAACCAAACCAAAGAATCAGAGAATCCAAATCATCTCAGCTGTCTAAATACATGACTGGAAAGGTACTTTTCTCAAAGGAAGTATGGGATTTTCTTAGGAAGAACAAAGAAAAACAGAATGAAAAGACAAACCCTTCTACTATACATCATCAGACCTCATGGTGGACAAAGTTATGGAATCTACCCCTCTTTCTCCAACTTACAACTTCAACCCTATTCCCACTAACTCCCAGTCCCAACAAAACCTTTCTGGAATGGTGGAGGCTTTGTAAGGGACTTCATATCCTAGAGAGTTTAATGTTTTCTTAAATCAGGGCTGGAGCTATAAGCTCTGCGGTACAGCAAATGCTTAGTGTATACAAATCCCAGAGCTCGATCCTCAGGCATCAACCCTAATAAACTTTTATTAACCCATTTTGTACCATTGTCCCAGCCATAGAATATCTATAAAAACTTAAATATGGTATTACAATATAATTATGATCATGCAATAATAAGAATTAATATTTAGATAAATTAATATTAAGATAATTATATATAAGCTCTAATTATAGTGTCCAAATTATTTTAATGCACATGTGTCAATTTCATGGAAATATTTGCAGAAATGAAATTCATGGGTTAAATATCTTCCAGGTCAATGAGTCCATTTTACAAAACCAGAAATAAATAGAGAGAGAGTGAGTTTAGTGATTTTTCAAAACTGAATGCAATTTAGGATTTCTTGGGGGAAGCATTTTAAAAAATACCAATGCTTGGGCCTCATCCCAGAATATTTGAATTCAAATCTCTAGAGATGAAGCCATACAAATCTGCTTAAAAAGAAAAATATCCTCAGATGGAAATGGTGAAGTTTGAAGTGTGAAAACCCTCAGGTGAGATGTTCATGGCCATTCAGTTTGTTATCAGCAGAGCTGGGACTCATGCTTGGTAACAAATGACGGGAGGGAGACAAACATGGGGGAAAGAAGAGAGGAAGAGCAAACAGAGAAGGAGAAAGAGGAAGGAGAGTGGAGTGGAAGGAAAGGGAGCTCAAGAATAAAGTCATTGGATAAAGAATAAAGGAGCACCTTGACTCACGCCCTGGTTTGAGGAAGGATTCACTCAAAGTGCCTGGGCCTCATTCATAGTCCTGGTACCACACGAACTGTATGTGACAGCTGTTTAATTGACGATGTAGAAAAAGACGTGGCAGAGAAAGTAAGGCAAAATGAACCTGAAATTTTTGGCTTATGAGTTTTCTGTTCCTTAAGGCTTAGAGATATTTTACTACAGGTGAGGGTCAAATGGACACAGTGTGGGAACTGTAATCCATTGTATAAAGGCAAGTCATGCAGAGATGACAGCACAGAGAAGGAAACAGGTGTGAATGAGAATGAACAACTCATGCTTGTTCAAATGCCCATCTTGACCCACTAGGCTCTACAAATTTCTTTTAGGAGGTCCACACTCAGTGTCTTGCTAGATCCATTTTTGTTCTGTTTGCATTGCCCTCAGGAATGCATGTGTAAGCAAGTTCTGCCCAGGCCCGATAGGGTATCTGGTTGGTCATCAAGACCCATAATCTACTGTCCCACCTAAACTCAAATGTCATCTCCTCTGTGGAGCCTTCCTGGATCCCCGGCACAGGCTCTTTATTGATTTAAGCAGGGGTGTGCACAATCATTTGCACATTACAGAGATTATCCTGACTTCAGTTGAGATAGGAGCTGGAAGGAAGCAAGACTGGAGGCAAGGAAACCAGTTAGGAAACGTGAACTTGAAATAGACAAGAGTGAAGATCCGCACGGAGGCAGGTGTGGTGGGAAGAAAGAAGAGGAACTGAACAGAAATATGCTATGAAAGTGGAATGAGCCTGAATGGAGGGAATGATCTGATGTAGAGCTAGGATATGTCTGATTCTAGTTTGAGTAGCTTATTAGATAGGGCAGCATTCTTTAAGAAAGGAAGCATAGATGGACAGACTGCTTTGGAGGCTGGACTGCTCTTGGATTCAGTTTGGGACATGCTGGATTTGTGGTCCCAGGGACATTTGTGTGAGGATGCATAGTGGGAAATTATATTCATTAAGTCCAGAGCTTGGGGAAGAGGCCTGGGCTGAAGCTGTAACAGAGGGATCATTAGCAACAGAGATGTGTTTAAAGGCTATAGGGTAGAAGAGTTTTGCCTGGTCTGGTTGGCACATAAAGTCAGGGGAAGTTAGGGGTGAGGACACAATACTGAGGAATATTCACCATTATGAGTAGAAAAGAGAAGTCCACAAAGGATATTGAGGAATCAGAAAGTGGGTAGAATAGAAGGATTAAATGAGAGAGAGAGAAAGAGAGAGAGAGAGTGTGGGGGGAGGGAGGGAGGAGGGTATCATGGATCTCAAGGAAAGAGATATTTTAAGAAGAAGGGAGTAAGGAATTAGGCCAAATAGCATAGAGAAGCACAGAGAATACAGTAGACTTGGCCTCAAGGAGGGTGTGTTGACCTCTGCTAGGTCCCTGTCAGAGAGCAAAGGCAGCAGAAACCACTGGCTAAAGAGTAAAAGGGACACAGAGAAGCCATTGTCCCATTATATAGTGCTCCTGCCTAAGACTTCTCACTGATCTCCCATCTCTGAACTGATTTTTAGTTTAAAATCAGAAATGTTTACCATAACTTAGAAGATCCCCAAAATCTCTTCCTTGTCTGCCTCTATGACTCCATCTCCCCTTGTTTTCTTCCTGTGGGCCCCTTTTTATTCTTCAGACATACCCCAGGCTCATTGAAAATGTAGTGTGGAGCTAGACTGGAGTTGATGTTTGGTTGTGAATATTGAGAAGATAATGGTGGAAAAGATGGTGGTGGTGTCTGGGTGTGAGGGAAGGAAGGGAGAAGGGCATTTACAGACAGGATTCAGGGCAATGTCAAGGGAGTGCTGAATCCCAGATGGGGATTAGATGGGGTCTGGGTTTTCATAGACTTCCCTGAGTCCACTTTTATTGTTCTAGATTATTTGCATTTTTTTTTTTTTTTGAAGAAAAGTTCCCCAGGTAATATATAGCCAGGGCTGACAAATCACTCAAGTCAAAGAACAAATGCACTCAGATTAACCAAGTTCAAGCTCAACATGCTTGTCAAATAGTGAGACTTATATTTTCCCAGTGGCTTATTTTTTACTGATGCAACAGGCTAAGCTTTAAGTCAGAGGAATGAGCCTATATGCGTATTAATGCCTTTAGGACTTTTGAAGGTCATAATTAAATCAAGCCATCACACAAAATGTTAAAGCCTGAACCACAGAATGCAACAAATGGTTTTCTGTTGGGGTGGTTCTGCTGGAAAGGTTAGAGAAGAATTTCTCACTTTGACTTTCATACTCTTATCAGGGTGTTTATATGTGTTCCTTTCTTGGTGTGTTTTTGTTTCAGTGCCCAAAGGAATAGGACTTTCAGGGAGCCATGTTTGGGCACATATAACTCAACAAGCCCCCTGGATTTAAAAGATAGAAGAATAAAAAGAGGTGTGGGATTATTTTTCCCTCTCTGATTTCATATTCCTTGAAAATGGACCCCACATTTATATTTAAAGCGATGGCCTATATATTTATTTTCACCAATTGGCTGGTCCTATTTACTGAGCAAATGCTAAATCAGCATGTGTCAGTTTAAACTCTCCTATGCTGCTTCTCCCATTCAAATTTGATAAGATAAATCTTTAAAGGTATACATTTTAATGAAACGTTACTCATGGCATTAAATTTTCTTCTACTGTATGGAAATTAAAAGCAACATTTCTCTGGCCTAGAGCTAACTTTTATGACTCCCCTGGTACTCTCTTTTTTATCTTGATTTTTAAAGATGTTCAAATAAGTGAGTTTTCTTTTTACTTGACACATTTTCACATATGTTGCCTTGATCTTTCACATCTTTTACCCATATGGGAGCCTTCCTAGGAAATAAAGGATCTGTTTTTAATTATCTCATGGGGACAATTTAAAGGGGAATCCAGAGCTTCTCCTCCAGAGTTCTGCCTTTAGGAAGGATAAGAAGCAATAGGGAGTTTACTGCTGTTGGCTCTTAATAGAGATTTCTCCCAGTTCCCTCCGAGGTACCACCACGTCCACCTGTTCACTTGGGTACATCCCAAGTTCATTGATTCAGACCTTAATTTGTGAACACTTAGATTGGGACAAGCCTGCAGTGTATGGGTATGCTTATCACAATGATTTGCTTAGCAAAATTGATACTATGAAAAGATAAAAAAGGGCTGGGACTGTAGCTCAGCAGCAGAGCCGCTTGCCTAGCATGCATGAGGCACTGGGTTCAATCCTCAGCACTACATAAAAATAAACAAATAAAATAAAGCCATTCTGTCCATCTACAATTACAAAAAAAAATTTAAAAAGATAAAAGAGTATTTCAACCGAGACCAACTTTTTAAAAAATGTATTCTAATTTGTTATATATAACAGCAGAATGTATTTCACTTTATATCACACATATAGAGCAGAATTTTTCATGTCTCTGGTTGCACACAAAGTAGAGTCACACCATTTGTATCTTCATACATGTACTTAAGGTAATGATGTTCATCTCATTATACCATTTTTTCTACCCCCATGCCCCCTCTCTCCCCCTCCATCCCCTTTGTACTATCCAAAGTTCCTCCATACTTCCATGCTCTCCCCCATCCCCATTATGAATCAGCATCCTCATATCAGAGAAAACATTCAGCATTTGGTTTTGGGGGATTGGCTTACTTTACTTAGCATTATCTTCTCTAACTCCATCCATTTACCTGCAAATGCCATGATTTTATTCTCTTTTAATGCTGATTAATATTCAATTGTGTATATATATATCACAGTTTCTTTATCCATACATCTACTGAAGGGCATCTAGGTTCGTTCCAAAATTTTGCTATTGTGAATTGTGATACTATAAACATTGGTGTGTCTGTGTCACTGTAGTATGCTGTTTTTAAGTCCTTTGGGTATAAATCGAGGAGTGGGATAGCTGGGTCAATTGGTGGTTCCATTCCAAGTTTTCCAAGGAATCTCCATACTGCTTTCCATATTGGCTGCACCAATATGCAGTCCCACCAGTAATGTATGAGTGTGCCTTTTTCCACACATACTCACTGACACTTATTATTGTTTGTATTTTATATAACTAAAACACTTAAAAAGTGTCCATATTTAACAACTGAACAAGTGTCCCAATTTAACAATTTGAAGCTGATTTCAAAAAAAATCTAGAAGCACTTAATTTACATTTTGCAACCAAAACTAGATTGGAAAAGCCCAAAAGATTAACTATGATTGCATAACAGGGTAGTGCAAAATCAAGATTAGAAGGCAAGTCTTCAAATTGCCTAGTATGTAATGCTATATTTTGAAACTTCATTAAAAGTGAGATCTCAGAAAACCCCTAAGCTACTTCTAAATACATTCTGGTAAGATACATTCTACAATCTAGATGTTTCTCTAGTTCAAACTGGCCTTCCTATTCAACAGTCACATAAATGAATTTCTGTTCTACTTTGCTACAGTAAAAGACATGGAATTGTAAATGGGTTTCCCATCCATGCAGAGACATGAACTCAGAGAAATGAATGACAGGTTGATATACTTAGAAGAATTTGCCTTACATATATATGTATTAATCAGGACTTTTTCAGTTGCAAGAGACTGAAATCAATACCATTGACTTCCTTAACTAAGGAGGATATTGGTGTAGTTTTCAGGATTAATCAGGACTTTTTCAGTTGTAAGAGACTAAAATCAATGTCAGAATGCATTTCCTTATATGGACTCCCATATAAGGAAGGATGCTGGTGTGTATGAAGGATTAAAGGAAGAACCTCAGGAATCGGAACAAGGGGCAGGGACACAAATAGGGACTTAGGTCATTTTAGTTTACCTCTGCTTGGCTTTGTTTAGTAGACAAACCTCTACAAATCTGGGAAGACGGGCACTGGTGGCCTGAGATTCCCACCACACTGGCAACATCACTGTAAACTGTGGCTTCCAAATCTATTTCTGAATCTCAAGAAACTCTCCAAGTGAATCCGCTTAGGTCTTGTGTATGCAGAAGACCAGAGTACTGAAGTTACGTGGTGTTACTGCAAATTGTGTTGGGATGGATACGAAATCAAAAGTTGGGGACAGAAAAGCTCCACAGGGAGACAAAAGCATAGTGAATTACATATAGAAGATAGGGATGTGAAGAGCTAGAACAAGGCTCATCTACTTTCCCATCTCTCTCTCTCTCCATTAACTTGAGTTTTTCATGGAGATATTTGCAAAACTTGAGATGCCCATCCCTCATCCCAGAGCCACTGGATCAGCGTTTCTTTGGGTAGGGCCCAGGGCAGCTTGGTATTTAAATAGCACCATAGGTGACTCTGATACATCCCTAGACAAGAACTACTATTTTAAGTCATTATCCTCAGGAGTCTGTTCTCAGAGACAGATAGCGTATCAAACATTCATTAACCATCAATATCTTATCACAAATTTGTTCAACAGATTAGCTTAATTCACTTAACTAGATTTCAGCAGCATGAGATAGCGGATGAATACAATTTGATGAAGAAGTAAAGAGGAGCTAGGGCCTGGGGTGGGATGAGATGGCATTTCAGAGGGGCCTGGTGTTAAGAACCATCGGAGCCTCTTGTACTTTCTGGCCTCAGTCTACAATTCCAGCTCTCTCACAGCTTCATTGAGATCATAATTTGTCTGCAGTCTCATACTTGTAGGTCACAATTCTTCAGTTTTCTTTTAATCCCTACAGACCTCCACATATCCCTCTGCCAGGGTGGAGCATCTGTCTGCTTCAGCTACCCGTAACCTCATATCCCCGGGCCTGTACTCCTCCAGACCTCCCTCCCCAATGAGTCCCTCCATTCACCCTTTTCCCTGCTGCTTGCCCGTTCACTGGTGAGGAATTGTACAGTGACACTCCCAATCATGCATATAACATGTCTTGACCTTCAGGACTGGCTCTCAACTTTTGCTGTATCTTGCTCCTTTTTTTTATCCTCTTATTAGGAGAGAGGAGGCCATCCCTGCCCTCTCACCCAGAGACCTGCTCATGTCCATCATGGAGTTCTCACTCCCTACTTTTTTCACTGTGAAAATTAGGGCCATCTAGCCCACTAAAAATAAAATTGAATCTGATATCAATTTTATCTGCACCCAGATTTAGAAACTTACGGTTATGATTTGCATGTGAGGTATCTCCAAAGAGCTGACAGGGATTAACTGATTAACTGAGTGGTTCATTGGGGGCATGGCTGTGGGGTATATTTTTGTATCTGGCAAGTGGAGACCTTTCTCTTTGCTTTCTGGTCACCAGGTGAACTGCTGTCACACTCTCTCACCATGATGGTTTTGCCTCACCTCTAGCCCCGAGCAATGGAGCTGGCCTTCTATGGACTAAGACCTCTGAAACTGTGAGCTCTTAAATAAATTTTTCCTCCTTTCCAATTGTTCTGGTCAGATTATTTAGTCACAGCAGTGAAAAAGCTGACTAAAACATTTATCTCTTTATCTTTATTCTTAGGGAAATCAATTGCTTTCTCTTCTTGTCCATAAGTCAGCATTTCTCCTTTCCTCTGACCTTCAAAACTTTTCCTTGGTTCTTGGTGAATACTCTCATTATTCCCCCTCTTTTTCTCTGTTGGTGGCTCTATGTCTGCCTACTTCTTACACGTTAGATCCAGTTAACAATATATTCATGACTCATCCATCTCTTCCCTTTATATAATTATCTGGGAGATCTCATATATTCTTATATGTGTATTTTTTTTCTGGACCTGAGGTTTATTTTTTAAAATTACATGTTGAAATATAAAATCCATGAAAAACTGAAGTTGACAGATGTTGACAGATGCAACAAAGGGAAGATGCTACATGGTAAATTTCCAATATTATGAAGGACAGGCACTGAATCTTAATCTACAGGAAAATCATAGAGCAACAGCACATCCTGGGTAGTTATATCTTAGTTGAATTAATTTCTCAAAAATTTTATTGGTGCATTGTAATTATTTGTAATAGTGGAATTCATTAGGCCATATTTGTGCATACACATAATTTGATCAGTCTCACTCCCCTGTACCTTTCCTTTCCCTCCTTCCCTACCTTTCTGGATTCATTTTCTCTGCTCTACTGATCTCCCTTCTATTATTATTATTTTTTTCTAATTAGTGAATTATAATTATATAATTACATATTTTATTATATTTAATTATATATAATGTATAATATACTTGTTATAATTTATAAGTCTATGATATTTTTATAATTTTGTGTTTATTATATTTAATAAATGTAATTATACATTTTATTATATTTAATTGGATATATTATCTACAATTATCCTCATCATGAGAGATGAGGCCATCCCTGCCCTCTCACCCAGGTACCCACATTGTATTATATTTAATTATATAATAATATTATAATTTTATTATAATTTATATTATATTAAATTACATATTATGCATAGTATTCTTTTTTTGGGGGTACTGGGGATTTAACTCAGGGCACTCAACCACTGAGCCACATTCCCAGCCCTTCTTTGTATTTTGCTTAGAAAACTTTGTTTTTGAAGAGGCTAGCTTTGAACTCGAAATCTTCCTGCCACAGCCTCCCAAGCTGCTGGGATTACAAGCATATGCCACAATTTCCAGCTACTCTTTTTTTAAACTAGCAAATCTATGCTGCTATTTACAGCTTTCTTCTAGACATTCAGTTGAATGTTTCATGAGCACTTCCCTTGCCTTCAC
The DNA here is from genome assembly GCF_047511675.1 of Marmota flaviventris. NCBI lineage: Eukaryota > Metazoa > Chordata > Mammalia > Rodentia > Sciuridae > Marmota > Marmota flaviventris. Next base: position 26,250,549 of record NC_092509.1, on the reverse strand, counting down.
CCAGCCCTGTGCCTTTATTAGGGGAATCCCTTACCTGGAAGGCTGTTCCCATCAACCTTCCTGGAACAACAGCCATTCAGCCTTAAAGATTTGACTAAGAAGTCATCACTTCTGAGAAAACTTATTTGTCCTACAGGTTGGGAGAAGGACCCTATTTTGTATGGTCTCTCCAGATAGACTGTGAGCTTCTCAGTCTTCTTAACTGATTGTATCACCTTTTCTGCCAAGTCTACATACCTTCTTATATTCCCAACCCCCTCTAATTGCACGGTTTCCTCTTAACAGCTCAAGTCAGAAAATTTCAAGTTACCCATCGTGCCTCTGTTTACTGCAATCCCCATATTACTGGTTCCCAAACACTGCGATGATGCCATGGAAGTACATCTCTAAACTGTGACTTCCTCTTAGCCCTCTGTAACCAGACTGCTTGTTCAGGTAGGTGTTCTTAGCCCTTTGCTTGAACAATTGCAATAGTGCGGTAATTGGTCTGGCCCTGCTGCTGTCAATTTATCTTCCCCCTTTCAGCCAGAGTAATGTCACTAAGAAGTAATTCTGAGTTAATCTATTTGAAAGTTGATAGAAAATTGACCTAAAGAGCTAGTTTCTTATTATGATGAGAAATATCCATGCCCTGGCCACTAGCATCTCACTGAGGTAAATTCTTTGTAATAACGGAACCGATTACTGTGGTACTTCCCTTGCCCTCACCAGCCCTGTGCCTTTATCAGGGGGAGTCTGTTACCTGGGAGGCTGTTCCCATACACCTTCCTGGAACAACAGCTGTTCAGACTTTAAGATTTGGCTAATAAGTCATTTCTTCTGAGGAAAACTTATTTGTCCTACAGGTTGGAAGAAGGACCCTATTTTGTATGGTCTCTCCAGATAGACTGTGAGCTTCTCAGGACACAGGACACATCTTAAGTCTCTGCATTCTTAATCCATAGTACAATGCCAAGCTCATGATAAGTGTGTAACACAAACCTGTTGTATTGAGGTGAAGGGCAACTTGGGAAGACAGTCTCAAAAGGAAGAAGAAAGTGCAGAAAAACTAAGAATTGAATAGACTGTAAACACTCCCTTTGCTCATTTTGTGATTTTGTTTATGGGGGAGCATATATTTGGAAAGTGGAGGGAAGGATTGAGGCCGAGGATGTTACTAGTCCTATGATGACAGCTTTTAACGGAGGTGATTCAGTAGAAAGCAAAATCAGAAAAGAAAAAGCAAGATCTGAGACAGGGAAGAGAAAGAAGTGGAAAAACCATATATCAGGCAGGCACCTTCTTTAGACCTTCTTAATCTACCTGTTTCCAGAGTCTTTGGCCACCTGATTCTGCCCAGCAGCTACTGTAGAAACCAGCTCTGCATAGGTTCCATCCAAATTCATAGAGTTTCAACCTGCTAGCACTTGGACTGAGACCTCTACCACATACATCATCTCTTGTCCTCCACTCTGGGCTTTGCCTTTGGTGACGAAGTGTGAAAGGCCACTGAGATGCAGACAAGGACCCAAGCTCACAAGACCCAGGAAGATAGTAGAGTAAATGCCCCATGGGGCAAATCTTTGACAAATTGGGTATGGGGGCTGGCAGATACATTAGTACTGCCAACTTCCCATAGATGGATTGTCTGAAGAAGTTATTCATATGGGCCCTTGGAAGACACTTCCTCAAGACTGAGCAATCAATCTTGCTCCCGTAGTGAGCTGGTTCTGCTTATAATCATGCCCTAGATGGGCTCTCTCTTCTTTGCTTCATTCCATCTTTTCCTCATCCCACTACTCTTGGAATGTACTCCCTGACAAAGTACTAACGTAGGAGTTTTATTTATTTTATTAACCTTTTTAAAATCCCAGGCTCTGCTTTCTGAGGAATCCAGGCTTTGTCAGTTGGCACTAGGAACTGGCCCTTGACAACTCACCCTCCCAGTGGCATTTGGAAACCACTTGATTTAGAATTGAGCTTAAGAAGATACAGAAGACATGAGTAAGATACATGAACAGGTGGCCCAGTCGGCCTTGTTATCAACATCTGAAGTACTGATACCCATCCTTCACACCTATGGTGACGAGAATGTGGTAGGTGGTAGGTACCACTTATGATCAACTGAATGATTTGGGACTGGTTTAGAGTTCACAGATAATCTGGTACTCCTGGGTTGGTGCCAGCAAAAATTGGGTTAATACCACATTACAACGCTAATCAAATATGAACCTAAAATATTGATGAAAAGAAGTACTCTTATTGTGCAGAAATTCTAGCAGTACACTTAGTGGCTTCTGCTGGATTGACAGAGAAATGGCCTGAGATGTGGAGTTCCTTGTGGTGTGCATATGTGTATGTGAGAGTGTTCCCACCCTCAATAGTGGGAACAAAATGACTGTTCTATCAGAGGAAAAGATCAGAAGGCTGGAAGATTAGGGACAAGGAGGTCTGGAGAAGTCATATATTGGTGGGCATATGTGAATGGACACAAGCATGCAGAGCTCTGTTTCATGGTAATGTCCACCAGAGACAGAACACCGAAGTGGAAGATCTTAAATACCTGATGGGCAGGATGACTTACTCTGTGTAGGCCACCCAGCTTCTATCTTGGCAATCTCAGTGCAGGTGTAAAGGACCCATGAACAGTAGCCACAATGATAGAGTTGGAGATTAAAGCTAAGCCTCACATCAGAGGATCCCCCTTCCCAAGAATGTTCTAGCCGCTCCTGCTGGATACCCAGCTTCCCAGCATCAGAGACTGATACTGAGACCTCACATGGCACTGTTCCCTGTATAGTCTAGTTGGATGCTTGTGACAGGCACTTACACCAGATCTCTTGTGTCAGTTTGTCCTTCTCAGGCTCCACATGTTCTCCATGTGTGGTACTTCTTCTCCCCTCACAAGGACTCAGCTACTGATCTATCCCATATAAGATCAACTCAGACACATTTTATGACAAAGAAAGTACAATTATGGGCAAATTACAACACAGTCCTCTTGTTATTCTATGTGACTCATTGCTTAGAAACAGTTGTCCTTATACAGCAATGGAATGATCTGTTAAGGGCTCTTAGTAGATTTTAGTTTAGGGACAACAATAGATAGAATCTATGAGTCTGGGAACCAAGGAAATAAAAATAGGATTGGTGCCTTTCATCATTCATCACCTAATAACCAAATTATTGAATTTGTTCTTCCTGTGTCTGCACTCTTAATTCCTACCAAGTTAGAAGTTCTAGTTTACAGGGTTGGTGGTTGGGACATTTCCCCAGAAAGGCACTTGATTTTTCAAGTCAGGGTGCCAGAGGCCCAAACCACAGTTAATGTAAATTGGTAGCTTAGGAGGAGTTAGAAGGGCTGCTGCCCAGCAGAGCAAGAGGAATGACTGGAATCCAGAGGATTCACTGGTGTGTGTTTGGTGCTTCTGTGTTGAGTGAGGATGACCACTTCCCCAATCACAGCTCAGAGGGAAAACACAATCACACCTCTGGAGATTAAGGTCTGGGTCAGCCCTTGATGTAAACAACACAGACAAGCCCCAGAGCTGGCTGAGCAGGAGAGAAATCTAGAATGGGAAGTAGACAGTGGGTATCAATCATAGCCGCATGACCATGCAGTGGTTGGAATTGTAGTTTCTTTCACCCATCTTTTAACCTGAATTCTCTGATATTGAGGCTGGCTGCCATTTTGAAGGAGACTCTGGCAAGTTTTAGATCCACTGTTGGGGTGTATTGTTTTCATAGCAATGAAGCCCAAATTGTAGTAGGGAGTCAATATAATTCAAGGGAAGAACCTGGCAATTGGATCTTTAGATCCTCTCAGTCTTGTCTATCTCTGGGCCCTGGGGCCATTTGCTCTGGCCCAGCCACTGCTTCATGACCTGCTTTGTATAAAATCAGTCCAATTTCATGTGACACAGCCAACAGTGCATTATGTCAAGGCACTGAGCACCTCTTGCCTCATGCCCTGGACCTTCTACTAATGTAAGCAATGACTTGGGACCTGCCCAGTGCCACACTGTAGAACTCACAGAAGTTTGGGGGGGTGGGGGGGGTGAACTTCCACCACTGGGTCATGGGACCTGGCAGATAAATTCTTCCTCCTTCCTTGGACACTCTACCTGAAGTTCCAGTTGTTCATATGGCTCCTTGGATGTTAGTTCAACGAGAACAAGGTATGGGCAATACTCGCTCTTTGTCCCCAGAGATGGCATCTTGGCAGTGGTAACTCATCCTTGTGTTGGTTCTCACTTCTTACCCTTTCATGCCTCTTTTCCGGCTTTCCTGGGAACGTGTTTCCTAATAAAATACTACACATGAGCTTTTGCCTCAGGCTTTGCTTTCTGGGGAGTCTAGCCAAGCTGAATTCACATAAAAATGCAGAAATGTGAGATACAGAGATTTAGCAGGTAAGAAGATCCAGAAGCAGATGCTTAGAGGGCAGCTGTGGGGGTCTGAGTGCCTGGAACTGGTGGGGGTGGGACTTTTTTTTTTTTTTTTTTGTCTTGATTGTGTTATTTTCAGTTTTCAAAGGAGAGTATGGGCATGATGATTTATACAATTTTTGAAAGGACATTGGAAGGAGGGGGAAAATGCAATTATGAGACATGATAGAGTCAAAGGGTGGCCCTTCTACAGGTGATTTTCTCGGACTGATGTCCATTCCGGTCCCCAGGCCTAATGCTCTTGGGGGAACCTGGCTTTGTCTTTTCTCAGAAGACACACCAGGTATAGGTTGTAGTGCCCCCTGTGTTGTTTGATCAGGTATTTTTCACAAGCAGTTGTAAGGAATTTTGAAGGGTTCTGCCATAAGCATATTTGTTTATGCTTCTTGTAAATGTGGAGACCCAGGTTGAGCAGGTAAGAATGGCAGAGGTCAGAGGCACGGCGCAGGATAGAGCACACACCACCAAATGGAATTTCTGTGGAAAGTCTGCCTTTTTTTTTTTTTTTAAAAAAGCCCCATTCAAAGCAGCTTTGATTTGGAATTTTTAAAGGACACATGGTTTCCCTTTCAAATACGGACTATCAGGGTTTTATTGTCAATGTACACAATAAAGTGTATCATAAACAGCCTCCCAGCAAAACATGTTAATCTTCCTAAAGTGTCCCACTGACATCTACTTTCCTTTTCTTCCTTTTTGAAGTTTTCTGTGACCCCAGAGTTGCTCTGTTACTAACAGGAACAAATGGCTGAGCCAACACTAAAAGCAGGAAGCACAGCTAGTCTGTGGGTTACCATTTAAAACTCTTTTAGACAGCAGCACAGCGTGAAGCACTAATTCACTCCATCTACAATACCATGTCCATTAGCACTTTCTCATCCCGGAATTTAAATAGTCCAAAGCTCAGAGAGTCACTAAAGAGAGTAATTAATACAATAGCACAGTTCTCCATGCTTCAGGTGATATGATGGCTGCCTTACCTGTCACAAATAAGTATTATAGGAGTCGGTCTCCTCCTGATTTTTGCATTTTTAACCATCCTTCTTCCCTCTATGTTCCAACATTCTTTTTCCACCCGGATTTGATTTCTTTGTCTAGTGAAGATACATTAACCCCCGCCCCCAATTCCATGTTCATGCCTCATCTGTTTAACATAGCTCCATAGTTTGAATAACCATATAATCATGAAAACGATACACAAGAGAGAAATAGTTTATATGTTTCAGTTTCACCTGCCATTGTCTATCTTTCTGTCCCTTCTTTCTCCCCTTTGTACTCAGGGTAGTTCTATGGAGGGTACTGATTTGTTATAAAAGAGCCGTTCAGTCCTATGAACAACAAAAGTGGGTTTTCTGACCTGGGCTGCATGCCAGGTTGTGTGAGCTAGAGGGCCTCTGTTTCATAATTACAGACTATTGGACCCATAGGGATCTCAATTTCCAAGTCCATTATCAAATTTATCTCACGTGCAACTTCACAAGCCTCACTAGAAGGGATAGGGTTGCTTTTGTGTACAGTAAATGGGGGGTTTGAAAGCTTTTGCAAAATGTTGGAACTGCTCAAATGACTTCTTTTCATATGAGAAAAGCAGTTGCTCCATAAATACCAATTTAGCTAGCGTTTGGCACTTACTAACCTCTCTTCTTGTACAGTATCTCATTTGCTTCCTATAACTACTCTCCAAGTTCCACAGGGCGAGTATCATTTCATAGATTTTTCTCAGATGGACAACCTGAGGATCAGAGAGCTAAGAGACTATGGAAAATTTTGGATTAAACTTAGGATTTCTAACATGGAATTCTAATATTAACTAGAGACTTTATCTCTAAAAGTTGTGTGTGTGTGTGTGTGTGTGTGTGTGTGTGTGTGTTTAAATCTTTCTTTGCTTAAAATTTCTGAAATTGCTTGCCTGAGAGGGTAAATGCTTATACTCATATAATAAAACCTACCAGCATAGATATTGGAGGTGAATCCAGTCTGCTTTAGACCTGAGAACTTCCTCCCAAACCTGGAGGATAGTCTTTCCTAGAATATTCTGAAATGTTGTCTCTGTTCCTGAGCATTAATTTGAACTATTTCTACATGTCAAATTCTAGCATAGGCTCACTCCCTTCTAGGTATCCAGGTGCTCTGCAATCCACTCTCTCTTCTTCTCATGTACCAAATTCTCTAATTCCCTACTCAAACTCTACTTTTTCTACTTCAAGTCATGCCTGAAAACTACTTCCATTTTTCCACCTTCTGGCACCATTCACAAGTAAACCCTGGGTAAGCACTGACTTACATTTTACTTAGCCTAATGAATACTGCCTGGTCATATCCTTGAATTAACCACAGTGTAGATCCATTGGCTTCTCTTACCTTCCCTGATGCCAAAGTCTCCTAGCCTCCTAACTGTCCAGTCATTCCTTCTGTCTTCCTTGGTGGATCATCCTTTCCTACTCAACCTCTAATGTTAAAAGTTATCAGAGCTCAGTTTTAGGATTTATTTTCTCTGTCTCCTGATTTCATACCATCTCATCACTTTCAATGGCTCCATTTACCATCCATATGCTCAGGATTTTAAGTCATATCCCCAGACACATTTTTTTTTTAAGAACTCATGGTTCTCTTGAGAAACAGAACCAATTGTGTGTGTGTGTGTGTGTGTGTGTGTGTGTGTGTAAGTATGTATGTTTCCAAAGTACTAGAAGAGTTGATGTTGTCAGTTCTAGTCTAGAAGCTGGCAGGCTCAGGGCTCAAGAAAAGCCAGTGTTTCAGTTCTAGTCTGAAGGCATGAAAGTCCTGATGGCCCAACTCAGTCAAGCAGGAGGAGAGTCCCCTTGCTCCTTGAAAGGTCAGTCTTAGTTTTTCAAGTCAGGCCTTCAACTGAGTGGATGAGGCCCAACCACATACCTACCTACCTTCTTTTCTATTCCCTCCCTCCCTCCCTCCCTCCCTCCCTCCCTTCCTTCCTTCCTTCCTCCCTCCCTCCCTCCCCACCCCCTTTCCTTTTTCTTTCTTCTACTAGGGATTGAACCTAAGGTGCTTTACCACTGAGTTACAACTCTAGTCCTTTTTTAAAAAAATTTAAATCTTGAGACACAATCTTGCCAAGTTGCCCAGACTGGCCTTAAACTTGTGATCTTCCTGCCTCAACCTGCCAAGTTGCTCAGGTTACAGATGCTGTCCCCAGGAGAACAACCTTTTGTACTCAGTCTACTGATTCAAATGTTGATCTCATCTAAAACTCCCTCACAGAAATAGCCAGAATAATATTTGACCAAACATCTGGGTATCCACGGCATTGACACCAATGCAATTGACCATTGTAGCTTTTCAGAGACTTGCATTTCTGAGTACATAATCACTATGTCTACTTTGATTTCTCACAGGCCCCTCAAGTTTACTGTGTCAGAAACTTATTCCATGTTCTTTTTTCTTCCAATTTATCCTTCAACTATTCCTGAGAATGACACTACTGTCCACCATAAAATGACACTATTATCCACTCAATGGCTTACATCAGAACCTGAAAGTCATCTTTTACACTTCCTTCTCTCAAGTTCCCCCAAATCCTTGGTTCCAGCCAACTCCCCTTCTTAGGTGTTCATTGTATCTGTCTACTTCCTTCCATTTCTATTGCTACTCAATTCAGGCCATGATAACATTTTGTCTGAGTTACTAATCCGTGGGTTTCTAGTTCCTACCTCTCACTTCCATACTTCTCAAAGCACCAAGTAATCTTCTAAAATACTCATTAGACCATTTTACCATGCAGTTTAAAATTCTATGACTTCTCGTTGCTTGAAGATAAAGTGCAAACGCCTTAATAAGCCCTACAAAGCCTTGCAGGATCCGACCTTTGCTGACACTTTAGCCTTATCCTGTGGATCTTCCTCATTCACTCAGCCCCATTGGAGTTTTTATCAGTTCCTCCCACATGCAGGGCTCTTTCTCTCAACACTTTCATAGATGCTGATCTCTGCGAAAACACTCTTGGCCTTTTCCTCCTTTGCCTGGACACATTCTACACAGTCTCCAAGGCTCAGCTCACCTGTCAGTTTCCCTGGGAAATCTTCCTGAGATCCTTGGTTGGGTGTACTTGCTCTTGTTGTGCTTTTCCATTACTGCTCTAACCATAGATGGCATTCATTCACCACTTTCAGAATTAAACTTAAAGCCCATCTCCCATACAAGACTTTTATCCACCTGCCTGTTTTTGGATCTTGTGAGTGAAGTGAATAGATGAATGACAGTGAGTGAATAAATGAATGAATGAACCAGTACAATGGCTGGCTCCTCATACACGATCAGATGCCAAACCAAGTAACATGAGAATCTCTTTCCCATGCAAGTGCCAGTCTGGATCACATGGAGAATCCAGAAAGCACTAGCAGTGAACTCCTAGAATCCCATAGTCTCAGGGACATAGAGGAGGTCTAGAGGGACCAGAGATGGAGAGGTAAGAATCAGCACAGCAATGCTAATGATATGAAAAATTGGGCTACCTTAGCTACCATTGCTTTTGAAATTGCACTCTCTTTTCCGGAATATAATTTGCCTTCTGGGTATAGTTTTGCAACAGAGATACACATTGAGGAAAAACTCCAAATTCTGTTTTCTTACTTTTTGACCTGGAGGGAAAGACAAACATTTGGACTTATGAAAACTATTAGAGGAAACTTCTTTGACAGTGGTGATTCTCCTTGTTAGGGGCATATGGCTCCATGTGAGGGCAAGACTCAGGGTGAGCCATGCTTGATGACTCAGTGAACAGTTACTGATCTCCCAGTGACCTTGGCCAGTACCCCTGGTTGCCTGCTTTATGGAGGGTGAGTTAGGCTTAGCATCTCTGTTCATGTGTTCCCATATCACCTTGGTTTCACACAGTACTATGCTCTGGGGATTTGGCTCCAATGATGAATGTGTATGTTATGCTCAGGCTCACAGAATGGATAGGAAAACTAGGTTATAAAACAATCAGGGATGAGATAGCGCATATTGCTGTGAAGCATGGATCTGTCCCAACTAAGGAGAACTTCAGCTTTTGGCAAGGTTAAAAAATTGTAGAGGACTGTCAGACGATTGGGAGGTAGGAAAAGCTCTCTGAGCAGCTTTGTTCAAAAAGGCAGTTTTAATCAAAGGACAAATGAAGTAAGAAGACACATTGGATTGATCTTCGGGAAACTGAGTGAGACATATGTCAGGGGAACAAGAAATGTATAGAATAAAAAAAGGGCAAGGCACTCACTTTGGGCTAGGGGCTTATTTCATTCCACATTATTTAAATGCTCTCTAGTCTGTCAATTATGTACTGGATGCCACCTTATAATTCTTTGTTTACAGCCAAGCAACATCTGAAATATATTTTCCCATTAAGCCTCCAAGGTCAATGACACACGTAATTAACCAACTGATTTAGTGCATTTAATTTTCCTTGAAGTTCTAGCAAGGCTGTTAGTATCCAGCCTTGAGATTCCTGCTCCATGTGGACATTGGGACAGGGCTGGCTCTGTAATGGGACACGGATGTGCTCCATGGCTGAAGTTTTGTCTAGCAGCATCGTGTGTCTACTTAAATGATGATGAATGCTGTCTTTGTACCAGGCAGGAAGATGTCATTACACTGGCTCATATTGCTGACCTCCCAGGGTTTCTCACTAAGTGTTGCCAAAGGGTTGGAGTGCTGATAATTCCTTATAGAGCTCTGGAGAGAATAAAGCAGAGAGGCAAACCCGATGGAAAATAGATAAAGAGCCCAAGGTGAATTGAAGCTTAATATACCAAACAGAGTGAGGACGGCTGGCTTCATTCTCTCCTCTTGTTTTTTTCCCCCTCCCACAATTGTAGTCAGCGGTCCAGTGGTTATTTCTGCCCTCTCAGAGAATTCTTCACTTATTCCTATCTAGTCTTGTACTTCACCTATCAATAAAAAGAATTTGAAATCTTTCAACGCGGGGATATTATTTCTGCTTCAACTTATTTCAGGATGCCACAGTTCAAAATGAAAATCTGCAGATTGCTGATAGCTATGTCAATATCATTCAACTGCTAAACAACACCTTATTTGTGGTACCTATAGACAGAGCATGGGCATCCCAACCCATCGATAAATGGAGAGAAAGTCCTGGGGCTCAAACAATTTGCGTCCAAGAAGGGCCTAGTGTACAAATTCTGCTTCTTTATTATTGAAAGATTCCCTACAAGTTTGAAACTACATAAAATGTAACCCATGTTTTAACACATTCAATGGCAGGATAATGAGGGCAATACCATGATCACCTTCTTCTTTCCCCCTCTACATTGCTTTTATTTTAGGATAAAAAGGGAAATATTTGCCACAATGTATTATTCCTTTTGGATTGTAGTCTATTGAATATCTTTTCATGTTTCTTAATAAGGTCATGCTTTGCTTTACGATGAGATACATTTTAGGAAGTCCATTGCTGGACGATTTTGTTGTCCTAAGATAAGCTACACAAAACTTGGTTATAGGGCCTGGACTATGTGGTTTGTAATATTATTAATATGCCTGTTGTGCAATTATAAAGAGCAAGACTCTATTTTCTTTATCTTTTACAGTTATTTGTCTGTTTAATTGCATGTCTTTTCACATATGTGTATGTTTGTGTGTCTATAAATAAATAGGTAAGTACATGCTTGTGTGTTTTTATGGCTGTTGAATTCAATGAATTCACTGAAGTTTTCTTAAATTATGGATATTGATCTTTTGTCCAGTGAAATACCAAAAACATTGATTGTTCAAGTCAATCTGAATTTTGGAGTCTTGATATTAACACTGTTCTAGGATGATAGTTCCTAAAATATTACAAATCAGACAGGAATTTAATAAAGTGAGAGTTCAAGAAAATAAGGATGAAGGAATCGATAAGAATATTGTTATTAAGAGTTTATTTCAATCAATGTAGGTTATTCAAAGTCAACATTGTCTCTGAGACAATGTAGGAAAATACTACCCTTCCTTAAGCAGCTCCAATGTTTAGTAAAAAAATTGCTCAACAAATACAAAATAAGTTTATGTGATACAGCATAGATTTTAAGCATCAAGATTTAACATAACTTTAGGTGAAGGGAAAATGAATTCTCTAGGCAAAAACTATAAGGTTGCTTTCATGTTCAGGAAGAAAAACAAAACAAAACTCCAACTTCATTTCAAATATAATGACTCTTCTACTCGACATATTTAACCCTGGGGATATTGATAGGGCTAATTATTACAGAAGAGGCATTTTCCTATTCTATTTCCAAGACTGAAATGATAAAAATGATATTTTCTTAATGACAATCACCAATCACTATCATGGCAATAGAGAGAGATGGTGATCGTCACTGGTGATTGGTGAGGTATATTTTCTTAAACACTTTTAAAAAGAGAGAGAGCTTTTTAAAAGTGTGCTGCATTAGAATATTAAATGACCCAGAAAATGTAATTTTTCCTAAAAGAAAATGAATAGAAATAGGAAGAAATAGCACCTGCATTTTTTGGTGAATAAACATGTCCTTTGTACTATTTTAGGTGCACAAAATACATACGAAAACTATGCTTGATGCTATGAGAAATGGATTCTTCCAAAATAGCTAAATATTTATTATTTTTTCTCTAATAATATATTATATATTAATATATTAATATTCATATATTAATGACATTATTGCAGAAAAATAGACTCTTTGCCCAGGGAGCATTTCATATTTAACAAAGCCAAAGTGTGACAATACTGAATCAGAGAGGTGGTCATTAGCTATGGTAAACTTTGGTTGTGCTCAAGAAGAAAATATTTTTTGGAAAGTTGGACTAGGGGCTATTGCTGGTTGCTTTTGTAGCATCTATTATTTTATTTCTTCACCCTAATTTCATTGAAGTAACTATTGCTTATTTTCACTCAACTTGGGGATCTAATGTGCACCTCACCTCACCCACAATTCCAGGAGTGAGAGTAATTGGTTGGGCTAAGTTTGTAGGAAAGGTCATGGGATATGACTTGGCACAAGAGGACATGAACAACCCATGAAGGGCCATTTTAGGAAAATATTTCCCTGCTATGCTAGGAAAAGGTTACAAAATGTCATTTTATCTTTTCCCATTGGAGTATTTGTCCTATGCAAATGTTGGGTCTGAAACTAATGCCACACAAACAGCATAGACACCCTGTAGACATGGAGGGCAGAGCTCCTGAAACACAGAATAAAGAAGCATGAACAGTAGATCAAGGCAAATCTGAGGCCTATCCCACCCCAGACTCCCCAGTATTTCAAGCCAATTTTCCCCTATTGTTGAAATGTGCAACCAAAGCCATCCTGAACAATACCATTAAAATCAGTACACTAAAAAGAAGATGCAAAAGAAGATAAATATGCAAAAGGAATAAACTCAACTCACACTTTAACTCTATAATCAGAATATCTGGTATAAAATGATGAAAGGTTGTACCAATGATCTGTTAATAAGCTACTTACTTTTCCTATCTCCCAATATGGAGTTTTTTTGTTTTTTTTTTTCAGGATATTTTGATATTTTTAAGTCTTTGTCTTATCACTTCTTCCCCCTTCCCCTCTCTCCTAAGTTTTCATCCTGATATTTGTCTTTTGTAAATATAACCTTGGATTCCATTTAAAATTACTGATTGGTGTGATCCTGGAAGCCAGTGAAGACAGTCTGTGCTCACAGGAAGACAATCATCTATTGACAGAAACAAAGCCTGAAACAAAGTCTCAAAAACCAGTGATAACTAACATATCTGTAAAGAACATTCTTACAGTCAATTGATTGAGGCAGATAGTTCATGCTGGGGGTTCAAGAGGGTGTCATCAGACAGTGGTGTCATTTAAGGCTCTGGTAACCAAAAGAAACTTTGGAATAGCAGAGAGACTATCCTGGACTTCAAAGAATAAGAATTTAAATCTATTCAAGAGGGCTGTAGATGGAAATATAGGGATACTAATGGCATTTAAATTTGGCAAAAATAGTTGACGCTTAATAAAAGAGCTTTGTCTAAAGAATTTAGACTTGAACCCTTGAACAACAAAAGAGACCTGGGACTAAGAACTCTAAGAGAACAGATGTTCTAGGAGAACAGTTCAGTTTCAAGCAGTTCCTTTATAATCATGCTTCCTCGTATTGCTTAGTTAAGGCTGGACTAGAATAATCCAGGTCCTGGGTTAGATCTCTAGAAATGGAGTAGAGGGGGGTGGATCTGGACTAGTGTTTCAATTTCTCTTCTAGTAGCTTAAAGAACATGAAGTACAATGCTCTGCTTTATTATTTAAGTGGTTAATTTCAAATGACTTTTTTTTAAAAAACCTCAAGTTGCATACATCTCCAAACAAACTTTATTTATATTTACTTTTATTAGGAGTGAAAAAACATGTCTCAACAAGCAGCAATTTAATTGCATCAGTGCATTTGACCTGTTGAGAAGCCTGTTCATAACAACCCTCACCTTTAAACAATATTGAAAGCACAAATTAAGCATCCATGTTAAGCAATCTGGCTTATTTTCTAGATGTCATGAATTTTGCTCTGGATTTTTTTTTTTAGTATAAATTTTAGGAAGATGCTATTTCTTTGCCCTATCCAATGAGTAAGCTTTAGCTTTAAATTGGAAACTGAAGAACAGGTGCCTACATCCCCAAGGTAGTGATATTTGGAAAAATTTTACAGTTTCAAAAGTCAAACGCTCATCCTGTGTATTCTCCCAAGAGACTTGTGACCTTCTTTATACAAGAGAGAGAAATGCTACTCTTGTTTAGTTGCACAAGAATAAAAGCTATAATCAATGGATTAACATGACATTGTACTTCCTGATCGGTGTCTATGTTCTCTTCTGGGAGTGGATTCACTTTTCAAAAGGCAAAGTTCATTTCAATAATACCAAAGGGCATAGGAAGATGTTCTACTCCTCCCAAGTGGACAGAATTGAAACTTATGCTGGAGGTTATTACTACTCTGATGTCAGATATTTATTTTTTACTTATTTGTTGTTTGTTTGTTTGTTTGTGAATCACTCCACTGCAGAATTACACTTGGACATGCATACAAATGGATAAGTAAAAGCCCCCCTCACTATTATTTTACAGCCCCCCGCCGCCCAATTTCAGCAATTAAAATCCACTAAAGAGTAAAATTTTAAACAGCATGACTCTTTATTGTTAAAGGGAAACAAACTTACTACAATATTATTTCATATCGTGACATAAGATGCAAACCCACCAAACTAAAAACTTTTACGGAGCAATATCTGCCATTTTAAAAAATTTGTTCTAATTAGTTATATATCAGCAGAATGCATTTCATCTTATTGTACATAATTGGAGCACAGCTTCTCATTTCTCTGGCTGTACACAAAGCAGAGTCACACCATTTGTGCAATCGTACATGTCCATAGGGTATTGATGTCCACCTCATTTACATGTTCTACGTCTCTAGCAATTAGAGAAATGCAAATCAAAACCATTTTAAGATTTCTTCTCACTCCAGTCAATTGTCAAGAATATAAGCAACAATAATTTTTGGCAAGGATGTGGAAAGAAAAGGTACACTCAACATTGCTGGTGAGACTGCAAATCGGTGCAACCACTCTGGAAAGCAGTATGGAGATTCCTTAGAAAACTTGGAATGGAACCACCATTTGACCAGCTATCTCAGTTTATACCCAAAGGACTTAAAATCACCATATTACAGTGACACAGCCACATCAATGTTTATAGCAAGAGCTCAATTCAAAATAGCTAAACTATGGAGCCAACCTAAGTGCCCTTCAATAGATGAATGGATAAAGAAACTGTGGTATATATACACAATGGAATATTACTAAGCCATAAAGAAGAATGAAATAATGGCATTTGCAGGTAAATGGATGGAATTGGAGAATCTCATGCTAAGTGAAATAAGCCAATCTCAAAAAACTAAAGGCCAAATTTTTTCTCTGATATGTGCATGGTGATCCATAATGGGGGTTTGGCTAGGGAAGAATAGAGAAACTTTGGATTGAGCAGAGGGGCATGAGGGTAGGGGTGGGAGTGTGAGGGTGGGAACGAAGGTAGAATGAGATGGACACTATTACCCTATGTAATGTTTACCATTTTAATATCTGATGCACTCAGATAATTATCTGTTCTATCATATATCTTTCATTTTTTTAAAAAAGGGAGATTGCAAACCACAACACTGAAACACAACATTTCACAACTCACTACAGGGTCACATCTGTTGAAAAACTGTCCTTAGGCACATTCTGTAATGTTTGAACAATTACAGTATATGTAAACGTGTATAATATTGGTTTGTAAATATTGGAACTAGAATTCTCCTGAACCAGGGATTAGCAGTAGAATAATTCTGAGACTCAGTATTATACTTTAATGCCTATCATGGTGAAATGTTTTTAATACCAGCACTTTCCCTCCTGGGTACTATTGGTAAAGTATTTGGCCTGAATTATTTCCAGTCTCCAAAAATACAAGGAAACACCATGGCCTGTTATGTCAGAGTGCTTTATCATATTTCTAGGGCCCAATTTATTTAAAAACTCTAATCCTCTACGTGACTCTAATGGTGTCTTAGAGCACAAGGAAGATTCCATAGAATGATGAATGGATTCCCAATGGTTGGTAGAGATAGGAAACATCAAGTATCCACTCTAGTATCCAGGGGCTGAATCACAGATCAGACTCTCTTCAAGGGGAGCACAAGTCAAATGAATTAGATTTGGTGCATAATCTCCATACTCTGGAAAGCAGAGTTTGTTGTAAATTTGGAGATTGTTGTAAATATTGAAAAACAATCTTGTTTTCATCCATTTGAGAATTTTTGGTTAAAATACCAGTGGATCAGGTGAAACCTCACTTTTGTCAAGTCAAGGACCAACATAATTTGTCATTATTAATGTATTTTTTTCTCAGCAAGGATGTTTGGTTTCTTTAGTCTATTTGATTTTTGAATGTATTTAAAATTTTAATCAAAAAAAACAACAGGAGAGGTACCTAACAACGACGGCTTTCTTCCTAGAAAACACTTAATTTCTCATTCAATATTTGAACAATTAAGATAAATTGGAAGTATGGCATTTCATAAACATACCTAATTTAAATTCACTAGAGCATATTAAACTTAAAGCAGTACAAGGTATTGTGTTCGTTTTGTTCATCTGTACCTTCATCTTACTCCTTTTGGACTAGGAGTGGCCATCAACAAGGCTGAATAATGAAGTTCACAGCCTTCAAAGGGAGATAGTAATATTGGTCAATTTGGGGACTGAACCCAGTGCACTGCCTCATCAGCATGAAGATACACAACAAAGAACTCTGGAAGAAAAAGGCAAAAGGTACCATCTGGATGGGATTACAAATGGTGGGTATATACAATGGCTTTGTCTATGGCAGTCAATTTTGCCCCTTAAGGTGTTATAAATCTGGGCCCTTCAGAGACAATCTGATTCTGTGTCAGATTTGAAGTGGTACCTGAATCAGAATTACATTCTTCTATTTTCCAGGACATCCACTCTTCTATCTATCAGCCTCGAGGTAGCCAGCCTTTTGAAGGCCAAATTCCTCCTGGTACACAGCACGTTCCTTGTTTGGTATAACTGCACAAGAGGCAGGGATGCTTATTTTAAAACCAAAGGAAAGCGGGAGGAGGTATTAGAAAATCCAATTTGTAGATATACTCCCAAACCAAGATTGCAGAAAGCTCTCCTACAAGCTCCACCCCCAATATTTCAGAGAGAAGTAGATACTGTTGACACAGTGGGAGCTTCTTAAGCCTGCTGGGTCCCATGAAGAGCTCAAGGAATATTCAGAGATTTCTAGACATCTCCAAAACATGTTTGAAATCCTGAAACAATTATTTTGAGAAGTGATGTTTGTTATTTTCGCAGGTCTTTGTATCAGCTTTAACAAAGGGATTTGGATTTTCTAGATGCCAGTGTCTTAATTGGAATAAGAATGGGATGGATTTAGTGACTCTAGAGACCTCAATCTACATCCACGGCAACTCACTCTGAGCTCTGTCTCACCACTTGAGTTTCAGGACGCCCTTACCAGCTGGGTTTTAATTAATGACGAATCAACAGACAGACAGGTGACAACCATTATATTCTTCCACCTTATCAGTAGGCTAGAATTAGCAACAAATTTTTTAATTAAGTGTTCACTTTCTCTTGCTTAATTAACTTTATATGAAGATGGAATACACATATGCACACAATGTTTGCATGTGTGTAATTGTTTATTAAATTTTTCCAGTTCCTGTTTTACATCAGAGTATTTGATAGGAGAAGGGACATTATTTAATCCAAGTTAATCTAGTGTAAATGTAATGTTCTCTAGTAGTATTGAATGTGAAATATTTTCCTGACCCATGGTAAGGGCACAATAAAATGTTAGTGAACAATTACAATTCCACTTAAGATCTCATTTGCCTTCCTGGTTGAGAGTCTCTCTCTGATGTTTTTGTGTATTTTCCCCATGAGCCCTAACCAAATGATACACTAGCTATAAATAAAAGTGGTGCTGATCTTTCCAGTGACTAAAGAGGAATTAATGGGGCTGTTTTTCATAGATCATTCCATACAGTTCACTTTAATGGAAGGGATCATTTCTACTTCTTTGGATTGCCCCATAGTTCCTACGATGGCGCTCTTTTCTCTCAAGCAATTATCACAAGCCTCAATTGTGAACTGTAGGTCATTATCAAACACTTCAGGTCATTATCAGACATTTTCAAAAAAATATCTAAAAGCGAAGAGAAAAATAATAACTTTAAATCTTATTGTTTGCAAACTGTATGTAACGTTTTTCACTCATTTTCTTCCAGTCTTTTCTCTGTCTTTGCATCTATTCCTCTCCGTTTTTTAATCAAGCTGGTATCAAACTCTAAACATTCCCAAGTAGCTTTCTTTTCCCTTCTGCAATTTAAATTTTATCTCATATCATAATTTTTCCAAACTATATATTTGCAATGGTGGCCTAGCATTTCCTTATATGAATATGTACTATTTACCATTTCTTCCTGTGTTAGATATCTTAGATTGTATCAATGATGTGTTCTTATAAATAAATGATAAAGTTCTTTGCACATTGATGATCGATACACACTGTAGAATGAATGCTGTCACTCAGGTATCATGGAGCCCACAGTGGACAGCATAGAAAGCTGTAATTTAGTTCATTCTTGAGGCACTCTTAGTAACTCTTGGCTTGTTCCTCATGTCATGGGCTGCCATGGTGGCAGAAATCAACATGCCTCTTGCAATAAAGATAGCACTCTTAGCAGCTCTAAGCTGCTTTTATATCCTGTGTTGACTTCTCCTAGATCCCAAACCATGAGTCCTTTACAACCGCGGAACAGTAGATGCCATACTGGACATGATGTAAGCTCTGTAGACTGAATAGCCAGGTGTCTATTTGATAATTCATTTGGTTGTCTTATAGCCATTTCAAACTTAACATTCCCATACTGAACATTTAATTCTTGCCCTGAAGTTCCCATTAAAACAAACACAAATATCACCCATCTCTCCACCTTCTCCCCAACTATAGCGCAAGTCACACTGGTTTGACAAACCAGCAATGGAGGATCATCCTTGATAGGCCCACCTGCCTCACCAACAAGCATGCCCCATCCATTATCTTCTCTTCACCACCACAGCCACCACCTGTTCCAAGCCACCATCAGCTCACCAAGAGCCCTTTTTTCTAGCCTACTCCCAGCAGAATTCTCTAGGGAGAATTCCTTAACACATGCTTCGCTCAGGCCCCTTCTCTCTGGAAAACAGTATAACACCAACTTTGTGCTCAGCACTTTAATACAATACAAATTCAGACTCCGTACTATGGCTTATAGGGAGTTACCTGATTCGCCCTCCTCCACAGATCATTTTGAAAGTTCTATGCCTATGTGGTGGTTGAAATCCTCAGAACATCTACTCAGACTGTCCTTTTTGGTCCTATATCCCTGACCAGCTCTCTTCCTTTCCCTGTTGCTCTTTACAAAACTGAATCCTTCTTAACACTTCAGGTCGAAGTATCTGCCACCTTCTACCCAAGCCCCCAGACATTGTCGGTGTGACCGTCCTTTTCTTTCTCTGTGTCTTTTTCTTTTTCTGTGTCTTTGCCACAATCGCTGAATGCACTCGTGTGTGACATAACTACAGGAAACATTCTGGAAAATGCACTGTTAGCTATGAACATCACAGGAGTGTACGTACATGGTCTTAGATGGTCTAGGTCCATCACCAGCCTGTCCTCTTGATGTAATTAAGAGATGTAATAAACGTGAGCTATATAAAGCTGCTGTCCATGGAATGTGGTATGATCTTTTACTCTAAGCCTTTTTTAATAAGTGGAAGGCTTATGCTCTAAAATAATGATAAAAGTATAGCAAATACCCCAGTAACATAGTTGCATATTATCATCATCCAGTACTATGGCTATATGTAATTGTAGAGCTATCGTTGTGTATGACTGGCCATGAAGTAGGTCTGTTTACAGCAGCAGCACCATGAACACATGAGTAATGGGTTGATCCATGATGCTGTGATGGCTATGATGTCACTAATGACAGGAATTTTTCAGTTCCATTATAATCTTATAGGATCGCCATTGTATATGTTGTCTGTAATTGATCTCATTATGCAGCACATGATCCTACACATACTTATTGACCTACTTATTGGTGTCTTTCTTTCTACACCAAAAAATCCTGGGGAGCAAGAGGCACACCACTTTCTACTTGATTTATGTTTCAATGCCAAGCACAAAGCTTAGCACACAGGAGGCCCTTGGGGAATACTCATTGAAAGGGACCTTATATTCTGTGACCCAAGGTGGGTAGAGATAACTGAGAAAAACTTCCATCTCTAGGTCCACAAGCTTGTAGGCTTTGAAAGGACAGATCTGGGCAACACTAGATTCGATTTCATGTTTTTCCAAAGTTCCCTGAGAGAATCCTAGCCAGGGAAGAAAATCTGTATTGCTTAATAAATTCAACAGCATTTTTCTACCATACTTACCGTATGGTAGCCAGGGCCTACATAGGTGCTGTACTCTGATGCTCACTTAGTATTGTAATGATGGATGCCATTCATACTTTTGTCTGACACTTACTGATACCAGCAAGCAAAGGCTATGCTTTGGAAACTGTTAAAAACATATAATTTAGTGTAGTTTTCTATTTTGGATGCATTCTAGATATTTAAACAATTAAAAAAATACATTAATTTTATTTTATAAAATTTTATTAAGAGTAGCAACTCTAAATCCAATACCATCTAAATCTTCAATTTCAAGGTCTTAGAGATTAGTAACAGGCTTTAAAAAAATCAAGAAATTGCTTCACAATGATTGTTGGTATCCGCTCAGTTTTAAGCAGAGAAAGGTCAGAGGGATAATGAGAATTCTTTTACAACATGCATTGGAACTTAATTTCCAGGTTTGGCCTCATTCAAAGTTAAAGTTAAAATAATTTGCTTAAATCTCTGAAATGTTTGAGTTAGAGCTCTGTGTAAGATGGCTAATCAATCCGGAATCTGGGATTCTATTTTTTTTTGGCTGAGCTTTTTTGACACAGCGTCTTTCCAAGAGGCTGCCAGCACGAGTCACATTCTTATATTCTCCATAAGCAAACAGGATGATTATAACACGTTTTGACAAATAAATGCATCACTGAATAGTAAACATCTGATTTTGAAAGTCGGTGTCAATATTGTCCATGCTGTCTTGTTACTCTAGTTTTCTCCAGATTTTACTTGTTGCCCTCAAAGAACACAGACTATTTCATTCTCTTACGAACA
Source organism: Marmota flaviventris (assembly GCF_047511675.1). NCBI lineage: Eukaryota > Metazoa > Chordata > Mammalia > Rodentia > Sciuridae > Marmota > Marmota flaviventris. Next base: position 26,229,330 of record NC_092509.1, on the reverse strand, counting down.
AATCCTGCTTCAAGATTTAAAGGCAAAAGACAGTGAATATGAGCCGTGAAAGGCATGCAGGCGAGGCAGCTGATTTGCGTTAGATGAATGGTTAAGATTTAAGTGACGTGAGGATTCATGCCCTGGACTGGCCATCTAATTAAAATGAGAAATGGTACAAGGCACAGAAAGAAGCTAAGCAGATTAGGATATTAATAATCAGGCAAAAATGCAAAATCAGGACACTATATTTTAGAATGTTCATTCCCATCCCTATGTCATCCCAACCAAATGACAGGCAGGAAATAAGATCAATAGGATGCAGGCCACATTAAAAAGTGCTTTGCCCTCACAGAGCACAATTAGATGGGAAGACCAGATTACCATTACTGCGTCAGTCCAGAAGTATTGAAAAATTACCAAGGGTGATGCAACTTACCCAAAGATACCTACGTCAAGGTTAAAGATAGGGAGCATTGATGATCGGCTGGTTCCATGGTCTTTTTAGAAGGGGTCATTCTCCAATAGGCAGAGATGGGCAGGAAAAAAAAATCCATAAATAGTGCAGCAGAACAAAGAGAGTTGGTTTTTGTGGAGATAGAGATACTCACTGGAGGGAAATGGAACTAGTTTAAAATTATACTAACTATTGGCAAGCAGGCCAGTTAGGAGGAGGTTAAACAACACAGAAGAGAAACCCCCCGGAGGAGGCCTGCTGCTTGCTTGCAGAGAAGGCTCTGCCAAGCTCTGTACTTCAAAGAGAGCTCAGTAGGGGTGCGGAAGAAGAGAAGAATTTGGATGAACATGTGAAAATGTTTACATGAACTAGGAGAAGAGATTGAACAAATTCACATGGACTAGAAAATTGCCTTGAAAACTATAAAAAGAGATATGAAAAGAGTAATGAAAAGAAAATAATTGAGGAAGAAATCGAGGCAAAGAAGGAGCTGCTGTGACCAGTAAGTGTTATTTTGCAGAGTCCTCGCCCCCAGTTCTGTAACTTCTCTTGCTCGCTTGCTGAGTAATGATGGAAAAAGAGAAAATCACAAGTAGGCCTTGTCCACAAAATAGGCCTCTGCACACATCTCTGGTTTTTGTCATAGGATTTTTCCCCACCTCTATATTTACATGGCATGGTTTCGACGGATTTGACAGCAGGTATATTCTGCATATCTTTGATGGAAGAAGCTTTTCCCACAGGACCATTCTCGTATTCATGCCTCTGAGTCTGCTTTCCTGAGACATCAGACTCTGGCTATGTGCTGTGGGTCTGCTGTTTGGAGAACTCCAGATGATAAACCCCGGTCAACAGGAAGGGATGGCAAAATGGAAACAGGAAAGGGGGTAATTCGCTTTCCATTTAGGTGGCAAGGGGATTTACGTAGGTGACCATCCCTCCCCCTCACAGAGAGTCTCTCTCTTTGACTTACAAGTCTTAATTCTGTAGTCAGTCTGGAGGCAAAATAAAATTAGTGATAACTATTGACAATTAAATGTCAGATGAAATAGGGTCCATCTCATAGCAGACACTCAGTAAATACTTGCTGAAAAAAAAATGGAGGCATCATTTTTATTAGCACAATGGGCACAGATACATATGTATACACACACACACACACACCCACACACGACAAAAAACAAGCAATGTATTCTAATCGAATAGACCTTTGGAAATTGGTGTTGTGAACAGGGAATGCTTGGCAGGGTGGGGTGAGGAATGTGCACTCTCCACAGTGGCTATATGTCACAGGAATAATCACTTGAACCAAATTTTCCTTGCTTGGGAACAATTAGATGTCATAGGGAATTGGTTATAAAAGCATGCTTCAAACACTTTGGAAATGTGCTAATAAAAATAAGTACTAAATTACATGTGCCATTACTGTTAATTTATGACCAAAAGATCTCTTCTTACTTCTTGTGAATGTGAATAATTATACCTAACATCTCCAGGGACTGGAATTATATGCACTTGAATGATTTAGGATGCAAAATGATACTGATACTTTTTAACTCAAAGAGTGGAAAAATATGTATATGGAGGAAAATGTGGCTTCAAATGCCATTCTCCATATGGAAGTGGTGGGTGAGCCCAGAACATTTGTCTTGGGACTTGAGAGTTTCTTTGAGTAGCTTTGGGTCATTTTCACTATTTTCAGATCTTTATAAAACATTCCTAAGATATGGGAGGAAAAAAACCCAACTACAAAAAAAATTGATACACAAATCTGGGTAGAACGTAGCTAATGTGAAGAAAGAAAAGGAGTTATTAAGAAAAATTTCATCTCTGTATTTCACATCCTGGAACTATCAGAGGTGACCAAAGATGCTGGGTTGGAATGGCAGAGCTGAATAATTTTATTTATATGAATAATGCTTCCAGAAATCTATTTTCTCCCTAATTTCTCATTGGAATATTTGACTTAAGTGGTGTCGTTAAGAGTTCATTTGGTCTGAAAGGTACCCAACTAAAGGTAATAATCCTTTGTGTATGACATTGTAATCATTTCCATAGCAACCACTTATGGGTGAAGATGTCACAAAGAGGATTATGGCTTCAGGTATGGAATAAACAATAAGAATGAAACATCGCTACGACAAAAATGCCACTTGTGCAATGAATAAATGAGTGGGAAACAGACCAAATGCAACAGCAGTATTTTCTAATTAAAAAAATTATTGCAGGCCTAAGTTGCCTGTCAGTAGGAGAACCACCAAATATGAGTTTGGGCAGATGGTACCTTCTCATCAGGGGTGATAAAGGCCCAACTACATATAGCCATTTTGAGAATGAGCTATTCTCTGTTCTCAAAGGATAGTCCTTTATCTAGCTGCATAGCATGAAAAACTTTGCAGTAAAACTCTATTATTGTGTATACCTGTAACTTGTCATTTCTGTTTTTCATCAAAAATGCTCCAATCTCTTCTAGTCCAAAGAAACTTGATTTTAAAGACCATCTCTCATTCTAATGGAGACCACCAGCTGATCCACACAGTAAATCACTGTGGACATCTGTGGATGCTTTCCAAGATAGGAGGGGCTTCTTTGGGGGAAAGACTAACTTCTATGGGTTCAGAGAAATATCTGGATTGTAGAAATATCATCTAAAAAAGGAGGTAGAGGATTTTTTTCTCTTTCTTTCTTTCACAAGACCTAGAGAACTTTTCCTTCACCATTTACCTAGAAAGTGGAACCATTGAGGGTAGTTTTAAAGCCAATGAATGGATGTAGCAACAGATCCCAGGAGAGTAAAGACAGAAATGGCTATTATGTAGTTTTTAGAATGTTTCTCCATGAAGTTGAAATTCCAACTTCAGGTCCCAAACCATAAACTTGACTCCCTCCTTTGCATAAAGCTGCCCCTCTCCTCATTTGCTAATAAAAGATCAGAAATTCTACCTTGCTGTATATTTCCAATGAGGTGCAAGGTCCTGGCTAGGTAGAGAAAACTTGCCTGATTATGGAGAGACAGGGCTAGTGAGCCATGCAGAGACCAACCCATGCTGTAAGCACCAGTAAGCACTGATGTTGTCCCTAACAATTTCAAGTGAAAACTTGTATCTGTCTTTGTAGTTAACCCAACGCTACACATTTCTTTTCACCTGATTTATTCCAAGTTGAATTCACCTGAGTGAAAAATGTTCTTGTTCCTATTTGCAGGGACATGATAGGGGTCTGAATGTGAGAAATGAAACCATGCAAGCAATGGGAAAAATCTCTTTTTTGCTGAAAGTGTTGCCAAATTTGGAGGTCATAAAAGATGGATGCATTTAACTATCTAAAATATTTCACTTGGCATCAAAATTAAGCACAACACTCATAAACAACAGGTGGGGGCAAGAAGAAAGGAGGAAGGAATCACCCTGAAGGAATTTCAAGTAGCAAAGACTGGAACAATTTAAGCCATAAAATAAATGATAGTTGTGGACAATTACGCAAAGTTCATACCGCTATAAGTACATAAATATGAGAGAAGTAATATCTCTTCTTAAAGAATTCCAATTAATATGTACAGAAAGAATGAAATAGAAAAACCACCAAACAATGCAGTAATAATTGTTGCAGATAAAAGCTACAAAATGGATGTTTAACTTAGAGGGCAAACTCACGTGGAGAGAACAGGCTGTTTGCACAGTCTCAAGACACTTTCCCCATAAGATGAAGAATTTCAAGAATTTCGACAGTAATTTTACAGGTGGAGACACTGAACAGACACTGACTTAGCCCAGTGATCAAGGTCAATTTTACCAGTAACAATGCACATTGGCCTCATGATGGTCAAGGCCACTTCATAAGTGTTTTTGCACCAGTGCATAGCCTCCTCCTAAACAAGAGAAAACAAACCCTAAATGAGGGAAATGTTACAAAATAACTGATGAATAGTTTTTGAAAATTTCAAGTTTTTTTATTATTATTTTTTTAATACTTATTTTTTAAGTGTAGATGGACACAACACAATACCTTTATTTTTATGTGGTGCTGAGGACTGAACCTGGGCCCCGCCCATGCTAGGGGAGCGCTCTACCACTGAGCCACAATCCCAGCCCCAAGTTTTTTTTTTTAACTTTATTTTTTATTGTATGTATTTAGAGTGTACAACCTGAAGTTTGCATATTCACATACACAGTGAAATGTTACTATAGGTAAGCAAATTGACTATCCACCATCCTCCATAGTTCCTTTTTTTTTCTTTCCCATTTTGAAGTTAGAACACCCCAAATCAACTCTCTTAGTGAATTATCTGTATATAATATTATTAACTATGGTCCTCCTGCTGTACACTAGATATATAGACTTATTCATCTTATAAAACCATAAATTTGTACCCTTTAGCCTACATTTCCCCATTTCTTCCTCTCCTCACCCCTAGAAACCACTGTTGTACTCTTTTTCTATGTATATCACTTTTTAAAGACCATAAAAAGTGAAAGAAGTCACATGTAAGTGGGATCATACAGTATTGTTCTTTCTTGCCTCACTTATCTCACCTAGCATGATGTCTTCAAGATGCATTTGTGTTGTTACAAATAGGACTACCTCCCAGTTTAAGGAAGAATACTATTGACTGTGCATATGTGCTCCTATTTCTTTATCCATCTATCAATGGGCACTTGGGTTGTTTCCATATCTTGGCCATTGTGAAAAATGCCACATTGAACATGGGAGTGCTGATTTCATTTCCTTTGGATATAACCCAGAGGTGAGATTGCTGGATCATCTGGTAGTTCTAGTTTCAATTCTCTGAGGAGCCTCCATACTGTTTTCCATAATGGCTGTCTCAATTTACATTCCCACCAGTGAGTACAAGGGTTCCTCTTTCTCCTAAACCTCTCCATTATTTGCCATGTCTTTTTTCCTAGGGAAAGGATAGTTTCTTTAACAATCAAGGTTGGAAACTGAATGTTCATACACAAAAGAATGATATTGGACCCTGATCTTACAACATGTATAAAAATTGACTCAAAATGAATTAAAGACTTAAATGTAAGATGTAAAACCATGCAAGAACTAGAAGGAAACAGGGAAGGGTTCTTTAATGTTGACCTTGGCAATGATGTTTTAAATATCACACCAAAACACAGGCAAGAGAAGGAAAGATTCTAAAAAAGTGGGACTACATCAAATCACAAAGCTTCTGCAAAGCTGAGGAAATGATCTACAAAATGAAGAGGCAACCCAAGGATGGAGAGAAGATATTTGCCATTCATTTATGTGATGAAGGGGTTAATATCCAAAATATACAAGGAATTCACACAACTCATGAGCAAAAGCAAACCAAATCAAATCACTGATCAATCAAGAAAACCACCACCACCACCACCACCACCACCACCACAAAGCAAATTTAAAAATGAGCAAAGCAGTTGAGTAGATATTTTCCCAAAGAAATTGTAAAAAAAATCCCCAATAGGTATATGAGAAAATGCTCAACATTGCTAGTTACCAGGGAAATGAATAGCAAAAATACAAGATATAACCTCACACCTGTGAGGATGATTATTATTGAAAATGTCAGGTTCTTAGAAATAAGGAGAGTCATACTGTCACTGTCAGAAAAATTGGAGGAAGCTAAGGAGAAATAACAGCTAAGTGCAGCATGGGATCCTGGATTGATTCCTGAAAGAGAAAAAGGGCAATAAAAAAAAAAAAAAAAAAAAAAAAAACTGGTGAAATTTGAATATGTGGAGTTTTGTTAATAGTATTATGTCAACGTTAATTTCCCCATTTTGATCATTCAACTTCGCTTGTGTGAGATGTTAACATTAGGAGAAACTGGACGATGAGTCGATGGAAACTACCATTTTTGCAACTTCTCCTTAAGTCTAAGATTATTGTGAAATAAAAAAGGCAAAAACAAAACAATACTAAGTGTATGTGACACAACAATATTTGTTCCAATTCCCATGTCCTTGAATTGAATGCTTTTTAGGAGACAGCATCAATCATTAGTTAAGATAAATTTATTTATTTGTTTGTTTGTTTATTTGTTTATTTATTGTACTGTGGATTATACTCAGGGACACTCAACTATTGAGCCACATCCCCAGCCCTATTTTGTATTTTATTTAGAGACAGGGTCTCTAGTTGCTTAGTGCCTCACTTTTGCTTAGGCTGGCCTTGAAGTCTGCCATACTCCTGTTTCAACCTCCTGCGAAGCCACTGGGTTTACAGATGTATGCTACCATACCCAGCAATATAAATACATTTAAATATTTGGAAGGGATCAAGCACATCAATGAATATCAAGTAAATCAATTTCTTTATGTAAGTCATCATTACCACACATTGGAAAGTACACACACAAAAAAAATCATCTGTAATCTCACTGTTAATGTCTTGATGTTTATTTGTCTAGATTTGTCTATAGACATGTATATACCTAATATGGATGTATGTGCACATATAATTTTTATTATTGAATTCTATTTGACTATTTGCGCTTTTTTTGCTTAAAAATAAATTATGACATTTATTGTGTAAATACATATGTGCCTACAGTTTCATCTTTTCTCTTTCAAATAGACTTTTAGAAATGCTTTGGGATTACAGAAAATTTGAGAATATTGTACAGAGAATTCCTGTATGTTCACACCTGTTTTCTCCTATTATATACATTTGTATAGTACATTTGTTACAGTTAATGAAGGAATAATGCTATATTAATGTTAACTCAAGTCTGCACTTGGTTCAGATTTCCTTAGTTTTTATCTAATGTCCTTCATCTTTTCCAAGGTCTCATCTAGGAGGCACACTGCACTTATTGGCCAAGCCTCCTAGGGTTCTTTAGACTGTGACATATTCTTAGACTTTGTTAATTGCAAATGACGTTGACAGTTTAAAGAAGTACTCACAGGTATGTTGTAGCATGCCTTCTACTGAATCTGCCCAATGTTTTTCTCAAGATAAGACTGGAATTGGGGTCAAAATATCATGTTGTATACCTTTAATATATATGATACTTCTTGGTCAATTGTACCTCAATAAAGTTGAGGAGAAAAAGATTAGGGTCATGGAGCTTGGGGAGGAAAACCACAGAAGAAAAGTACCATTCCTTTCCTCTAATTTCCAGGGGTCTATGACTGCTGATATTGACATTGATCATCAGGCCAAGGGAGTATCTGTCTGGCTTCTCCATGGTGAAGTTCCTCTTTTTCTTCCTTTTCTCATATAGTGCTCTTAGAAAGGAAATCACTATGCACATCCCACATTTAAGGATACTCTGTAATTTAAATAACTTCAGAAATATTAATGTGTTGCAGTATGTTTAACCAATTTCTTTTTTGGCAGACATCTAGAGATTTTCAGTTTTTAATTACTCTCAAGCCCCTTGCCATATACCCTGACCTAGTACATCTATCTCTTTATGTATCACTGATTATGTCTTTAGGATAAAAAGCAAAAGTGAAATTGCTGGATTAAAGTATCCGCAAAGCAAGGCTTTTGATGCCTGGTACCCAGTGGATCTCCGGAATCTCTTTGCCAACTCACAGTTCTGCCAACAGGCACTGTGAGAGCATGGCGTTTATTTATACCCTGCATCTGTAGCTGGAGTGAGTGAGGGTGACATGAGATGATTATAGGGTAGTGGGCAGGGATCAGCTGTTAAAGAGTTTGCCTTTTGTTCTTGATGTCATGGGAAGCCATTGGAAACTTGTTAACGAGCCAGAGGCCTGATCTACTTTATATGTTTTGTGCTGTGTTTTCACTTCTTAAAAATGTCCCTTAGATTACAGCTGGGTGTTTCTTTTTGACCTTAGCTCAGAGGTCATCACAGTAAAATGCAGTAAGACAGATGACCTGCTATGCTTACTCATGCCAATCTACCTTGCCATTGAGTAGGGAAACTCAGAAGGTGGGACTGGAAAGAGAAGAGAGAGTATCAAGATGATTTTTTCAGAGGAAAGGGGTTGGGTGGTGGGGTGGAATAGAGCAGAAAATGAGAAAAATCTTTCCTCTGCTGAAGGCTTTCCAATGACTGCTAACGAAGTCACCCTCCCCGGCTGTACATAGTGTACTGCCTTGGAATGCAGGGAGCAATGGGGAGATGAAAGTCCCAACACACAGACAGCAGACTGTTGGCTGTGGTTTTGATTCTTGGCAGAAAATACATTATCCAGGGAAAGGAAAACATAAGGTGGTATAGGAAAGAGCTGTTCAGAGATAATTGATACAATAGTATCTGTGAGATGCTAGATCTATCTTTTGCTGGGACTTGATAATCCTTCATGCAAGATGTTTATCATGCGTGGGATGACAAAAGGCTGATATGAAGTACCAGAATCTCCTAAATCTTCATAGCTTTTCAAAAATGAGGATTAAAGAGAATTATAGAGACACTATATGAGCCATTAAGCAGAATCATCAGATAATTTTTTAAACATTTATGGAATAGATGGGACCAATAAAAACATTTAAGTGGAAAATGCTAAAACTTCTTAATGCTTTTTTCTCTAAAAGGTCTTGTCATTGATTGGGACATAGAAGTACCAAGGTTCTTTAAACATCTCTTGAAGAGCCAGATGGTACATCCCTCATTGGGCCTCCTGAGATATAGAATTAATTTTTAATTACTTATTTATAATTTATAATTACAGAGATAGGGCCAGCTCATTGCACTTGAGTAATTTTCTCTGTGGGATTAAGTTGAGCCATTTGGAAGGTATATTGACTCTTTGAATACCCAGAGTGTTAGACACTTGCATACCAGGGTACCACATCATCATGATTCAAACTACTAATCAATTTTCACATGAAACTTCTTCAACAGATTGTTCTCAGCCTTCTCATTTTTTCTTTGATACTGTTAAAACATCTTAGTTTCTACATAATGCAAAAGTGATGGTCTACATATTTTGGCTACTAAGAAGGCTAAAAATACTACCCCAGAAATTCTTTTCTCTCTAACCCCAAACTCTTATTATCTTGGCATATAGGCATGGTTTTGTAAACTAAAACAACCAAGCAGACAAACACCCCAACATATTTTCCTTCAATTTGAAGGAAACAAATTTCCTTCAACTGTATTATTTCTTTATAACTATAGAGTTTTTTAGGAGATGGTGTTCTACAGATATTCAATATACTGGCATGCTTGATACCTCTCTGCAACCAGGCAATGAGGCATGTAAAACAGATAGAAAATGTGCCAAAGACAGAAAGTAAGAAAGAGATAAAGAATTGAGTTTAGTGCCATAAAAGAAAAAAAAAAAACTGACCTAAAAAGTCTACCACTTCCTTAGCACATTTATTTCAAAAGCAAGCAGGATATAACAAACATTTATAAGAAAATAACAAAAGAGGTAAGGATGAAGACCTGCCAGTGTGTTGGAGCAGATCCTTTTGTGGGGATTTGAGTATTGTTCTGGCTACTCAGAAAGATCCCAGGACAAAGGTAAAGACTAGATTCTAAGATGACAGAGTTCTCAGTACTGGACTAGGTACTCAAGAAAATCTAGTCTAATTCTTTATTTTGAAGATGAGAAGAATTAAATCCGTTGAAGTCTGATCTTATCCAAACTCAGACATCAAGTTAGTGGTAGACTTGATCATTCAGGAGGTGTTGGCTACAGATTGAGGATATGCTGAGTATCATTGCATTGGAGGTGCAGAAGAGACTGTGATAAGTAAATTGTCACAAAGCTCATTCAGGATCTTGTACTGTTTTTCTTAATAAAGGCTGAAAAGACAGAATATTGTTCTTATGCTAGGAAAGGATAAGGAGCGATAGCTGTTCCCAGTACATGAGACATTCTAGGATGATGCTGACCATTTATTATTGTCATACAGGTGCAAACAAGGACAAATGGGTCCAGGTTACTGCAGAATAGAATTCAGCCAAAAATAAGAAACAACTCTTTGGATGTAATGGTGATTAAGCATTGAAGTTATGGAAGGAGTTTCTGGATAGTATAAAATGAAATATTTATCAGTCTTCAACTCCTTCAAATTATTCCTTTTGTTTTTTATAAGGTCCTGTTCTAAACTATTAATTCCAAGGGTTTCAATTCCAAAGTTGTTTTTTTTTGATATAAATCATAACATTGTTGCTCTATGATATGCTAAAATTAATCAATACTTAATTTAGCTGTGTGCTTCTGTGTTTATGCTGACATTATTTTTCATAACGTACTGCTACCTAGAACTAGTCTATGAAATATAACATGGATAGGACTTTTAAAAGTTGACTGCAGTGTTAAATTCAGAATTTAGCTATTTTATTTTTATTACTGACTTCACATTAATTTATTGAAGCCATGTACCCATAGAAATCATTTAGGTCCTAACATTAATAGTGATCTGTAATGATAATTCTCAAGAATTAAATTCTCATTTTGTGCAAAATACAGAATTATAAATTCATTTAATCCTCGAAGTGACCCTATCATATACCTGTTTAAAAGAGAAGGAAACTCAGAAGGCAAAGTACATCATTGGAAGTCTCACCCTACCAACTGGCAGGACCAGGTCTAGAAGCAGAGTTAGATTTACCGTAAGGTGGTGAAATCTGAGCTTTAGGAATTTTCACATACAAAGGGGGTGCTCTCGATATGCATTCACAGGGTCCAGGGACCATCTACTTCACTTTATCTGGCACCAAGAGGTTTATTAGGACACGGGACTTTTAGTGCTTAAGCTTGGAATGTCCCAGTCAACCTGGGTACTAGAATGATCGTGGAAGACCTTCCTAATTCAAGACAGCTGGCAAATATTCAACTATTGACAGAAGAAACCATAAACCATGTAAACGTGTCCCACTAATTGCAATCTAACATCCCTTTAAGTTAGAACCCAAAATGGTGTGAGGCTATTCCTGTAGCCCAAGAGGAGGTAAGGATATGAGTGGGGAAAGGCAGTGACCTTAACATATTGTACCTGTAGTACCTCACCTTTTACATTATTAAAAAACATTTTGCTCTTTATTATAGACTGGTTAACTATTTTGTAGTCATGATCTACTAAGTTTGAGTTTTAGGCCTCACAAAACCTGCATCTTTTTCTGGAGAGATCCAAGTAATCCAATGACTAATGCTCCAATTACTTAGGGGTGTGTGTGTGTGTGTGTGTGTGTGTGTGTCTGTGTGTGCATACTTATGTGAGACAGGTTTCTCAGGCTGTCCTTTGGTGCTACCTTCCTTGGCACACTTTTCATTCATTTACATGTTCAAGTTTGTTTCTTTAATGTTGGCAGTTGAAACACCTCTTTTGACAGAAGGAGAGAATGAAGGAAAAAAATGTAGAGTATGGATCTGCCACCTGTAGATCCGGATAAGGATAGGGGATCTCTCAGAGAAACGTACAGGCGGAACTGACATATTCTAAGGCCCGGGGTGGGGGTTGGGGCTCCATTGTGGGCCAGCAGACAATGGGTGCACAAGGAGCTCAGGCAATCTCTTTTTCCCCTGAGGACTGTGTTTTCCATTGCTTGATTCATTGAAGACATTGAGTAGTTTATTTAAACAAATACAATAGTTCCATAGTTACCTCTAGGAGACACATTGCTCACTTCTTGATGTTTCCTTCTTAAATTCATGGTAGTGGTTTTGCTGATGATGCCCATTCAAACATCTTTCTCTTCTTGGGGAGTTTGGGGGCAGCTCCCCAGTCCTAGCCTACCTGCTAAATATGGCTCTTTCCACATAGTCCAGAGACTAGTTATTTGTTATGGAACTTCCCAATTCAGAGCAGGTACACTTCTTCTTCCCTTCCTAGGGTGGTCTTAGCTGCAGGTGTGCAGTGCTACATACCTCACAGATATTCTCAGTATACCATTTAGTGAAAGCAGCACCGTTGGTGGCTGTGTTCTGAGGGGTACCCTAGCTAAATTATTTTCTTTTTGGAAATGTTATTTTGACAAGTGAGGATTCTCAAATACGGATAAGCCACATTTTGTCTCATTGCACATTTCACACTGCATTTTAAAATATCAGCTTCCATATTTCCATAACAGATACTGGAGAAATTTTCTGTCCACAGCTTTCAGAAGGGAATGTCATTTAATTGAGATTCTTGTTTCTTTCCATTTTATATAATTATATGATTTCCTTCTGTTATTTATATCATATGCAATATAATGGGGCCATTAATTCATAATACTAGACATGGAAATTCAAGACAATAATATTTTACCTGAATGACAATGATAATCCAATATTTATATCAAGTCATGTTTTTCCATGTTGGTAAGATGGACAATGAATACAATAACTTAGGGTTATGTATATGCACACACACACATATATCATTTTCTTCAGAGTTATCTTTGCCTCCTTAGCATATAAATCCAAGTTGGAAAGAGTTTTTCCACTTGTGGAAAAGATTCAGATTGGATACTGCAATATTAATGGTTAATTAAATTTGTCCCTTTGGGAAAAGGATGCTCATTGGAAGGGTGGTTAAGATAACTACAAAGATGTTTACCACATTTTACTTTAATTGTCAAAGCATTGTTTCCTGGGAAATATTGGTAGCTATTCTATCTTTGATTGTTGTATCACTGAGGATAATCTCAGCAATTTAGAAAAACAAGTTATTTCTCATTCATGCATTATGTCCATAGGTCACTGGTAGACTATTCATTGTAATCAATCTGGGATTTGGGCTGACAGAACACAGTTGGTGTGAACACTGAGATCAGGTAAGAATATTCTGCTGGGTCTCACAGTATCAATTAAAGAGTCCAGCCTGGAAGTGACCCTGGTCATCACCTTTGCAACCTGTTAGATTAGAAGTTCCATACATTTGGCTTTACTTGACCATGTAGGGCCAGGAAAAATACTTCCCTGGGCCTTGAACATGCAGAGGCATAAACTTATGAACAGTATTAATGGCTTTCACATGGCAAGTATCTTAACCTCCCATCTTTCATCTCTGCATTTATTTAGTTTCTAGTCTGTGCTAGCTGCCATGCCAAATGCTAGAGAACAGAATGATGAAAAGATCCACATCTTGGTTCAAGGTGGGTAAACAGAGTGGAGGAAAAAAGCAGAGGATTTACAAGAGATTAGAAAAGCCTCTTAAGTAAATCTTATTGATATTGATTTTCAATATTCAATCTTTTCAATATTTCTGAAATCTCGGTATATTGTAACTTTCCCTGTGATGGTGAAGATTTAGAAGGTATATCAACAATTGTTTTTTATAACACCCATTATTCCTGAGACCCACTGGGAATAGTTAATGTAGTTAGAGTATAAAAGAAGATTAATTTTCATTTATTTTACTATTCAAGGAGTAAGACACAGGTTTCATTGTAAGAATGATAAATTTATCACTAATAATTGTGCTGATTATTTTTTAGACTTATCTTTAAGTCACTTACATAATTCTGTGATGTTTCTATTATTAGGAATAATTAACCACAAATTGGAATATTTTGAAGCATGTGGCTTTTTGGCATATTACTTTCTAAGGAGAAAAACGCAAGATGAATTGCAACTTTAAGCAGCTCTGGCGAGGAAGGATAGGACTTCACCACTTCTAACCTAATCTACTCTTTCAGACCAGAACAATGAATTATTATTTGGTTGACTTTATTTCATTTATCATCATTTACCTACTTCATTTGGATTTGAAAAAGATAGAAATTTCTTTGTGTATTTTGTTAAATAAAGGGCAAAGCTAAGGTCTTAGAACATCTGGACCAAACACTGAATCTTCCTCTCCTGTGAAGACTGGTATATTTATCTGTTCTCCTCAGTTTGTCTGCATTTTTTTCCCCCCTACAAATTGGTATTTAAACCTCAAAACCTTTAGCTAACTACATCTGTCATTGATATTTTATTGTTTAATTTTCTTTTTATGGAGCCAAATTACATCTCTCCCACATACAGCAGGCACTTTACATGTCTAATTTGTCGACATGTTCTATAATGATAATTTCATTGATTTAGAAAGTGACATTATGAGCAACATATGTTCAGTTTAGCAGTAGACCTTGTTATGGCAATCAATTTTTTCCCCCTCCAGAACTCAACTATATTCCACACTTAGAGGCAGTAGAATCATTTAACCAGTTCATGTACTTGTGGCAAGAGAAGGGGTGGGGAGAGAGGGAGAGAGAGACCTACATTTGCTGTGCTTTCCTAAAAGAATAAATTCTCACTTTGTGTATTTACAATTGCATGTACTCTCGCATATACTAGAGGCAGGCAAAAAGGAAAACAAAAAACAAAAAACAAAAAAACAGGCATTTAGTAAAATAGCAAGTGACACAGAAGGAATGCCTTACACAAGACTTTAACTTTCTCCTCCCTCCTCATATTCACCAGGCAACCTTAACAAGCACCTCTGCCAATACATCTTCGAGAACCTCCAGGGCAGCTGGGCTGTGACAAACACTAGGCTCTCCTGGGTGCCCTCATGTCCCTCTGATCTGGCTTGCATTTTCCTCTCTCTCCCTGAACTTGTCTTTGAAAAGGAGATCCTTCTTAGGTTTCAAGATCCAGCTGCGGGGTCACCACTACTCAGAGGTGCTCTCTACCCCTTTTCCCAACCACGTTGGCATAGTCCTGGCATCTCTGTCTGCGGTTAGCAAGTGGGACTTCTTCCTTGCTTTCCTGTAAGTGACTTGGAGGGGGAGGAACTTATTTATCTTTGTGTCCCTAGCAGATCAGTGTCTGGCTTATTGTAGCACTTAATCAAAACAAATTGGATTAAATATAAAATATTTTCTATCGGACAAAATTATTTGTATACTATAAAAGAATCCTTAAGATGGCACCCTGTTTTTATCTGTAAAGCAATCAAGGGCAGGTGTTCTGTGCTGTTGCTGATGATGATTTATAAAGCCAACCAGGGGTTCAGTTCAATATCAATACCACACCAGAGTGGTGTTGAACAGATGTGGGAAACACTGGGAAGGACATGCAAAAATCCTTAATGAAGTTAGGACAGGTAGAAGTAGCAGAAGAAAATGGAAACAAATAGACCAAGCTATTTTGGGGATCTTATTTTTCTCTAAAAGGAGTTTCTAGGATTTGACTTGGAGGGAAGGACAGTCCCAGATAGCATTCACATCTACTGCCCAGTTACGACAGCAAGGCAGCATTCTTCTTTCATAGAAAAGATTAAATTGCTTTATATAGATGTTTATAATGGCAGAAAATAAGAATAGTCGAGAGTGTGTTTTTTTTTCCCCAAAGATAAATATTAATACAGAAAATCTGAGTTCTAGTTCATGGCTAAGATGGCGTAGATACAATTCTCCCTATTTTTTTCTGCTAGGTTCAGCTAAACATGCTGGACATTAGAAACACATACTAAACACAGGGAGACTCTGAAAGGTGGAGAGACACAGGCAGATTGGCTAGGCAGCTCAGAACTTGAGGAATAATATAGCAGTGAGTCTCTTGAGCTTTCTTTTTGCCTTAAATATTCCCAACTGGGGACTGTAGAAACCAAAGTGGAAAAGGAAAAGCTGGTTCTCTATAGAAAAAGGCATAGGGCAAGCACAATGGACAACTGGGACCGTACTCTCAGGCTCAGAGGTGAACCCTGAGGAGTTATCATGTGTGGAACACCAAGTGTGGAGTTGAAGCACTACTCCGGAGTGTTTCACAGCTTGCCAAGAGAGCTATCATCACTTCCTACATGCACCATGTGGGGAAATGCTCCTCACAGGGGCTGTACTATTGGCCCACATTGGCAAGCCCCAAAGTGGAAGAGATGAGATTAGAAATCGGGTCCATCTGGCTTCAAGGCTGTGCTTGTTCCATTTTCAACACAGCTGTAATGCTATATCCAGGGTGGAAACATGAGTTTCTAGAGTTGAGATTTATCACAAGCAAGTGGGGATTTTCTCTGGCAGTCTAAGGACCACCAGCAGTGGGTGTACATTGCATAAGGCAATAAATAAAGAAATCGTTTTTTGTTCTTCACCCTTCAGGATCTTGTACTGCCATGGACTCTTTAATAGCTACTACATTTCACCCCAGGTGAGTGAATCGATCACTTGGATTCAGTTTGTCACCTTGTCAAACTAGAAGAGCACTCTATCCTCCTCTGAAAGGAAGGATATCCCATATACAAGCAAGTACTTACCAACAGAATAATAATTATTATTGTTTCTATTTAGTGCCAGCTAATTAGAGCCAATTTTCAATTCATATCCCGAACTAAAAATTGATTTGTCAGTAATAGAGAAAGCAAGCTACCCTTAGGGAAATTATAGTCAATAATAGAGCTAAGAATTGGAATTTGGGTAAAAGCAAAAGTAAACTCAAGAATAATTCACAAAAGTTAGACACTGAACATGTTTTCAAAGAGCAGAAAACAGGTTGAATGGTGGTCATACAAATCAGGACCCAAAGTTTCAAGTTGAGCTGCCATGTTTCAAGTCTCAAAACTCATACTCATTTCAGAATTTTCTGAATTAATGATAATATCACCAACACTTATTCGTATCCCAAAAGATAAAATCATTAAGTCATTTCCATAAAGCCAGTTTGAGTGATTCAAGAGCTAGGAAGATTCACAGAAGGCAAAGGTTTGCGAGAAAGAGATGATCAGGCACCGTCTTTTCAGTGTGAGTGTCATGTTGAAAGGTGTAACTGACAAAATCCACTTGATTCAGTGGTAGTATAACCTTGCACTTTTAGAGCATCATGGAGTCAAACAATCTAGAAGGCCTTCACTATTCATCATTGAGGAAACTAAATCTAAGGGGTAGAATGAATTTCCTAAATCTGCCCATCCTAGAACAGAAGGCCTCGGGACAAAAACATGTGATGGTTACTATCCATGGGTTTTTATTTTTGTCCTTGTTTTCACTCAGAATAAAAAGGAATGGAAATTTTGTGCACAGAGGTGAGGTGATTAAATGGTTACAAAGTTCAAGTTAAAAAACTTTCTCTTCATTTTGAAGTCAAGCTGGGCTTGGAACAAGTATGAGAAACTCAAAATTTCATTTATTGAACATATCAATATATGGATTCTAGTTGTAGAGTTGTATGCAATATTACTGATTCTTTGAAGATCAAACAATCATGGTTGCATTAAAAAAGATCTTAGTCTTATTTTCCTTACAGAGATATTTAGGGCAACTACCTGACTGAGAGGTGAAGAACATAGCCAATGAGATGTGATCTTAAATAAGTTTTACTAATCACTTCCAAAATGCACTGGCCTCCTGGAATATATATTGAAGCCTTAAATTTTTATCTCCTCCCAATTGTCTTTCTCTTCCTCCCTGAATGGAAAAAGAATCTTTCCTGAAATTCTCTACACTTTTTTCCTTTGAAAAACGAAACCAATATTCTTTTCCATATGTGTGTGGTTTTGTGTTTTAAAAAAGTGTGGGACTCTCGATGTAGGGCACCTTAGAAATCTTGGACAAGTTTCTAAAGAGGATTCACATTCATGGTCAATGCCAATTGGTGAATGGTTTGGAATTTCTGGAAGAATTTTCAGCAACTTTAACATTATTCGAATCAATTTGGAGTTGAAAACATATTTCAAAACGCAGAGGCATCTTTCCCAGTCTCTGACAGAGCATGTCTCTTTTAATGGGCCTGTTTTAGTAGCCACTAGGAATTTCCCTTCTAGGATGTTGGGAACATTGCCTGAGAAAATCACTGATACTGAAAGATCTATTTCAGCTTACCAGAAGTCAAGAAAAAACAAAAAAACACATAACTTTTGGGAGAGCTATACTTATTTTTATATACTCATTGTGTGATGCTTTTCTTTAAAACAACAGCAATAGAAACAACACAACTCCGAGAAAGTCACAGCTACGGCCTCATTGAAAAAGATGAAAAAAAAAAAAAAAAAAAAAAAGAAAAGAAAAGATGAATTTAGGAGATGGTTAGTATTTCTACAACTGGCTCAAAATTTAGGGGATGGTTAATATTGATTATAATTGGGAAAAAATCCTTGATCCTCATAATGCTGATGAATTCTAGTTTGGAGAAAAGATAACACAATTGGATATTATATTACATAAAGGTGTATGAATAAGAAATAATTTTTACTGTTGACTTTATCATTTCCTTAGAGACTAATCAAATTAATATTAATGTCATCATCCAAAACTTGGGACATTAGGTTCCTTTTCCTTGTTAGAGAAGGATCCCTACTCATTATCTCTCCACCTGTCCAGCCCCACCAGTCTCAGTACTGCTATTACTTTGCCCACATCAACATGATTAGATGATTATTTTAAAAGAAAATGCTGAAGCTTGATTCTGGGAACATAGTAAGGACTTTCAATTCACTTGTACAAGTCATTCTTAAATTTTATCTTGCTAAAAATTTTACATTGACACATAATATTTGTACTTATGGGGTAGCAAAATTACAATCTTATGACATGTATATAATGCATAAAGATCAAATCAGGATGCATTTCCTCCTTTTCAAATACTATCATTTACATGTGTTGGAAAATTGTTCTGTAGTTATTTTGAAATATATAATCAAAGGTCGTAGACTCTAGTTACCTTACTGGTAACTTACCTACACTGGAACTAATTCTTGTACTGACCTATATTTTGGTACCTTCTATTCAACTTACATTGCTCCTTCCTTTTACCCTTTCCATCCTCTGGTACCTCAATAGTATTCTATATGTCCAGTGCTCAACATTTTTTAGTTTCTACAAATGGGTGAGAATGTTCAGTTTTTACTGTTCTTAGCTTATTTCTCCCAATATAATATCCTTCAGTTTCATCCACATTGTCACAACAGACAAGATTGCATACCTTTTTATGACTGCATAATAGTCCAGTGTGTGTGTATGTATCTTTTTTCTTTAATCCATTTGTAGAAGGACATCTTGGTTGATTTCATAGCTTGGATATTATTGACAGTATTACAATAAATGTGGGTGGATCTTACAGCATTTCTATTTTCAGTTTTTTGAAGAAGCTCCATACAATTTATCATTACATCTATACTAATTTACTTTCCCACCAATAGTAGGAAGACTTTCTCTTCCTTTCCAGCATTCGATATTTTTTTTGCCTTTTTGATCATAACCATTCTAACAATATCTCATTGTGAGTTTTATAATTAGTATTAATGATAATTTTTTCAAATAATGGTGTTGAACATTCTTTTTTATTGTATTTGGCCATTTAGATGTCTTCTTTTTTTTCTGAGAAAAAGTCTATGTCTTTTGGCCACTTTTAAATCAGATTATTTGATAGTTTTTTTTTGGATATTGAGTCGTTTGAGTTACTTATGTATCCCATGTATTTTGGACACTAATCCCATGTTTAGAGGGACAGTTTACAAGTATTTCCTCCAAATCTGCAGGTGTTCTCTTTGCTCTACCAACTGTTTCCTTTGCTATGACGAAGCATCTTCATTTGATGCAATCCCATTTGGTTTTGTTGTCTGTGTTTCTTGAGTCTTATCCAAAAATTCTTTGCTTATATCAATGTCTTGGAATCTTTTCCCCATGTTTTGTAGTAGTTTCAGAGTTTCAGTCCTACATTTAGGTCCTTGATACATTTCAAACTGATTTTTGTGTATAATGAGAGGCAGTGGCCTAGTTTCATTGTGTACACAGATGTCTAGTTTTCCAACCATTGTTTATTGAAGTAAATTGTCTTTTCTCCAATGTGTGTTCTTGGTGCCTTTGTAAAAAGCCAGTTGGCTGTAGGTATGTGGATTCAGTTTTGAATTTTTCTGTTGGTTTTTGTGACAGTTCCATGCTATTTTTATTATTATAGCTTTGTAGTATGTTTCAAAGTCAGCGATGCTTCCAGCTTTTGTCTTTTTTATTTTATTTTATTTTTGTAGTTGCAGATGGACAGCATGCCTTTATTATATTTATTTTTATGGGGTGCTAAGGATCAAACTCAGTGCCTCACTCGTGCTAGGCAAGCACTCTGCCACTGAGCTATAGCCCCAGCCCCTGGCTTTCGTCTTTTTGTTCAGAGTTACATTTTTTTTTTTTTTGTGTGTGTGTGTGTGTGTTTTGCCATTCCATATGAATTTTGTGAGTTTTAAAAAAAATTCTTCCACTAACCATTTGATGGCTGGCCATAGCAAATCAGGTATCATTGATAGTTCATACATGGCAATATATTTCCATGTTGAAATTCATGTTGGTGCCTTCTTAGCATCAAGCCATAAAATTCCATTCTTGAAAAAAACATACTATTTTTTTATAGGTGGACACAATATCTTTTTTTAAATTTTATGTGGTGCTGAGGGTTGAACCCAGTGCCGCACGCATGCTAGGGGAGCACTCTACCTCTGAGCCACAACCCCAGTCCAGAAAAAAAGCATAAGTTTTAATCATAAAAGCATTTTTGTTATAAAGGCTTCTCTCTAGTTAGGGAGTTGAGAGGAGAAAAGAACACGGATTTATTTTCCCTTTCTCAATTCAAGCTTTAAGGAGACTACATTTATTTAATTTATTTTAGGGAACAAGGTTATTTAAACTATGTAAATTTCTGCAGAACTACTGCTATTTTCTAATCTCTCCCCAAATCTAGAAAATATTTCTTAATATGCATAATTAAAAAAGCCTGCTATTTTGATGACTATGTTTATACATTATTTTGACTATTTAAAAAATGCTTTCATGAACTCTGCCCTGTTTGATCATCGGAGCAGCCTGTTGTATTGTCTTCACAGGCCTCGATTTGTGCTTCATTGATTCACTCCTCAAACCCTGGGTCTGCAGAACATGCTAGGTGCTGTGTTTCTTCCAGAGATGAAAGCCTTCGCCTGAAGGAATGCAAGAAGAAGGAACCCAGGTGGGGAGATCTGATGCTTTGCAGACCCCCAACTTGCTATTAAATGAGTGTGGTGAGTGATTCTGAACATAAGGCAAATGTGTCAAAGGAAGTGGATATCCTATTAGTTTATCTAGAAGGAATTTTTAAAAGGCGTCACTTCATGGCTCAGATGAAATAGAATCTCTTTATAGAAGTTAAAATCTAATTCAAGGAAATAATCATCATCCTATACCTTCAAGAGAACGTGCAAAGGAGGCTAGGAAGGGGCGAAGGTATTGATAGGGAGCATTAATGGGTGCTGCACACTGATGTATTATTTTGTTCCAAAACTTCCACTCAGTAAACATTAATCAAAGAGAATAAATAGTAGCTTTGAGTTTTACCAATTACTTTTCCTAAACAGACACTAAATATTTGATGATTGAGTATAGATTGCTGTTAAATTCCAAGTGCTATTTCAGTGTAGATTAACGGGGGTAAAATGCATTAAGTATAGGTAAACAAATGATGAATATTTCAAGCTAGATCTATTTGGCTACTTTTAAAGATTGACCTCAGCCTACTTTGAAATCTCTGCCAAAACCCAGTATTTGGCTTCTGTCTCAAATGGTGCAGAAATAACTTTTCATCAAATGCAGTTGTATGCAACATTAAGGTTTTGCATTTAAAATAAGATATGCTTTTAAAAACTCATAAAATGCAAATGTTTGTAGTCTCTGAGTAGAAGTGGCAAGCTGCGTGAGAGTGCTTTACCCACACTAAATTGACTAAAACATTACCTGTCTAACATGGCTTAATTATTTTATTAATCTTTGTTACCAGGAAGAACATTTTGTTTTCTATCCAGTGGAGTTTTAAATGATAGTTTTAGGATTTACAGTCATTTTTCTTCCCAAATGGCTTTCCTAAGATTTTATTTCTCTTACTTTATTTTGTATTCTATGCTGTCTTCAATTGTGTGTGTGGTAGGGGGAGAGTGGGGTTGGGTATGTAAAAATAGGTGTGCAACCTGATCTCAGCCAGATGAGTTAAGTCCACATCAAATGACTGGACCCATGATCATCAAGGGTTACTTAGACAAAAATGTTTAGAGAGGCAGACTTCAGTGAGATTCTTCAGCTTCTTATATTTTCTCCAAATTTCTCTACCTTTTAAACCAAAACCAGCCACTCAACATTTTCCATATGCCAGGAAAGTGGCACCACCACTTTCCTCTCAAAATCCTTGCTCCCTAAATTCTGTACCACTGATTCTTCTAGGTATAGGTGGAGAGTTAGGGAAGAGGCCTTATATCTAGGGAAGCAGTCACATTATTTATTTGGTGCTTTATATAGTGATCTCATGATCATTTACACTGGTATTTAGTGGATTTTCAAAAGGAGGTGCTGGCAGTGAGGCCCAGGAGAAAGGAAGCCAATTAATCATAAGTAGGGAACATGCTACTGAAGATGATAACAGTTCTTTATATTGACCTACTACTCTATAGCAAATATAATCATATTTAAATATTTGTTATAATAAAACTATAAGTACAATTATTATTCCTATTTATGAATGAGTGACTTTTCACGTATCCTGCCCAGTGGTAAAGCCAAAACTAGAGCCCTGGAGCTTCTGACTACTACTTAGTATTGACCATTATATTATCCTGTCTTTCTTAATAAAAAGGAGCCCAAGTGGATGCATTTGATTGGGCTTAGTTGTATTTACTTAGGACAGAATAATACACCGAGGAATGATGAAATTCATTCAAATGAAATGGTTCAGCACAAGTTGGTAATCCGTGACTAACTGAAAAACAACCATCTCTGACATTTGACCTTTACGATATGGATTTCTGTAATCTCCATCACCAAAATCAGAATCAATAGTTAACATTGTATCTACTATGTGCTGCATGCTATGCCACCAAACCTTTGCAACAACCCTATGAAATAGGTATGATCCTTATTCCCATTTTGTATATTAGATGAGGCCAAATGAGTTTAAGGCCACATAGCCAGGTAACAAGTGATAGGATCAAGAAAGAGCCCAGGGAATTAGGCTCTCAGGCTATTAAACATTTCATAGAATTAGAGTACTTGACCAGTGCTTTCAGAAACAGAAAAAACAATATAAAGCTTTCAATAATTAAGCATTTGGGAAAAGAAGTCTTCCTCTTCTGAGGAAATCTTCTTCCTCAGAATCAAATGGGATAAAAATTTATCTTTGCTTCTTAAAATGTTTGGGTTGGTATAGAGGATGATAAGGTTTGCTCTCCAAGGGAGAAGAGTGCACTCACCATCCGCAGAAACCTGCTGATCTTACCCTTTCCCGAGGTATTTTGAAGATGTAGCAGCAATGTCTGCATAGGGAGAGGCCTTGAGTGGCCCAACTCTGGATAAGACTTCACTGTAGCACCTAAATTTCATGCAAACTTCCAGCAGGAGCCTCCTATGCAGCTAATTTTGCTTTAAATGAGTTGAGGGAGAGAAAACAAACTCAACTGGCACCCCTGAGCAAGCAACCATTGAGTTCCTGTTAACAATGAGCAGGCTGTTTGCTCCAGCTCTGTTTGTACAATCAACATGGTGTTAATTGTGCAAACAGCACTGCAGAGCAGCCCCTACTTGACTGTCAAGGGCCCCACAAACACTACCAGCTGGAGTGCAGGATTTTGATGTCGCCCCAATCCCCTTGGAATGGTGGGGTCTGAGTAGTAAATCACATTCTGCAAACAGTATAGTGAAACAGGGAGACATGCCAACAGGAACACAGATGAGATAAGCAGAACAACTTAACAGGGATGCAGTATTGATCAGCACGACACCATGCAATGCTGCTTTTTGGAGGTATCTTCATGCTCTATGTAGTTAGTCACTTATAGTTTTTCCATCACTTTAATGTGCACTCAACTTACATGCAGGGAAGTCACCAAAAGAGCAAATGGTAGAATAGATATCTTCGGTTCAAATTTAAACAATACCCACTTTCAGATCGGGCTCTCAAATGCGTTGCTTCAAAAATCTTAGAAACTTAAAGAAGATTGGATTGGCTTGTTGGGCAAGAAAGCATATCTAGGTAGCTTCTCCCTTCAAGATTTCATTTTCCATCTTTCAGAGATACTAATTATCTACTCTCCTTGTTTTTAACACCCAATGTGAAGTTATATAATTTAAATGAATGCATTTTGTCACTGAAGTAGAAAAATTATAGTTCATGAATTTGACAATATAATCTCACCAGGAAATAAGATTCTGCCATCCTTTTAATTATTTGTAATAATTTAGGAGCACAAGGGTAAGGTGAGGGTGAAGAAAGTTTTCCTAGAAAATTAATATCCACAAAGATACTAAAAAGAATCCTGGAATATAGTTTTCTCTTTTGAGGGGATTAAAATCTTCTGAACAGAATAAATTTTGTAGAATATCATATCCATTCTTACCCTCTTTCCCCAAATGACTCTGATTCCCTTTTCTCTGCTTTTAATTATTTTTTTCTCATTTAAATCATCACATAAAACAGTGACATGTTGTCATGAACTTTATTCCCTACAGGTCAACATGAGACTTCAAAGGCAGTGAAGAGCTCTATCTCTTCATTTGGGAGGCATGAGGTTAACTGTTTTTTACATGAAATGTTTCCTCTGCATTTACACGAAAGGAGAGAACTAAACATAAATTTATTTTTCACATAATGGGCTGAAATTTTTCCTTCATGAATAAAAGTAATGGCCTATAAAGCAGTTTAAAAAGCTATTCAGGAGATTGTTTTGATTAGGTGTCTGTAGTTGACTAAGATAAATTATGTTCTTAATAAGTTTCTTTGCCTCCGTGGACTCCTCTCCTCAACAGAAAGGAAAAACTAGTAAATTAAAGGTACACACCAGCCCGTTAAAAAAAGTTCCAATGGCAGGACACAAATTATTTTATTACCACACCAACTGAGCCACTGATAGTTCACAATTCATGAACAAATTTTCTATTACTATAGAGTCATGCTTTTATTGACTGTTAAAAAATCATCATTTGTATCTTTTTTATCCTGCTGTGTTGCTGTTTTATTGGAAAAGTCCTTTAACAGGTATAACATCAGCTCAGATTACCAAGAAATCTATAAAATAGTTTCCTGCTACTATCTTTGGTACAGATTGAAAGAATACATTATGATCCCACTGAGTGCCTGATAAAAACTGTGATTCACAGGCCCACATGATTTATCCTTGACAGTTAGACATCTGGGCTTTATCTGATCTATTAAATTATGGGAGCATTACATAAGTATTGATTGGTTATTTAGGTGTAATTAAAGGATCTGGGTTGTGAAATTTAGGCACAAACTTTAGGCATGGTGATAAAAGCAAAACATGTTGCAGTGAACGGGAACATTCCAGGAATGTTCCAACGCCAGGTGCTTTGGTTGAATCTGATTGCTTTTGTCTCTGACACTAATACATGGTGAGCACCTGGGGTTAGAATGAAAACAAGGAAAAGAGCATGACCATAAACTGAAAGTAGCACTGATACAATTTTATGGCTCGCTTACAAAAAAGAAAAAAAATGTTTTTTAGATGATTGTTCTCAAAAAAATTGTTTTAAATATGTATGTATTCAATGTTAGAATTTTCAAGAACTGTCTGACCTGTATTCTTTGGATATTATCACCAATCAAAATTGCTCTTTGGTGCTGAATGTAAGAGAATTTCTATGCATGAGCACATTTAAGGGCCACCTATGAAAATCAGCAGGACACATTATTTTGTCCTTCCACATGATTTCTGTTGATGTTCAAACAGAATCTTTATAACTACTGAGGAATGACAATTGTTTTAGCCAGAGAGGGTCACATTGGTACTACAAAAACTCTGGCTGATGTCAAAAGACCAAGTCACATGGCAAAAGTAGTCATCTTTCAACCCCAATGGAAACATGCCAAAGTGTCCAATATTTCACAAATGCTGTGCCATAACTTCCTGATCACGTGCTGCTTATAAATGCAATATTTCTCACAGTTTGTGTACAGTTATTTACACATCTGTAAGAGTTGTCAGATAACTTACCTCATCTATATAAGGCAAGTAGATAGGTGAGTGATTAAGCCCCCCATTTCACAGCTGAAGAAAATGATAGTTATGAATTGGAACAAAACAAAAATCCCAGGTCACCAACTCTTGTACTAGAACAGTTTTTGACTAATGCTTTAGGTATGCTTGGTTTCATAGAATAATTCCACTTTGATTTATACCAACCATCTGGACTGCAATGCTATCTAACATAGATTAATAAAAGGGATGATGATTGTCATTTTTCTTTTGATTTTAAGGGTAGTAAACAGTAAATGTTGAAAAAGATGCCTTTGTGAAAGAATGGAAAATAATCTTTAACGAAGAACAAAAGTTAAGCAACTTGAAGGTAAAAGTACTGAGCAATCTTGGGTATTTTTGTTTCATGTGTGCACTTTCTGGTTGGAGCCTGGACAAATGAAAGTTCTGTGCAGTCAGTGGGGAATGAGGATCTTTTTTTCTAGTTACTGAAAACGCAGAGGGCTTATTTTCTCTCCTTCATGACTTTTGATGAACTATATTAACTACCAATATCCTGTTTCATGTCTTAGTTTTGTTCTTGAAAATGATCCATGCAGTTCTAAAATGCTTACTTTCCCATCGACTCACCTAATCATTACAGAGATGCTTGATTTTTATTTCTGATGGCTCTTCCATTGGCCAAGGCTTCTAGAATTTGAACTTTAAATCTCCTTCATTCTGTCACCTAGGTCCAATAATAATCTCTAAATGAAGTCTTAAAAACACAAGAGAGCTCTTTATTAAGTCATCCAATGATGAATCTTTTGCATGGTGGAAATAAACCCCTTTGCAATAGACACTCTTTCCAATAAATCAATGTTTTAAGAAATAGGGCTTTTAAAATGTGTATGTTTGTTTGGGGCAGAGACGAGAAGACAGAGTGTACCTTGTAGATCTGCCAACATACTTATTTGTCAATTAAAATGTAAGCATGCAGATGCAAAAGGAAGTATTAAACAAGATCACTTTCATATTTTGGCAATGCTATTTTCCCTATGATTAAAAGATATCCCTTGTAAGGAATTCATCAAAAGTCCCCTCTCTTCTTAACACTGAGATGATTGTAATGCTGTCAACATGTCACAGGGGCATACATAACCTTCTTTTATTGTGTCAGCCCACAGGCACCCTTGATCTCAATTGGTGTGAATCTCATTTAATTGCCAAACTGGGGAAAGATGCAAGGTAGAGTATGTGATTTTTTTCCCCCCTAGTTCACACTGTCTTTTCTTCTTGAAGTTGAACATGTCTAGCTGGCAAGAGCTCACTACTTCTGATGGCTACTCTCTAATTAGTTATAATTCCGCTACCATCCTGTCTTACATTTCAGGTAAATGTTAGTAATTGTACTGCATGCATGTTTTTTACTTTGCCAGATGAAAAAATCCTTTTATTAAGGACAACGTTGATGATGTTGGTAGCAGCAAAGTAATTATAGACAAAATAATCATGGTATTAAAGTTTAAAATAGTTTCAGAAAGTTTCCCCAATTTAAAGGCTATTTTTGAGGGAAATTTTGTATATTTCAGTGGCCAAAAGATGTTTCATAATTTGAAGTTTTATATATATGTGTGTGTGTATATATATATATATATATATATATATGTGTGTGTGTGTGTGTGTGTGTGTGTGTAATTATAATATTATTATTATTTTGTACCAGAGATTGAACCTAGGGGAGCTTAACCACTGACACTTATCCTTAGCCCTTTTTATTTTCATTTTGAGATAGGGTCTTGCTAAGTTGCTTAGGGCCTTCCTTTATTGCTAAGGCTTGCCGCAGTCTGGCTGGGCACAAATCAGGAGCCACTGAAGCAGGAACAAACTTTATTTCTGAACTCCACCAGCACACTCCACACACACTCCCGAGAACTCCCCCGAAATGCCATGCGGCTCCTCCAGGAACCAGCAACCGGAAAAATCCCTCCTCCGGCACTTCCCCAACCAATGGGAACTCTCCGAGAATCCCCGCGAGAGCTCAAGCGGAACTCAACGGGAACTCCGCCAGAACTCAAAAGTCATCATCTTAATGGCTCACTAGCGTCACCTCTCAACCACTACTTCTGGCAAAAATGTCATGTGTCATCCCGACTCAGCTGTGGCCCTCAACAAAGGCTGGTCTTGAATTTGTGATCCTCCTGCCTCAGCCTCCTGAGCCACTGGGACTACAGGCATGTACACCATGTCCACCTGGTGGGTTATATTGTTAATCTCCTTCTAAACTCTTCCTGACAGCAGAGTCTCAATATGGATCTCACTGCTCTCAAAGCACTTATACCTGTATTTTCAATCCATTCACAATAGTTCATTTTGTCCTTGATTAAATTGTGTGAATGCTGGAATCATTGGGTCTCAGAAGCAATCAACATTGTGGAAGCAAACTGCATGACCTTCCAGAATTGGAAGCTTCCTTAAAACAGGAGTTCATCTGATTAATAAGCATCTCAAAGTCACCGAGAGGCAATTCAGAGTTCTCTGCAGTTCTCAAGAGATGAATAACACACTGGCGTGGTAGGCAGGCATGTGATAGAGCCAGTGTGTTGGCACATTAGGCAGAATGTTCTACGTGGGTTTCTTGCACTGTTCAGATTCCATTTTAGGTAGTCAGCTCACAGTGCTTACTGAGAGCTTTTCTATGTGTCAAGAGACATTCCAGGATAGAGGCTAGAACAATTATCAAAGTGGAGTCACTGCCCACGGGGGCACATATTCTATCCATGAAACCAGACAATAGATTTATGACAAATGATTTCAGGAATAGATATTATGAATAAAATAAAAAAGTTTCACTCTGTAGTGGAATGATAAGAGATAGGGTTGCTCAAGCAGGTGATAAAGGCCTTCTAAGAAAAGACCACTGGGCTTGGGATAGTGATCTGGGGAAAGGGCGTCACAACAAAATAGTAGAAGGCACAACACCTTCCTACTGGAAACAAACTCAGTGTGTTGGCCAGTGTGACCATCCAGTTGTGAGTGAGGAAGGGCTGTGCGAGAACGCAGGGGTCTCAAGGCCTGTTGTATTTTAACAAGGGTTGAAACTTACCCCAAGGATAATGGGAAGCAGAGGATTGAGAACTTTAGAAAGATTACTTTATTGACGAAGCAGCATTAGAGAGACTATTGGGTTCACTAGCTGGATTTTGCATATATTTTGAGGGCTGGAAATGAATGTGAGAAAAGAAAGGATGATTTGTAGATTTGGGAGGGGACTGGAGTGTGTGTAGACTAGTGGATAGAGGTTAGTATGGAGAAACAGAAGTTGTGCCTTGGCTACGTTAAGCTTTAGAGGCCCATTTAGTTTTCCAGATGGAGATGCCAAGAGGGATTAGGGTCTATGACTATAGGACTTGGTATATCGTCAACATATGGCTTATAATTGATAGCATGGGATTGAATGAGATCACATAGGAGATAATAGAAGAAGAGGGCAGAGGACAGGACCCTGTAAACCCTACAATATTTATAGCTTTTGTAGAAGAAAGTATCCAGAAAAGGAGCTCAGAAAAAAAATGGCTCATGACCTACTATATAGTAGAAAAACTAGGCAAATGTCAATCATGAAAGTCCAGAGAGTAAAATGGTAAAGAGAAGACGACTATGGGCCATAATGACATATACTACTGACATATTATGAAGAATCATCCACTCTGAAAGTGCTTTTATGAGGATGCAAATCTCTGACAGATCAACTTGGGTGGTGATTTGTATTGGCAACCTGAGCTGACCTGTCGTTTGAAGGGTTTTACTTGTTTTGATAGATTCTAGTTTTTTTGTGGTTGCCTCCTACCAATCTTCATAAAATAATGTCAGAGGCATGCTAAAATCTTTTGACACAGGAAAAGTCAGAGAAAAAATGTCCCCCAACTGGTTTCATAAACCAGAAATTGTCTTGAGAAGGTGAGAATTGCTTGCGCTTGGTACTCCTATTGCAGCTTCTTCCTTGCAAATGCATCCTCCTGTGGGGTAAACCAGTAGGAAAAGAAATACATTCATCTTTCTCTTTTTTCATGAGGTACATGAATAACCCTGATAGGTGACCCCCCAAGGCGTACAAAGTTTGGGAATGGACATTAGGTGCCTAGCCACATATATAGCATAAGTATGACTAGGAAAGTCGACCCTGAGACCAGCAATAAAACTATGACACAATAAGAATAATAAATTTCATAATGTCATAGTTTCCAGACTATGTGATTCCTTGGTTTAATTTATAACAATGTGTTATACTGAATTTCAAATGTGCTCTTATGGCTAACAATCTTAGGCATCAATACAAAGCAGTGGTTCTCCAAGGTGTGGGGTTGATCTTGCTATCCAGGGGAGCTTTGACAGTGTCCAGAGACAGGATTTTGCTTTTAACATTGGGAAGTTGTAGCTGCATCTAATGGGTAGAAACAAGGGCTACTGCTGAATACCATATCATACACAGGGTGGCTCCCTAAAACAGAATTATTTGGCCCAAAAGGTTGACAGTGTTGAGCTAAAAAAATGGACATAATAAAACCTTCAAAAAGCATGGTTAACTCAGCATTCATATTAATTTTAGAAGGGGTTGAGAGTATAATCTTGTTAGTTCATTTTTTCTGTTATACCATTATATAACCAATATCAATGTCTCAGCTTTATGCCGTTTGTTTCACTTTTAAAAAAAGAAAATGAGAAAGGAATTACACTAGGGGTACACACAAATGCTCATAGCTTTCTACTGATTCCCTTAATGCATTTTAGCATTTCTTGTGAAGTTTCTGTGTGTCACTGATATTGCAGATGGAACCCCTACTGCTCCGGAGACAAAATCTGACATTTTAAAGTCATTCCAAGAGAGGAACAAAAATGAAAAAGCAATCGGATTTTAAGCTCACCAGGTTGTGGGTAGCCAGTGCAATTGATTTTCAACCACACAATTCCTTCTTTAATCATGTTATCAGATCAAAAACACACTTTTACTCTACTTAGTTATGCTTATAAAATGGTATTATACATGGAGCATATGCTTAAATATAGACTTCTTGAATAAGTGATGCCTACTGATTAAAGTATTTCCTGTTTCCCTGTAATTATTATTACTTAGATATAGAAAGTCCTGACCTTAGGAAATTTTTGCCTGGACACTAAATTATCCCTAGACAATGGAGTCTCTTATCTCAAAGCCATTTCTTTACTTTCACTTTATGATTGTAACCACTTTCTTACTGCAACAACCTACCTGAAGATCTTGATTTGAGAAATGTAGTTTCCCTCCTTTCCTTCTTTGTCAAGTATACTGTGTTGTGATGTGTCCTAAACTCTAGTAAGGAAAACGACTTTTCATTTGCTGTGTTAAGCATTATCTTAGCGCTTGCCAAGTACAAAGTGGCAGTTGGGGCTCTATGAGTTTTCATGGCTGTATTATTGGAGTCCAGCACAGAGCTGGGGACCACCAGGGAAGGGATGGACATAAACTATTCTTAGCTCTGTTATTCACCCAGCACTAAGTCTGCTTCTTTTGGGGAGATAGATTGTCTCAATAGCACTATTCTTAACAGGGTTATGTGGTGGGGGAAATTGAGGTGTTCTGATACTTACCAATCACATTCCTAACCAATAAAAGGAACAAGAGATCAAAAACTGATGCCAACTGAAAGGAGTCCAAAAAACTCAATTGCTTGGTTTTTTAAAATTTAACATAATTGCAATTATTTATTCCATAATGGATGTAGCTGAGTCATCTGATTCCCTTTGGATTAGGAGGTTTGGCCATTATCTGTCCTTGTCCTGCTAAACCATGATCAGAAGTGATAAAAGGGCACATTTTTATTTTCCCTTGGATATAGAGTAGCTTGAGCTTGGGCAGTGAATATTATTTTAAAAATTGAACGTCTCACAGGCCTTTGCCTGACTTCTCATCAAAACTCCTATTATTGCTGGTTGGGCGGTTACTCTCGAGCGCCTTTAAAGCAGCACACGGGAATTTTGTTTGCTTCCAAATTGGGAGTCATCATTAAAAGCAGGGTTCTGGGAGGAGAGGGGGAGGACAAAACCAACAAGAAGGGAAGTTTGAAATCAAAGGATGCTAAGAAATTAGGAGGAGGTTTGGAAAAAGAGGAAACTGGAGATTTCTTTTCAAAGGAGTCCCCACACTCTGGGCTTACATTCCTTCTGAATGTTAATTACAGTCTTTACCTTGGCATTTTGCTCTCATATCAGGGAAGCAATTACTGGCCTAATTCAAATTCATAGCAGCCATTAACAATGAACAAACAGATACATTATTTTAATTCCATTTGCTGCTTCCTTTCTGCTGATGTATTGACCCATGAAGCCTTGACTGGATGTCCTGTAATTGGCATTTGGCAAAGGTTGTTATCATCATCATCCTTTCCATATATGAGTATTTATTAAGCATATATTGCATACATAACACCTTGCAAGGGCAGGCAGCTTAAAGACCACAAGCCAGAAATAGCCTTTGCTTTTACAGAGTTTATGTAATGATGCCTTCATGTTTTTAGATAAAAATTTAGACTATTTTTGTGTGTGTGCATGTATGTGTACATAGGTGTAAAGGTCGAGGTGAAAAATAGCACACTTATAGGATTATTATTTTTTAACTTAAATGATTTTCAGTCTTTTATTTCAATCATATATGTAGAACTTGATTCCTGGCTCAATAATACCACTTATATCTAACTCCAAGGCAAGATCCCAGGATGAATATAGTAACAAAAAGACAAGGAAACAGCTTCAAAGTGAAAGAATCACTAACCCTTTCTTATCATGAAGCACTCTACTGCTTTCTTCCTTCCTAATGGTTTTGCACACTGACATTATTTTTGTTATGTCTTCATTAGGGGGTATTTTATGTGCCAAATCATTTCATTTAGTTCTAAGCTCTCAGTTTCTTCATGAGTAAAGCAAGATGGTGGGATCTTAGAGTGTCTTACAGCTCTGAGATTTTATTTTTATATTTATTTAAGATGTATGCTCATTATAGTATGTAAATATGATCCTGTATTTCTCTGCTTATAGATTGGGAAAAAAATTTAAGTATTTATGTTCTCCCTTTTCTGCCCTTTTCATGCCCTTTTGAGTTCATTTGTAGAGAACTCCAGAAGAGAATTGGGTTGGATGGATGGGAGGGAAAAAAAATTCTTGTATAAAGGTTGTTGGGGTCCTGCATGGCTGATCTGGAGGTAGAGTAGGTGGGCATTTTGATAGGATTGCTGGTATTCTTTTGCCATTAAAGACTATGAGAATAATTAAAAATTCTACTTCTGTGGTCACACGTATGTGTTGAGTGCCAATAAAAATGATGCATGAGACAACTGTGGACATAGCAGGACAAGGGAGAAAGCAGTGTATCTACCTGGCAGTTCACTAAGCCCAAAGTGTCCAGCCACCCAGCTGGAGAAACTGGAGACTGTATTCTACTGCCATAAATGCTATTCATCAGGCTTTTAATTTTGTAGTTTGAAATGAAGTACCCCTTGATATATGTTTGATTATTAATTATTATATTATTGTTCATTATTTCTGAAAAGTAATAACATGTTTAATAAAAATCTGAGCTATAATAATGAAAATCATTTAGATAATTTCAAGCATTTCAACCTCCTGAGGACTTCAATTTGATTTTTAAAATACAGTAGGAACTTCCTAATTCAGACTAATGACAGAGAGCCCCATTGTGAATTACCAAATTTTGCAGATGAGTGGGTATGCAAACAGACAGCAAAAAAATCAAGGAAAGTAAATCACACAACATGCTTTCTCCATTTATTTTGACAATGGCAGTTCAGACTTAACAGTCTATGGTAAAGCTTTCCTGTACATCAGGAAATGTACTGTCGCTTGATTCATAAAGATAATGAAGTCTTGGTAATCAGAAATCTCTCTCTAGGACTCAGACATTAAATCTTTACTCAGAGATGGCATTGGGACTGCAGGAGTTTCAAATAATTATCTGGCTTACAGAGTACTGAAACAAGAACAATGGAAGTTCTATTGTAAATGCAGAGGTGAGAAACAGAGGTAAGAGGATATTTCAGTCCATCCTATTGTTACCATTCAGCATTATTATCAGATTTTTGCTTTGCGATCACAGATCTCTTGAGGCAGAAGAGATCTTGTGAATATTCTCTTGTCCAACCTCCTAGTCTACTGTGCATTGTACTGAGAGGAATTTTATGATTCTCTTCAAGAAATAGGAAGGCCCGACCTACTTTCATGCAGTTCTCCGTTGGCTGAGAAAGGGCTACATACTTGGTGTGCTGTATGGGACAGGCCAGGAGAAATGCTGGGATTCCGAATCTAATGCTCCTAGATTTTTCTTACCCATTATTGTATACTATCTTCTTCTCTGCCTTCTCTTAATGCTGATGAATGGTCCCCAGACTTGGCTGTACAATAGAAGCACCTAGGGAGCTATTTAAAAAAAAAAATTCCCCATCTTTAGACATTCTGCTTTAATTGATGATTGAGAGCCATTGGGAGACTGGGGATAGTTGGAAGTTTTTGTGCTGAATCTTCAGTATTATATTCTGTATCCTTCGCAGAGTCACAATGCGGAGGGTATGCCTGGATGCTGGGGTAGGGTAAAGGGCAATCTTACTCTTGGCTAAGTCAGGTCAGTACCACATAGGGGAGGTGGATGGGAAAGAACCTTGGAGTCAGGATTCACTAGTGATATTCTCACATTCACTTAAAGTCTCCCTTCTTAGGTTTCCTCATCTTGAAAATTGCAGATAATAAAAATGCCTAACTCTGGAGTTGTAATAAAATGAGTTCATGTGGATGAAGTGTTTAGAAGAGTTCTGGCAAATGGTTAAAAATTGAAAATTGTCATTTTTTTTTTGGGGGGGGGGCATGTACGGGGGATTGAATTCAAGGACATTCAACCACTGAGTCATGTCTCCAGGCCTATTTTGTATTTTATTTAGAGACAGGGTCCCACTGAGTTGTTTGGTGCTTCACTTTTTGCTGAGGCTGGCTTTGAACTTGCATTGCTCCTGTCTCAGCCTCCTGTGCCCTGGGATTACAGGTGTGCACCATTATGCCCAGCAAAAATGGTCATTTCTTATTCTACAGAACCTGCAGGTCAAGATCAGTGGAGGCAGAAGTCACTGCTTCCCAATGTGTGGAAGGTTTGAAAATATTAGGCTGGGATCCTTAGAAGCTGGTAAAATTTCTGTGGGTTGTTAGAAAAAACAGGTTTGCTCTTTGGGATAAACCTTGTAAATGGTTTTCAACAGTCATTTTTACAGGATCTTTGATTTTATACCTATTTGGAGGAAGACAGATTAGATTAAGACAGGGCCAGAGAAATAAAAATATTTACATTTAAAGAGATGATACCTGAATTCCAATGCAATTCTGTTTGTCACCAAAAATGGTGTCACCAAAATGTTAGAGGGAAGACTAATTCTTAAAATGTTTGCTTATTGTGGAAAGAACTGTTAAAAATATAATAAGATTGTTTAAGCTATCCCAAACATTGACAGCACCATAATGGTTCATTTGCACTGTTGGAGGAGGGAGGAAAATTTGGCATGATGAAATTGCTAAGGCTTATAGGTGAAGAGTCAGGTTAAAAAGGGGGATTTACTGGCAAGGAGTAAAAAGCATACTACCACCATTCCTTAAACTAAACTTAAATCTAGATTTATTGAAAACTGGTAAATTGTTCATTTTGTGGCTCTATCCCTGGCCTCCCCACCCCTTATTTTACATTACATTTTACATTACAACATTTACATTTTGGGACTTTCCTTCCTGTTCTGCATCTTTTTTTTTGTTGTTGTTTGTTTGTTTGTTTGTTTGTTTCAAACTAGGCAGGGCTCATGGAACAGGCTGAATACTGGCTAAAGCTAAAACTAATTAGGCAAGCAAATCTATTGTTCTCTTCAAAAATCAAACATTGCATACCAGAATCGAGTTAAAATGACTTTTAGATTGTCTGTTATTTGGGAATATCTATACTGCAGCTCCCTCAATTACCAAGTCTAATTTGGAGTTGACTACAAATTTAAGCACTTTTCGCAGGAGAAGGCCATGAGTCATTCAGAATAAATCTAATTCATTTGTACAGTATTTCTTGGGCAAAGGTGGGTAGCTAGGGATTCATCTAAGTACAGGAAGAGGGAAACTGCAACACAAGAGACTTTCCAAAGGTCTCTAAGTGAGGTGGCAGCAGAAATGGATAATGGGATGTAGTTTTCTGTGTCCTCAATCTGTTACTGGCTCCTGGTTGATCCAACTTACCTTCTGGCAACTTGCAATTGCTCCCTGGCCTTCTCCCTCCATCTTCCTTCCTCTCTCCAGAAATATGCAAGAGGGTAGTTGGTGGGAAAAAAAGCCAGGTTTTATAGCAATGTTTATACATATTATGTTTATGTGCATTTCCACATTGTGCACATCCTGTGGAATCCTGGAGTCTGTGATATTTGTATATAATTGAAAGGGCACATGCTAATTTGGACTCTGACAGCATCTTAACCAAAATTTACAGTTGCAAATGGTTGACAACTCAGCTCTTGGGTGATAAGAGGGTGATGGGAATCTGATTTGATGGGATGACCCTTCCTGACATGTGAACAAAGAAACCTGCATATCTATTTTTAACCAGACGCTGGAGACTTCCAGTAATTGACATTTGGAGCTGAGGCTCATACTTGTCCCAGTTCCTGGAGACATTTGCATCTCTGTCTGTGTTTGGGTTTCCTCTGTCTAATCCTTCAGAGTTAGCCTGTGCCTGGGCAGAGGGCTTCCAGAAGCCACTCTTCCCCCTCACTCTCTTACACCTTCTGCAGCTGCTAGTACTTTTTATTAGGACCTTCAAACCTTGGGCCTGCCCTTCACATCCCAGAGGAAATGCAAAAACCACTTTGAGCCTCTATGGGCTGCTATAGCTGAGTGCTTCTGATAAAGCTAAATTTAGGTTTTGTAGTTAGCACTCATTAAAAAGACAAAGGGAGACACCTAAGCCTAAGGTAGAGGTTATGCTTTTCCTGCAACTATTGAAACATCAGCATTTAAAAAAAAGACAAGACTCTTTAATCCGATTTAAAAGCCAGAAGTAGTTTATCATGGCACCAAAAAAGCAAAATCCTCATGAAGCTTTGGGAGATTCTAGCTTTCTTGCTGTCCTCTTCCCCACTGACCTTCTTCCAGGACCCCACACATTAAAGCCATTGTGTTGTCAGGCAGCCACCTCCTCCAAGACAGGGTGCCCTCTGCTGGAAGGTGCTCCCTAATCTCTGGCCTCCCTAGTCCCTGCCCCACTCCCTCTGTCCAGGTAACTGCAAACCACTCTGTAGATAGATTCTAGATCAAATGTTACTGCTTCAGGGAATACTTCGATGATTGGGTCCTGTCTCCTCATTATTTGTTTTATCCTTACCCATTATAGCACTGAGATAATTTGCAATTACACATCAATTTGTGCCTTTATTTGCCAACTGCCTGAGTATCCATCTCTATAAGTACAAGGACTGCATATGAATTGGTCACTACTGATATCTCTGTCTCTACCACCATGCCTGGCACAGCAGGTACAAAAAGAAGTCACAATGATAACATTGAGTTTATCCCCAGAATGATGAACTATATTAAAATCCTGATTGAGTAGTTATTATCAGGGTATTTATTTATGATTACAGGGAAAATAGCTAAATGGAACTGTCACCAAATACATGTATTATTTTCCTTGGTAAATCAGATGTGTGTGTGTGTGTGTGTGTATATATATATATATATATATATATATATATAAAAATAAATATACATATATATGTGTGTATATATAAAAATATATATATAAATGTTCAGTATGATTAGGATAATATTAAATTTTTCAAAGGATTTTTTGTATCTACCATCATATTTGCTTATCAAAAAAATCTTTGAGAAAAATTAAGCAATTTTTTGCAAAGTGATTAAGGTACATATATTTCTACCTACACATATACATTATATAGTAGTGGATACTATATAACATATTATCACATTACATATGAACTCCTTTACTAGTATATTATATATTATGATAACATATTGTACTGCTTATCATATATGTGAATTTGCTAATTTTACTTTACCTGAAGTTACACTGGAGGCTTATTGCAAAACAGGATTTGTTACTGAGTTTTATAATCAAGAGTGATGATTAAGATGGCTGTTAACTCTGTGTGGGCGTGGCTGAAAAGAGCAACTCTAGACCAAGCCATTTTGCCATGTTTGCCTGTAAAAATAGCTCTTTAATTTTGGCATCATCTTTTGTTCTTTGTTTATAATAATAAATTGATGTGTGCCATGAGAAGTCTCTCACTGCTAACTTTTCTGTAGAGTGAGAGACAATAAAACCCAAAATGTGTTCGTTGCACTGGTACATTATTAGACATGTGCCCCACTCATGCTGGTGTTTTACTAAGAAGGCTTGTCCATGGCTTGAATGGAGTAGACTGAATACAAATCTATGAGAAAACATAGATTTTTGAAAGTACATAGAATTAGGAAGAACAAATTTTTAAAAAGTTAGATGTGTATATCATTGGCTTTGCATCAAATACTTTGTTAAGCACTTTCATATATTTAATCTTTCTCATTTAATCCTCTCCATCTTGAGAGATGTGGGCATTATTATTTACGTGTTCTAGATGCAGAATGAAAGCACAAAGAAGTCAGTTAGCATTCAGAAAATCTCAGGAGTAACCTGATTTAAGGAACTGTTCCACCACTCTGACCTAATTAGTCAATTCTATTGACTTAAGATCTCCTGGAGCCATTTTTCAGTTATATTGACTGTTTTACCATAGAGTTATTGTCTCATCCTATTAGACAAGTTTCCAGTATCTATGAATTAAAATGGCTACCTTTATACCAAGGCTTTATGTTACCACGCCAACTGCTATGATCTAAATGTGTGTTTCCCCTAAATTCATAGGTTAAAAACCTAATTTCCAAGGAAATAGTATTGGGAGATGGGTCCTTAGGGAAATGATGAGATCATGGGGGATTAGAGCCCTTATAAAAGAGACCTCAGAAAGCTACTGGTCTCTTTTAGCCTTTCGAGGACAAAATTAGAAATTTGTTGACTGCAAAGAAGGAGAGGACCCTCACCAGATCCTAATCATACCAGTACTCTGATCTTGGTCTTCCCAGCCTCAAAGACTATCAGAAATAAATGTCTGCTGTTTATAAACCTAATATATTTTTTATAGCAACCCAAATGGACTGACATCAACTCTCCCTGATGCCTATGGAGCTGGTTTCTCAACACCTTCTAAAGCTTATACTGGGTCCTAAGCAATGCTTCAGTGTGTGCTTAGTGAAATGGGTTCTCTGCTGTCCTCCTATTTTCAGGAGACAGCTTATCATTCAAGAGCTGTTTGGTTATTTATCACTATTTCTCCACATGTCAGTTTCCATGAAAATATGCTGCACAAAATCACTACCATGCTGATAGATCCCAGGCTTTGTGAACATTTCCATCCATGTCATTTATTACCCTCTATACTATGCTTTAAGCCTGAAGTCCCCCAAATGCAAGTTGGATGCTTGCTTCTGATGGACAGCTGCTTCTTTTGCTTTGTTCTAAAATGGCATCATAACAATACTATGTGCCAGTCATGATACCATTATCCTGATTATATTTTATCATTTAATAGAAAAAATTTGAGGTAGAAATTCTGTCTGAAAGGAAAACTGAGACAAGAAAAGAAAAGTGTATTTCTAAAGGTCACACGGCTTAAAAAGATTGAGCCAGGATTTTGCCTACAGATGGTCCATCTTCAAGACCTTCACTATTGCTGACCAGTGTCCTGATAGGATGCTTGCTGGAAGCAGTAAGGCATTTTTTAGTTCAGTTTTCTGCTTTTATTTAAACATCTAATACATCACGGATATAGCATAGACATGAATATCGATAACCCCTACTAAAATTAATAGGTAATTTTAATCATAGAAATTGGAAGACTAGGAAACATTTTTGTTTGGCCTAAGTGAAGTCTCCCATGTAAGGTAAATTCAGTCTGGGCCAATTGATGCCTTGGAATGTGTCCCTTGCAACCTGACATTGTAATGAACTAGTTAAGAGGGAAGAGTGCCAAGTTCTGGGAACTTCAGTGTGAGGGCAGAGAATCTTCTGGCAAGAAGGAAATGCCTCTGGTCTCAGAAGAGGGGGTGAGTTTGGAATTTGAAGAAATGATTAGGAAGAGAATCCCCAGTATTGGATGGGGACCTTGGTTCCCAGTACTGGTGCATTCATATTCCGATTCACCCTCCACAGAGGTCATCACTATTTTAACCTCATTCTCGCTCTTGTCTGCTTTGACTCCCGCCACTGGAGTCCCCTGCATGTAGGTCTGACAGATGCTTGGAATGTTCTCAATCAATACTTGTTGAGTAAAGTGGCCTGGGAAATATTTTCTGCAGGATTTCATATTTGATTTCCTGATGAAATTCAGTAGAAAAATATTATGTAGAGATATAGAATTTTGTTAGCATATATGTATTTCAATGAATTTGTAGCATAATATGGAACCAGATTTCACTTCTGTTGAAAACCTTTGGTTTAATATAGGGCTGTCCTTGTGGAGGCTGGTGTAAATACTCAGATATTTGCTAGTTTATGTTCTTGGACAAATATGTTTTCTGCCATGGTCATTTGAATGCCTTCTCTGGGGTTTGCTTAGGAGTAAATTAACTGGCATAGAATCATCTTTGAACAACATTTGTTAATGCTTTTGAGGCCGTGTGTTAAAAAAAATTCACAGTCACATCAATCATATTAAAATACATTTTTCATGTGATGATTTTGTTAAATATGCTTTTTAATCTCATATATTGCAAAAGTGATAAAAAATATGCCACTCAGAAAATGTACCATTTTTTCCACAATCAATTATATCACCAAGGAGTAGTCTTTGTTGATTCAATTTTTAGGGACACCAAATCCTGGAAATCTTTTTTGGTTCCGGAGATTGAACTCAGGGGCGCTCAGACACTGAGCCACATCCCCAGCCCTTTAATTTATTTACTTTAGAGACAGGGTCTCACTTAGTTGCTTTTGCTGAGGCTGGCTTTGAACTCGAGATCCTCCTGCCTCAGCCTCTAGAGCCACTGGGATTACAGGTGTGCGCCACTGCACCTGGCCTCCATGCGGAAAATCTTGTAGTGAGTGTGCCATGTACATTTTTGTGGTCAGGAAGCAAGGAACTGAAGTCCCTACATGAAACTTGGAACTTTTTCTGTGTTGGACATGCTTAGCTTAGTCCACTATGGAAGAAGCTACCTGTAAATTTGAAAGTCTAGTTAGCCACAAACAGGAGGAGCCTGTGCAGTGTGTAAATCACACTGGTCATTTGTTTGCATCTTTCTTTCTGAGAGTGGCTGGGGAGTGGCATCTCTGAAATGTCATAGCCTTGCTTTATTATCCAGTGTGGAAGGCAATCCAGGTCTGTTTATGAATATACCTTTCATCTTCTATCTTAAAAGGTTCTGTAGGGTGGGCAATATTGATAGTTCCAAGTTGAAGTTGCAGGGCCTACATAGTTCCTGCCTCAATAGGAGAGAACTTGGACCATCTGCTACAATGCTGAAATGAAAGAAATGCAGGTAAAGTCCTCAATCAAAAAGAAAATAACTCCAGATTGTAGCTGTATCAACTCAGGGAATCAGTTAGCCATTGTGTTAAACTTGTTCATGAATATTATAAATGCAGCGGCAGTAGCCCTTATTGGGAATATGTGCCTTAGAAAGAACAACAGGAAAGGCTTTTTATGCTTCAATCACAAGTGGGAATAGAAGAAATGATTTTGCTATCTGGCCCTTTGAGGAGGCCCATTGTTCTTCTTAGCAGAAATTCCCAGATATTCTGGCTGTTCTGATCATTTTTCTTTTTTCCTGCTTTAGGTAGCAAATTGACAGTGGGTTGGGGAGTGTAAATGTTGGGGCAATAGAAATTATGTAAATGGTGCATTCCAGCGAGAAAACTTTCAACCCCTTGGGGTCTTTTAAACAGCATTAATCTAGGAATTAGATACAAAATTTAACTTTTTTCATGCTAATAATGATTTCATAAAGAAAAACTCGTTAGTAAAGGTGACAAATATGAAGTTCTATTGAACATTTAAATTCAGGAACCTCAGCGAGTGCCCCAGGGAGATATTTACTCAGCCAATGACTCTCTGATGTTATTAAGATGTAATTTATTCAAGAAAGTCTCCATTCATGAGTTTACATAAGAACAATACCTACTTTACAAAGGCTTGTATTCTCACTATATCACATACCTAATTTACAATGACTTTTGGTTAAAATTTTCATTAGGTTGGTTCAATAGTATTTGATAATTTTAATTCAGTTTTATGAGATCCCAGGTTCCCATTTATAGGAAGAGAAAATGCAGAGGAAATAAATTTTTAAAGAGCACATTTATCTCTCCAGTGAGCTCTATGTAGCAAACCTGAGGTGGAGAAAAGTTAGCCTTTCGTATTTCTATGGCAGTCCCTTTCAGGCATC
This sequence comes from Marmota flaviventris, assembly GCF_047511675.1. Classification (NCBI taxonomy): domain Eukaryota; kingdom Metazoa; phylum Chordata; class Mammalia; order Rodentia; family Sciuridae; genus Marmota; species Marmota flaviventris. The sequence continues at coordinate 26,186,600 of NC_092509.1, read as the reverse complement.
GACTATGGGTATCCATTGAAAACCAAAGCAGATCAGAGTATCAAAGCTTTACCCATCAGTGCTGCTGTTCCACAAGAGAATCTCATATGAAATACTAAAAGAGAAAAAGTATTCTATAGCACAAGTGTCGAGTATTTTCATAGGCATAGGAAAATAGAACCCATATAGGTCAGAGGTGAGTACAGGTTTTCTAAAACAAGGATTATTGAGCATATGATTCTCAGAGATTAAGACTTTTGTAGAAAAGCCATTATGTAAGGCTTACTTAAGACCATGAAATTAGGGCAGATTCAAAGTCCCAAATGCTAGAAGATAAGACTAGGATCAGGACCAGCTATCCCAGGATGCTAGTGTGAGCCCTTCTTAGGCACAAATCCCCACTTCCTGCTCCAGAAGGAAATAGAACTCAGAAACATGGTAGACCCAACCCTAGTAGGGTGATGGGGAATTTGTCCCGTTTGACTGAAGAAGGGATGAGTGAACAATAGGCTTTGAAAAGCAGGAAATAAAAAAACAGATACCCAGAAGATTAAGTTTTTTTCAGGAATTAATATTCCTTTCAAGCTACTTAATCTAAACTTCCATGGTGATAACTTTACACTTTGTAGCTAATTTGCAAAAAGGATCTAACAAGCAAAGTACAACTCTTTCCTCATTTTATCAACACATTGAAAGAATCTAATATTGTTTGCCAACAATGGAATCACCTTTACACAATATTGCCACCATTTTGACATTGTTGAGCTATCAACAAAATTCCCTGTGTATATCATGGATTGGGGTCTTGAAAAATTAGCTGTGGTTCTGCCTAGATGGCTGTGATAGCAGAGGTGAAAATGATGATCTACTTCCTGGGCCACCATTACCATTCTGGAATGACCTTTTCATGTCAAGGAAGAAGATTCTGAAACCACTATTCAGTGAATTCCATCGGTATAGAAAAGTAGACTAGCTGATTTACCATCTAAATGTCAATTTTTATTTATAATAGCCTGATATGTGTTCTTCTTTTTAGCTCTTGAAGGTGCCCATGGTTTACTTAGGAAACAGACTCTTTTGTACCCATAGCAATTTGCACAAAGGGAGGAAGTGCCTTTTTCTCAATAGAGGTACTGGACCAAAGAGTCACATTCTGATGATGGCCCACATCAAATGAACATGTCCTGAGTGTTTAGATGGTAGCCCCTCAACACATGATAAAAGCCTGCAAACCAAAGTCAAAGCCTTGTGTGTTAGTTTTATATGGACTTTATGCTTTGTCTTAGATATATTCTGATAGTACTAGAAGTGAATTTATGGTTATTGTATGTGATTATCATTATCATTATAAATTACAACAGTATTTTATAGTATATAATGGAATGAAAAGATAAAAAGTGACATTAAATAGTAGATTTCAGTGTTAAATCACATATTGTATCATTTGGCAGTTAAATGTCTCTTAAATATTAAGGAAAATTTTATCATTTGATGTTTGCATAAAGAACTAAAGGAACTATATCAAGCTGCATTACTAAGTACAGTTGGACTCTGTCGTATAAACCACCAGAGAGCAGAGGTTGGTCCTCTTTCCATTGGCCTCTACGAAGAAGAGGATAAGGCCAAAATTTTGGCTTATGTCTGTACAATTGCATTCCTGTCCCTAGACACTATGCAGAGAGCACATAGAGTTTCCCTGCTTTTTCATCACTTCATTTAACTCATCCTGACAACTCTTTAAAGCTCTTCATTACTTCTAAGAAATTGACACATCGGTCCCTGGCAGTCATCTGTGTTTAGCCTCCTGTCTCTTGGCTTTGTTGACCAAAAAAAGCACATCATTATGTGGAAATATTAACTCTCAGTGGTTAGAGGATCAATGAAATGGCTTCCAGTGCTGTGGATATTATGTTTGATGGTTTTCCCAAAGACTTCACAGACTAGGAGCCTTGCTTTCTCAGACTGAGGAGATTCAAAATAGGATGTTCTATTCTTGTGATGGAAGTTGGCCCCATTTGACAAGGCTTCAGTTGTTATTTTTGATTTTCCAATGTTGTTTTACTAAACCTTCTGCCAATGGAAAGGACCTTGCATAATCCACACCCATCACTCCTATGCCAGGAGAGAACAGGGAACATCAGACAGCAGCAGCTGGGTTTTCAACTCACTTTGTTCTGACTCTGGCTTCCATTAGATAATTACTCTCAGTCTTTACATTGATGCAGGAATTAACCTAATCCGTGATGTGACCACATGATTGTAGGAAATCTGAAGTCCTTTTACTACCTAGAATATTCGATTATTTCTCAGCTCATATTAGACCCACTATGATCCTACATCATCAACCCCTTCATCTCAAGGTATGAATCCTAAGCACTATACAAAGATTGCAATATAGGTAATTCCCCGAGGCATGATTAATCCTATTTCAGGGTGCAGGAAGTATATGATTTATTTATTTATTTATTTGGGGGGTAGAAGTAGGACCCCTTGAAAGAAGATATTTTAGTAAGGGGTGGAGTAAAATGAGAACCAACAAAGAGTGAACAGCGTGAGAAAATTCAGAGATCCTGGATATATTTTTGCTTACTGCCATTTTTGCCTTTGGCCTTATTAACAAAACTCTAGGGATTTAAAGAGTCTAAATTGCTTTTTGTCACATTCTCAATTAGGCTAATCCTAATATTAATGAACACTCTTGAACAATAAAATGTGTAAAATTTTTATTCTTCTCATAACCAAACTGATCACATATGACCTTGAAATTTCACTGTCCAGGAAATACATATGTATTTTAGGATTAAATAACTTTTTTTTCTTTCCCATCTGCAATCTAAATCTGTGCCATATGTCACCTAACAAGGTATTTTCCATTATTTTTTCTTCACTTCAGTGCATGTTGTTTCTCTTGTCCCTTGAAAATTAGCCTGTCTGTAATCAGAAATCACTTCCACTCACAGTTCAGTGCACCTACTGTAGATGTGGCAAACGCTTGTTTACAGAGCTGGTAATTGGATTAAAACATTGAAAAGAAACAGAAAAATGGAATGTATTGAAAAAAATGAAAATCACAGCCACGGAAATCAACAAAACCAAAATGAATTAAAAAGCTCTAATGAATGAAATTGGTATGAACAGAAATCATTTATCAGTAACAATGCTCTAGAGTTTTTGGTCCTCAATATATAATTGCAATGATAGTTAAAAACCTGAAAGAAGGAGGAAAAGTATTTGTGAATAATCTTTCTTTGAGGATAGTTTAAAAATGGTTGATTGGTTTCTATCTTTTGCGCTGCCTTGAAAGATGGACTGTGCATAAATTTTCACTATGTCTGAAGATCAAAATACTATAGCAGGGAAGGTTCCCTGTGTTAAATTATTTGAGAGAGAGAATTAGTTATTCTTTTGAATCTAGGTCCTATTGTGACACCTGAAATAACACAGAAAAAGAAAACAAGTATGATCTCTTTCAAGAATCTTGCTGAGTGGTGTGCACAGGTGGAATGTGGCATTGTGCGCCATTTTGTTCACTTGAAAGTGATGGAGTTGATACGTATTGGTTACTTCCATCCTCAAAGGTATAGCTATAGAATTACTTTTCTAAATATTCTCCTAATAACCTTGTTTGCTTTTTAAAAAGAAGTTGATATTTTTAGGAAGCAAAATAAAATAACTTGCAATAAAACAAAAGCAGCAGTAATCTTAGGAATGTGAAATCAACTAGTCATAATACAGAAATGTCAATATCTGATAACAGATAGGTTCTCATGTAAATATGACCCATAGGCACAATGGACCAGACTCAACAGTAAACACAATTCAGAATAAAAAACTCCAAAGAGAAGCAACAGAAATGTTTGTATGCAGAAAGCAGAAATCCAGAGTATCAAAAGCACATGAGTAAACAAAACTACCTTTTTAGCAGGTACTCTGAAATCAGTCCATTTCAAGTCTGCAAAAATGTCACTTCTTACCTGATTGCCTAGATCACTCCTTTCTGTAGCTCTGGAGATCTAAATATGAAAAAAAAAGTGTAAGTAATTTAGTCTTTTTATTTGAGAAAGATACTTTATGTAAACTTATAATACTTAAAAATTACTCAGTTAAGGAAAAAGTTGGGATAAAGCAATGTATAACCATTAAATGAGCGAGATTAATTTTATGTTACATGCTATTGCAAATGGCTCATTGTGCCCACTGACCTAATGTGAAGGAAGAAGTGAAATCTAGTTCTAGGGGAACTTCTTCAGTCTTCATCAGAGTGAAATGATATCGTTGCATTAATGATTTCTTATTTTCACCACATCTGTGCAAGTAAGATTTTTCTGTTTGGTCTATATTCCCTTGGGGATATTGATACTTGATCACTACCTCTATTTTATCCATATTAAAGTTTGAATGCGGGAAGAGAGAAAATGAATACTATCCTTCTGCCACAGAAACTCTGTCTGGGAACCTAATATGAGAAATATTATAAGAATCTTCTTAGACTGTTTATTTAGATGATAAATAGAATATTAACCAGTTGTACTAGAATCCATTAACCACATATAACAGTTTTATTTTTTAGCTTAACAACAACACTGGGTTTGAAAAAATTTAGAGGAGTCACAATTTATTTTCCTGATTGTCAGTGGTATTAATTTATTTAATTGGTAGTAATGAAAGATATCCTATTATAAATGTGAAATCAAAAGTCAATTATAGAGGGGCTTAGGTTGTGGCTCAGTGGTAGAGCGTTTACCTAGCATGTGCAAGGCCCTGGGTTCAATCCACAGCACCACATATAAATAAATAAAATAAGGGTATTGTGTCCAACTACAACTAAAGAAGTAAATATTTAAAAAACAAAGTCAATTACAGAATCACTGAATCCATTGGTAAACTGTAGCTTACCAAATCTAGCCTGCTACTTATTTATATATAATTCATGAGCCAGCAATGGATTTTAATTTTTTTAGTGGTTGAAAAAAATTAGAAGAAGAATATTTCTTAGTATATAAAAATATCAAATTTTAGTGTTCATAAAGTTTTATTGAAATACAAGACTATACACTTTTGTTTCTATAATGACAGAAATGAGTCTGCCTCCTGACCTGGGTTGTAATTAACTTCATCTTTGTTGGAAGAAATAGGGGAATAATGTGATGAGATCCTAAATATTGAAACTGATCAATCAGATATGTAGGTGCTATCTTTTTCAGGTCACTAAAATGAAAATGACTATATTTTGCTATGGGTCATCTAGGTGAATCACAACAAACCATGAAGGGACACTCATAATCAAATGAATTCTGGCTATCAGCACTGGAAGTTCTAAGGTGGCATCACTGCTGTACTATAGAAGCTTATCAAATTCATTCAAGATTATCATTAATGTGCAAATAAGAATATCTAGAACTTTAACTCAATATGGAATAAATAAAAACAACCCTCAAAACACTCAGAACACAATATATAAGTGAATATATCCATATATGTGACCATAATTTGTAAGTGGATAGTTACCAAATCTCCTTTTCAGCTTATAATAAGACTTTGAGGCTATCTAGAATATTATAAGACTACTTAGAAAATTAAGTCAACACAGACTAAGTAAAAACAACCCTCGAAAAATTTACATGAAGTTCAAAGTTTACATATTGAATATATCAACTGTACAACAATACTTAAGCATTTACATGAAGTTACAAATGGTTACAACCAACATATTTATTTATTTATTTAGGGTACCGGGGACTGAACTCAGTGGCATTTGACCACTGAACCACATACCCAGCCCTATTTTCTGCATTTTATTTAGAGACAAGGTCTCACTGTCTCCTGTCTTGCTTTTGCTAAGCCTGTCTTTAAACTCACCCGTCCTTCTGCCTCAGCCTCCCAAGCTGCTGGGAGTACAGTCATGTGCCACCATGCTGAACCCAACATATATTTTTAATGAAAAGATGTATACATATAAATATATATGTTTATATATATATATATATGTGTGTGTGTGTGTGTGTGCGCGCGCGCGTGTGTGTGTGTTTATCTATATATGTTCACACATATATAGTAAAAGATTAATCTTGCCCCAAAAGAAGTCTGGCCTTTGCCCTAAGATCCTGCGAAATCATTTCTAAGACCTTGAAATGTCCTTTCTGGTTTAAGGATCATTGTTTACCTGGAGCCCATTGACTACACCTGATAGTCCATGTTAACAATATGATCTATAATGGTGGGTTCTTGGGCCATGCATTATCAAGTCAACTTCTGGCAGGGCTAGAGACAAATATCAGTCATGCAGATGGTCATCTACGATTCTATAACACCCACAATAAAAGTTCAGGATAGCAGAGGGTTTTTATGTTTGACAATGCTACCTGCATGTCATCACACACAGTTTCTAGAAGTGATCTCTCTAGAAGTGTGCTCCACCAGGGGGAAAGGACCACTGAAAGTGCTGCACTTGGAATTGTTCTGGATCCTGCCTCATATACCTCTACCCTTGGCTGATTTTTAATCTGAATCCTTTCACTGTAGTAAAGATTTCTATGAGTTCAGTGGTCTTCATGAGTTTTCTGAGTATTTCTAGCAAATTATCAAACTGGAGGGTGATCTTGGGGATAACTTGCAAAGGGTGTTAAAGTGAGGGTGGTCTTGGAGACACCAGAAAATTACAGTACATGTACCCTTTTGATTTGCATACATATATATGCATGCTGTTATGAAAACCATGCCAGCAATTTTTGTGTGTCTGTGAGACATCATTTATTCTAGGATGCTGACAATATTATATTTCTTCATATGGTAGTGAGTAAATGAGTATTAATATACCATTATCTTTTAATGCCGTACATATATATTTTATGCATTCTTCAGTATTTATAATATCTCAATATTTAAAAAGAGAAAAAACTCTCCATGTTATTACAAATATGCACACTTACACACACACATATACACACATACATGCTCAACAGTTCAGTGCAATAACTAAAGCAACTAGCCATGCAAAAGATTGCCATTCTACCCTCAGTCTTCTTATTTAAGGGCTGTTGTCTATTTTTCATGAAGAATGTGGCCACTAAAACCCATTCAATTTGTACATGTTCTCTTGCCCCTGCATCCAACCATTCTCTTGATAAGTATAGCTATCATTTTATACACAGGTATTATTTTAACTGTTTACAACAATTTGTTAAAGGAGGGAAGGGAAATGAACAAAACCTCTCCCAAGAGTCCTTTGTTTTACTTTAGTTGTTCAAGGATCATAATCACAATTTCATGATATGAGAGGAATTATTGGCTTGGCTTTATTTTATTTGCTACTTTCTGGAGATTTAGAATTTATGTCCCACTGCTTACATATGTATTTCTCTTGTTTGGACTTAGTTGTAGCAGTATAACCACATCTGTATAGATTAGATGGAATGACTTTAAAATCTCAGCTAGCCAATAGCATACTTGGGATCTCAACAGTGAACTATAACTTCCTTCTTGGACAGAAACTGGGATTTTGCTCCTCTTTTCAGTCCCTGCTCTAGTTCTTGGAGTAATGAAATCTTAGGTAAATTGTTTTCAGCTGATTGATCACAAATTCAGACCTATCAATAGACAATCTTCTGCACCTCTAGAGATGCCTTCTGGTCCAATTTCTTGCCTTTTGCAGTCATGGCGTGTCTACATAGCACATGCTTTGTTGTCATATAGAATCATTGGCATCTTCTGCATGGGGAAGAATAGCTAAAAACAGAACATGATTCTTTATAGCCCGATTATGGATCTTCTATAGCAGTTGCCAGAGTGTATTGCCTGACAAATCTGGTTGCAGCCTGAAAATACAAATGCTGGAATTTGGTTACAGTAAGGTAAGATAATTTCAAGTATTCATTTAACTTCTTAAGGTATCAAATATAATTTATTGACATTTGGGGAAAAAACTGAAAATCAACACCTTTTAGGAATAATTTTTGCTAGATGTTAAGATCCATGTATATTTCCTATAGATACTGTTAAGAGCAATAAAGAAAAAAAAGAATTATAAAAATGTTTGATTAGTGAGTATAACAGTCAAAGTATGCAAAAGAGGCAGTATTATTAGAAACCTACTGAAGACAGTAACTTACTAGGTCATATAATAACTATCTTTTAAAAGTCACCCAGATAGATTGTCACAAGTCAGTTCCTGGCAATTGTATTACTCAGCTTTGTCTAGTTTCATTGTTCATATGGCCCTAAATAATCAGGCCACTCTCATTGATTAGCAGCTTGTTCTGGCCAACTGAACAACTCAATCAAATTGACCCTGCGACAACTTGTTTCATTGCTTCGCAGAAAGGACTCCTCCAAAGCCTGAGTCGGCCATGTTTGGGCCATTTAAAACACTAAACATGTTCCAGGCAAAAAGCATGGTTGTCGAGAACAAACCACAGGGTGGCACTACCGCATGTTGTATCAGGGATAGCTTGGCCTCACTCATGGAGGTTCTCAAATCTCCTTATGGGTTAACCATCGAACAATAGTGTTGGTGGAAACTCTGATTCCCAGGTCCCACTCTAGAGGTACTGATTTGGTGCTCTGTGTTGGATGCCCAGGGATATGCATCTTCAATAAGTACCCACGTGATGCTGATACTGATGGCTTCAGATAGCCTTAAAGAAATAGAAAGCTCTCTCTTTGCCCTTTAGCCCAATTCCAAACAGTCAGAAGTGCTTGAAGCTTTCTAACAGGCAGTTGTTTTCTACTATCACTGCAAGATTCATGTGCTTATGTCAGGACCTTTTAGCAACCCCATATTTTATGATCCAGTGGAAAAGGTTTCAGTCAATGGCCCTGACTACAAGCCAGAAGTCTGATTTGGCCAGTGTGTACATAGTATTTACCCGGTTTCTATATAATTCTGAAGATGCAGATGATATGACTCTCCAATGTGTTTTATTAATATCATGGTGTTCCATACTCTAATATCTCCAGGAGAATAATTTTGGCAGATTTCTTTCCCTAGACCATACATTGCTATAGCCATCATTACCTTACAGCTGTCATATAAAACCATGAGCAGCTGGACTGAACTGGTCTGTGATTTTTTCCCCCCTCACTAGATTAAAAGACTTTATACTGTTAATAAATGGAGGCAACTAAAGGTTAAATATTTTACTCATCCAGCCTTTTGAATAATGACTGATTGTAAAGACAGGTTGAGTTTAATTGCCTAAATTTAAAATTGAAAACTGATATTCTTAGCTATTAAAATCTAAGAGCACCTCTTGTTTTCAATTCTACATGTAAGAGCCTGAAAGTCACCACCTTAAAAAAAATAGCAGAACAAACTGAAAATCAACAGTGCTCTTTTAAATCCCAGGGGAAGTGAAGTCAAAGAGCAAGTTGCTGTCCCTACATTCAAGACACATCATAGTCAGAGAAAAGTACAACACACTGGGGCAGAAAACCTCCATGGGAACCAGAGATAGGGTAGAGAAAAGGGATTGCAATTGAGGATGCTGGTGCTTTGTGTGGAGAAGTCTGAGAATTATAAACTTGAGAGGAACCAGTCTTGGAGGGTCCTCTATATTTGTGAATTTTAGCTTAATTAGTTTCTTATAAAAATATTTAGTGCTTTCCCAGGGATCACAGATGAAAGGAGCCATTTGAAATATGCCAGACCACTTTGTTTCTCTTAACAGTCTTCCTTTAGGAGAGACTAGCTAACCAGAGTCTATCATACTGGGATTTTATCAGAACCTAACTGATGATTGGGGGTGAGGGGAGAAATACCCAACTTCAGCCAGCTTTAGTCTTTTATGGGAGAGGGGGATATACTCAATTCTAGCTCACATTAGCCATCTTGTCTTACACAAAGTGGTGCTAGGAATTTCAGAGTCTAGGGCCACTGGCTTACTAAAAGGCTGAGATCTAATTTTAGGACTATCAAAGGCTTCCCCTTCCTACACCCTTAACACCCACATTACCAAGGCCTATTGACAGCAGTTCTTTTTACTCCATTGGTTACATCTGGCTAAGAAAAACTTACAAGACAAACTAAAAGGCAAAAAGCACAGTTTGAAAAGACAGAGCAAACATCAGAACTAGACATAGTGGGAAGTTGGAACTATTGGACCAGAGAATTTAAAACAACTATGATGACTGTGCTAGGGGTGCCAATGGATAAATTAGACAGCATGCAACAACAGATGGAAAATATAAGAAGAGAGATGGAAATTCTAAGAAAGAACTAAAAAGAGATGCTAGAGATAGAAATCACTGTAACAAAAATTCCTTTAATGGGCTTGTTAGTAGATGGAACATGGACATGGAAAGAATCTCTAAGTTCAATGAGAGCACAATAGAAACCCCCAGCACTATAGAGCAAAGAAAACAAAAGCTGATAAAAGCAGGACAGAATATTCAAGAACAGTGGAACACCGTTTTTAATGTAATAGAAATGCCAGGAGGAGAAAGATAGAAGGAACAGAAGCATTTGAAATAATAGTGACTTCAAATTTCTCCAAATAAATGTTAGACACTAAACCACAGATCCAGGAAACTCAGAGAATACTAAGCCATTTAATTGCCAAAAGACTTTATCTAGGCATATCATTTCAAACACAGAAAAACAAAGTTGGAAGTACAGGTATGAAGTCATGAATGGTGTGAATATATTTTGTATACAACCAGAGATATGAAAAATTGTGCTCTATATGAGTAATAAGAATTGTAATGCTGTCATATATAAAAGTTAGAATAAAAAATTTTTAAAAAGTAAAACAAAGATGGAGACAAAATCTTGAAAGAAGTCAGGAATAAAAATATCATTTTTACAGAGGTGTACAAATAAGATTTACATGGACTTCTCTTCAGAGGCCATGCAAACAAGAAAGAAGTGGAGTGAAATATTTAAAACATTCAGAGAAAATAAGACCCTACACAACTCTCCAATATAGAATTCTGTACCCCCATGAAGTTATCTTTCAAAAGTGAAGAAGAAATACTTTCTCAGACAAAATGAGGGAGTCTGTTGCCAGTAGGCATGTCTTATAAGAAATATTTAAAAAATACTTTAAAGAGAAGGAAAATAAGACAGGTCAGAATTCAGGTGTACATGAAGGAAATATATTAACAAGTACTAAGTGAAGGGAAAATAAAAACCTATGTTTTTTTTACTCTTAATCTAATAGATATCAGCATTTTCAAAATAACAGCAACAATATATTTGATGATGTACGTGTGTATATATACTTAGTAACTTAGTAATAAACTAGTTTCCAAAATATACAAAGAATTCTTAAAACTCAACAAGAAAATCAAAAGCAAAATCCAAAACAACCTGATTAAAAAATGGGCCAAAGATCTTAGCAGTCGTATCAAAGAACATGCACACTAGCAAACAAACACATGAAAAGATACTTGGAATCATATATCATCAAGGAAATACAAATTCAATGAACAATGAGATACTCAGAACACCACCAAATGATGCTGGTGAAGACATGAAAGAATGAGAACTTTCATTTGTCATTGTGGGGAATACAAAATGGTGCTGCCAATTTGGTCAACATTTTAGCAGTTCTTTATAAAACTAAATATACTCTTGTCATACAATCTTTTAGTCCTACTCCTTGATATTTACTCTAAAGGAATTAAAAATGGAGGCCCACACAAAACCCTGCACACAGATATTTATAATAGCTTTATTTATAATTGCCCAAACTTGGAGACCACTAAGATGCTCTTTTGTGGGTGAGTGGATAAATAAACTGCAGAACATCCAGACAATGGAATATTGTTCAGCACTAAAGAGAAATGAACTACCAAGTTGTGAAAAGCCATGGATAAGCTTAAATATACATTTATAAGGGAAAGAAGCCAATATGAAAAGGCTACATGTTGTGTAATTCTAACTACATGACATTTGGAAAAAGCCAAAACTGTAGAGACAGTAAAAAATTGGTAGTTGCCAAAGGTTAGGAGGGAAGGAGGGATGAGTAAGTAGAGCATAAAGGATTTTTTGAGCAGGGAAACTACTCTATATGAAGTTTAATGGTGAGTGCACATCATTAAACATGTACTGAAACCCACAGAATGTACAATACCAAATGAACCACAACGTACACTATGGACTTTTGTGATAATGAGTTGTCAACATGAGTTCATCAATTGGAGATGCTGATAACAAGGAAGGCCATGTACATGTGGGGGCAGAGGTTAAGGGATATCACTATACCTTCCTCTCAATTTTTCTGCGAACCTAAAACTGAATTGAAGCCTTAAAAGTCTAATTATGAAGTTATTTGCAACACATTTTATTATTTTTCAAGTATTAAACAGAGTTTTGTTGATCGGTGAGTGACATGTCTAATGGTCACAGCTGGGATAGATAATCATTAAGGTATTATTTCTCGCTGGAAACTCAGTTGGGGTCAAAAGTCAGTTCAATTTGATTCAATAAATACAATTTGAACATATGTTTAAACATGGTTTTTAAGCATGTGGTTTTATGTTTAAAGTATACCTAAGACTCAATCCTGCCTGCAAGAGGCATACAGCCTTATGTAAGTACTATGTAAAATATGTAAGATCTCTAAGAAGAATTGAGATTCAATTCTCTGGGGTTCAGTGGGAAAGAAAATAAAATCTTTTTGTTTTCATATTTTTTAGTTGTCAATGGACCTTTATTAATTTATTTATATGTAGTGATGAGACTTGAACCCAGTGCCTCACACATGCTAGGCAAGCGCTCTACCATTGAGCTACAACCCTAGCCCCAAATTAAAATCTTATGAATATAGATGAAGATGTTATTGGAGAGGAGACAGAAAATAAGAAATCCTGTTTGGGTGGTCTATAAACTGTATTTTGGGAGTGATAGCAGATGATAGACCTGTAATCATTTGTCCTTTCTGTGTTTGGGTCTTGTCTGCTCTCAGAGAGACATGGCTAATTGCTAATTAGGATCAAGACTTGTACATTCTCTTGAGAAAGAATATGACATAACTAGTTTGGAAATAAAATAAAGCCATTTGCTTTTGACACTGCAATCTGGTGAAAGCCAAGCAGATGATGTTCTGTTCCCCAGCTTTGTGAAGTCACTTGCTTATTCTCTGTCTCAATTTCTCCACCTGTCCAATATAATACGTAGGACTCCTTGTCTCAGAAATATCAGCCTAAGGAAAAAAAAAATATTTGACTAGGGTTTTACTCTTTATAATATATGAACCCATATATTACCTCTTGGATTTATGCAAACAACCTTTCAGGTATGCTGGGCTGACATTTTAGTTTCTATTTCGCAGGCAAGAAATTGAAGCTCAGAAAAGAAGAGTGAATTACCCAAGGCCACACTGCTTTCAATAAGAGAGCCACATTCATATCCACTTCTAGTGCTATCAAACACTTTTAAGCTGCCTGTCTCTATCACAAAGAGTAAAAGTGGACACAAAAACATTTTAAGATTGAGGCAAAAGTTGAAACTCTCTTACAGAGAACCCAATGAATATGAATACTCAAGTAGCTAGATTTTATTACGCGTCACTTTTAAAAAAGTCAAAAGCAAAACAAAGAATAACAAAACAACAACAAATAAAACCCAGAATACTAAGCATCTTCCATGGGATGCAACACGAAACACAAGCTGTATTTGGTCAGAAGTTTATATCATGGGAACATACTCTCCACTTTGTGGAAAATATGAAAGATAAAGGAAGAAGCCAACTGGCATCAAGAAGCAGCTGCCAGTCAAATCCAGAAGGTGGGGCATTCTGGAAGGACAACATGCGTGGCCTTGTCAACAGATCAATGTCATAAATTGTGGGATGGTCTTGGGGGATGCAGAGAGTGGCGAGAGGGAGGGATTCAAACAGACCTGAAGAGAATTGGGGTGATATCTTGATTGCAGTGATGATTTCATGGATGATTACACATGATCAAACTTATTGAGTTGCATATTTTAAATATGTATGGTTTGCTTTATGTCATTATACGGATGCAAACCTGTTTCAATGTTAATGGTGAAAGCGATCCATGAAACTGTAGAGCTGCTCCTTCTAAACATCTAGATACTGCAGTGTCTCCCTCCAGGGTGGTATTTTGTCTGAATTGTCAATTTCATCCTTTCAAAGAGCAGAGAAAGCTAAAGGACTGGCAGGGCTGCTTTTTTGAATCTGTGCCTCTTTTGAGTATATAATTTGAGCAGTTAATTTCGTCAAAAGATTGTGCTAGTGGTGAGGGTGGGCAAAGAATCACAGGGTTTGTTTTCAGGGTAAAAAGCTAAAATGCGCTGCCACTCTGTGATACTCAGAATAATCCTGGCTGGAAATGGTCTGGGCTTTGCCCCTGGAGAGCGAAAAGGCTCAATTTTATTTCAATCTGACCTTCTTCAGTTTCCAGGTAGTGCTTTTATCCCCCATGTTCCATCGGATTGGGGCTAATGCATCTGAAAGCGCAGAGGCACCTTTGGAAAATCTAATTTGCATAAGCCCACACACCAAAGAGTGTTTAAAAGATCCATCAGTAAGTATAATAGTGCTCCTGCAAATAAACAATAAAAAGGTTCCTGGAAATTTGGGAAATCTATTCAATAACTCAAGTTTTCATGCTCTTTAACTTATAGGGAATATTTCAACATTGATTTATCGTTATGACCAGCTTGGCAGCTATTCCTATGGCCTTTTGTGCTTAAAAACATCTCCATTTCTATGTGTTGACATCTGAGAGCACTTGCCCATTGTCCCTAATATATATGCTTTCATTTCTTTGGAAGTAGCTAAAATGCAGGAATGCACTTTGAATAGGTATTTTTCTTTTTTCCAAAACAAATGCTTGGTTGATTTTCACAAAATCCATTGAGCTAGGCAGTCATTAAAATAGAAAGTTGGCCCTAGAAATTTTCCTGATTCTGTTGCATAATTAAAACAAAATGTTAGCTGTTTGAGTAATAATAACCATAACTGTCATAGCTATAATGCCAGTGGATCAATTCATTTATTCAAATAGCATGGTGCCTTTTATCCTGACATCTAAAAATCATTTCCAAAAGAACAGGCAGTTTTTTGATGATCCAGTATACCTATTCATTTTTCCTTCTATTATTCACTCCTTTATCATGTTCCCATCTGATTTATTTTGAGTTATAAATGCCTTTGAGTTATAAATGCATGCTACAGGGTATGTGTATGTGTGCTCGTATGTGCACAAAGTCTCCCCAAAGCAAAACCTAAAAATAGGTGCAACGTTGAACTAACCTCTCTCTTGTGACCACACAAATTTCCTTCTTAGGTGGGAGTCCTGGCAGTTTCTAAGATACGCTATTTCAGCCTTCCTTTTCTTATTTGTTGCTCCCATTACCTACTTGAGACTCATTTCTGTTTCTTCAACTGAGCCCACAAGGCAGAAATGGTGTGGATTGCTGGAGGTCATTTCTAGGCTCTTGTCTGCTGCTTGCGTTTGGCTGCCACGTGCTGTGCCAAGAACTGACCGGTCACCTGCCTCCCTTAACTTATTTCCTGCTGAGAGACGAGAGTCAACACAGGTGCTTCAACCTTGAACTGATTTGACTAGTGGAATCTGACAAATGGCAGATACACAGCAGTTGTTGCTTGGCTGTGTCGTTTCGCCTGGAATAGGGAAAGGTTAAATCTGTGGGGGGCACTGAATGGAAAGAAGGAAATTTGTGCTCTCAGGTTGAGTAGATTGGGAAACACGGTAGATAAGCTTGAATGAAGGGGAAGCTAGGACACCTGGAAGCTGAGGTTGCAAGAGAGCCGACCCTTGGATTTTCTCCTCTCTGCAAGCAAGAAGAAGGAAGCCTGCAAAGAAAGCCCAGATGACTAGGATCACCTGGCCTTGGCAGGGTGCAGGTAATCCTATTAGAAGCTTCATGGACCTTGGTGTCCTTCCTTCACCTTCCAATGAGATTGATTGTATGGGGGAAACTGGCACAGTAGCTTTTATAAAACATTTCTCTTTCTTTTCCCTTTTTTCTATCAAATAAGTTCTTTGTGGAACTTAACATTTAAGAATAATTTGCAGAACTTTGAGGTACCCAACCCTATCTCCCAGAGCCATCCTAAATCATAGTGTTATTAATAAATGGCTTGCAAAATTGCAGCATTTTCCTTTAAAAAAATAACTAATCTGTGAGGCGGTGACAAAGAGACCAAATATATAAAAAGATTCACAATTTCTTTATTATGTCAGTGTTAAATTTATTTTCAATGACAAAAATGTGCTGAATGGAAACCAAAATTTTAATATCTGTTAGTAAGTTTCTATATCAAAGACAGACAATGAGCCTTCTGAGGGGGGCCAGCTTCCCATTTGGGGGAAGGACAGATAATTAAATGGGTAATTTCAGGTGTTTAGCTTGCAAAAACAAAATTAGAAATTTATTTCTGGCCTTTACATACATCTTTATATATCCCTAAAATATTTTATGCGTGTTCTATATTTGATATTCAGAACTATTGGAAACTCAATTTGCAGACAATTTTGCTATTTCTACCATTTATTGGCATAAGCTCTGTATTTAATTTTGATTTCCATGGTCTTTTCCATCTGAAGGCATATTCTTTTGACCCCAGGAACAAATTTTGACCTTCTCGGCTCCTTTATTCAGTTTGACGTTAATTTTTATTCTTTATTCTTAACAGGTTTTCATTGTACTTAGCGAACAATAAAGGGGCCCTGGGGGCCAAAATAAACCTGTAAAGTGCCCATAAATTTTAACCAAAGAAGGCAGCACTACATGATTAAAAGCTTTAAATTCTCAAAGAGCAACATGATTAATCCAGTGCCACAGGGCTGAGTGGCTTCACACTGGCTTCATTTGTGGGTATTGTTATTTTCCTTGGTTACATTTGATTCTCTGGAATGATGACGATTTTAGTTTGTACAGTCAGTGTGAATATGTCCCCGTGATGGCAAAAATGTCTAACTATTTCAATAATTGATTAGACTACTCAAATCTGTCCGGATAAGAAAAACAGTACAAGGTATGTCTATGAAGGAATCACCTGAGCCATACTCGGGGCTACTCACGCACATGCAAAACCCCCTCCATTAGATGTTGGAACTGAAGGCAGGAACTGAGAGGTTTCCAATGGCCTCCACTTCTAGTTTGCTTTCTATCTGGCTACTGTCAGAATATACTTACTCTTGATAGTCCATCCCCATGTGTAATTTCTAGTGAAACTCTACTTCTACACTTTGTCTTTTGCAAATAGAAAGAAAATCCATTCTGTTGTCTTTTTTCGGAATGTTGTTTCAAATATCTAAGAGTGGTTATGAGGGTTTTTTTTTTAAACCTCACTTTTCCAGGTTTAAACACCATTATTATCGTTAATCTTTTAGCACGCAGATTGTTTTATATTACTTTGTGTTTATATCTCCCTATTCCTATTTTAAAACTTGAGCCCCAGACTGATGGCAATGAAGAATCTTGCAATGAATATATGAACTGAGTAGCAGCCTCAGTTCTTGCCTGATCTCACTTTATTCTGAAGAGATAAATGTTGTTGTTCCCATCATTGTATTGATACACCTGTTATTGTTAGTTGTTGAATATCTGTCTGCGGCTTGTGATCAGCTATTGCCACCCAAACTGTGTTTTTGTGCATCTGTCTACCCTGCTTTTACCTTGATTAGAAAAGGCACATAATATTTTGACTCTCAGGATGGGACACACCTTTCTTGAGTGGTTTATATCCTTAACTTAATTTTTTTGGGGAGTTCAACTTTCTTGGAGATCTGCTCTCAAAGGCTAGCTAAATCAGTTATCAAAGTCAATTTCTCTTTCAATATGTCAAAACACAATGGATTTCTTTTGTTCCAATAGGCTAATTGTGGACAGCAAACTGAAGATGACATGCTGAAGGATCTATTTGTACTCTAATTATGTAACATGGCAACTGTTGAGTGAAAAATGTAATAATTCTTCTATTGCATGCTGTGATTCATCTATGAGGGAAAGGGTAGATATTCAGGGACAGAGATAAGAGCCTCTGATATTAGTAATAAGTAACAGCAAACAAAAAAAAAAACAGCCTTAACATGGTTTTCAATGCGTCAGCCCAGTGAGAGAGTACATGGAAGCCACAAAGTTCCCAATAACAACAGATAATCTTACTTTCTTTGCTGACCACTGCGCATTATATGGTAAGTAATGAGCTTTTGGTATTTCATCCTATTTCTGTCTTAGTTCAGCTACTGATACAGCCATTTGGGGGGCCCCTATTAACACATGGGTTGGACAGCTTTAGTAGCCAAAATCAATGTCATGGTAGTTTCAGAATGACCAAAATTTAAGATTTATGAGTGTGTTCTTGAAATTCACTCTCTTCATCAGTTTCTAAACACCCCAGACTTTTCTCATCTCTTTATTCTTTGGGGGTAGTTGCAACTTATCAGACTGCTCCCCTCGAACAGTCCTCAATGTTAGCTTGTGGCTGCTTGCTTTTGAACAACCACAGAGAGAAAACCAGAGATTAATAAATGTTGCTCGATTTCATGGTTGTTGTTCTTGGGCAAGTTCTTCCTCGCAGTATTTTGAGTGTACACAGCAGCTGCTGCGTGCTGAAAATGAAAGGCTTTTCACGTTCACCTCTTAGCCTCTGTAATATTTCAGCTAAGCCTGCCTGAGGACTTCCTCTCTTTCTTTGATGGAAATAATAAAGTATGATGAGTTTGCGATAACAGCTCTCGTTTCCACCACCATCTTATTTCTCAGAAGTGGAACAATAGTTCCTTGCAGCGCAGTGAATGAGACCCTTGAAAAGGTGCAGTTCAGATGGAGGAGCTGGAATGTGGCTTTGTTCCTACAAAGTGCAGCAAGGGTCACGGAAAGACATCTTGACACTGAGTTGCCATGGCTGCATGGGATGCTGCCATGACACTCCTCTTTTCCAGCAAGTGGTTAATTTGCACTCCAATTAACATATCAGAAAGCAAAGCTGCTGTGTCACAAGATCATCTGGTGGCTCCCAGACCTCTTTTGCCTATCCTTCCCTGATTTGGGTGCAGACTTCTGATGAGTTAGGATTAAAATATATTTCAAAGTCATCAATTGCTTCAGAGACCAGGCCCATGGTGGAGGGGGTCAATTTTCAGTGTGAAAGAAGGCTCCTTAGGCACACATGTCTTCCTCAGGTCACAAGTCATGTGCTTCCTATGCTCCTGCCAAAGTTGCTGGTCTACATATCTACATGTTACCTAGTGACTGACCCACAGAGTCCAGGGTGAAGAGCCACCATGGGGAACTGGGTCAGCACTGAAAGAAAGACCTCAGCTTGCAGCCACACCATCCCTGGAAAGTCACTAGTCAGAAGTTCAATGGTGGCAATCACTGCTGGCTTTAGGCTTTTCCTTATCCTGGGCATATGTCTGTCAACTGGAGCCACCCGATCTGGGCTCTGGAGGGTGAGGTCTGAGTGCATTTCTTGGTATGGATTGTTGGAATCTGAGCCTGCACAGGTAAACAGTGGCATGAAGAGAATCTATGTTCTGGAGACTGACCTGGTAGAGTGGATGCTGTTGAATCCCTACCCTGTTCCCCTTTACCAGGAGGATGCTCCTGACAACCAAGGGCTGTTCATTGGCTATTAGTGGCTCACAGCTGCTCTCCTCTGGCTGACTTACCCTTGGCTCCCTCAGGAACCACCTGACCGCAGAGACTCCTGGGAGGTTACTCCTTATAAGCAAGCCCACGCCATGCAGGGGTGGCTCCCCAGCACACGTCTGGCTGATGCTTAAGTGCAAAGGCCCCGCTGTTCTTCCCACACTGGAGAAGCTCCAGTGTGGAGGATGCAGTTGGGCTTCCATTGAAACCACCTCTTCTTCCTGGCTCTCTCTATTTCACTCACCATTTCCTCCTGCACTTCCTCAAAGCATCGCCTTCACAAGAATCCCTGGCTCAGCCTCTGCTTCCAGGAAGCATAACTCTGGATACCTGGCGATGGAACCTGCTAATGCAGTGTGCCAGCCTTTGTAGGACAATTATGATCACTGATTTATTTTTTGAACATTTAAAAATTTAGATGCATATCATTCATCTGTTAAAAGTGAAAATATATGTTTAAAATGTGAACCTGCATTTCCATTCCTGGGTATGTTTTCAGGCTAAATGAAAGCATATGTCCACAAAAAGTCTTGGACAAGAATTTTAATCACAGCTTTATTCATAAAAGTCCAAAAAATCCAGATATCTATTGATAGAAGAATGGATATAGAAAATGTGATTTGTTTATAAAATAGAATCCAAATCAGTAATAAAGAGAATGAACTACTGATAGCATGCAACTATGGGTAAATCTTAAAAAATACTATGGTGTATGAAAGAAGCCAGACATAAAAAAAATTAGAGACTATATGATTTACTTTAAGTGAAAGTAAGTCTAGGAGAGGCCAACAAATCCATAGTGATAGAAATTAGATCAGTGATTACTTTGGAGGAGGACATGAAAATGACCGGAAAGGGGGCAGGGAGGAATTATGGGGATGATAGAAATGTTCTGATTTGCATTCATCAAAACTGATTGAAGAACCTATTTAAGATGTGAGCAGCTCACTGTATGTAAATTATACCTCAATTTAAAAAAGCAGATGCAAGAAACACAACTTTTCCTGAGTTTATTTGCTCATAAACTTGTGTTGAATAGAGATTATGACTGAATTAGCTTTGAGTCCCAGAGCCACACCAAAGTAATTGGGCACAATGTTTTAGCCTTCCTATGTGTCTTTTCCAGCTGGGTTCAGTTCTCTTCAGGTTTACTTTGGGGTATGTTGTGCATGTGTGTGTGTGTGTGTGAGTGTGTGTGTGTGTGATGTGTAAGAAAAAGAAAGAGTGTACCAGTGAGTTAGTTAAAAAAAAATGAAAGAAACTTCTTTAAAAAAATGAATGAATGCTTTTGGATACTTAATTTGCAAAAAAAATGTAAAAAATTTCATCATTCATTTTCTTCTATCAAATATTTGTAGTTTGCTTACAGCTTTACTAGTGCTGAATTAGAAGCTGGGAATAGGAAAAAAATAAGGTGTTGTCTCAGCCTCAAATAATGTATTGAAGGAATTGATGGTAACTATCACAGACTTAGTGGAAGGGCTTTGGTAGGAATTAGAGCTGTCTGGGGCCTGGTAGATGCTGACCAGGGGGCTGGGGAAATCCTCGGGGATACTGGGAAGAGCTTCCTGAAGGAGGTGGTGCTTGGAATAGGATACCCCAGAGTTTTAGGAAACCACAAGAGACTGAGAGGTCCTGCTGAAAATATCAGGACTCTGGATTTAGGCAAATCTCACCTTTGCCTCAATACATACACACTTTGGCTAAATTCACTTGTCCTTTTTGAGTCTCCATCTTATTATTTCTAACTTGGAATGATAATGATTACCTTCAGTGTTGCTATATCATCATGCATAGCTATTTGTATTATAATCAGAAAGGTGGTATATTTAAGCCACGATCATCCAAGAACACTTTGCTCTATCAGATTAGGAACTTGATTTAAAAGCAAGCAAAGGACACGTCACCCCAACTGGAGGAGGGGGAGAGCTGCCGCCCGTGCCTGGAGGTAGGCAGACCTGCGACCGACAGAGAGAACAGGCCCAGCGGCCCGCAGGCATGGTAGACACATCACCCCAATTGGAGGAGGGGCAGAGCCGCTGCCTGCGCCTGCAAGGTAGGCAGACCTGCGACCGACAGAGAGAACAGGCCCAGCGGCCTGCCGGCGTGGTAGACACATCACCCCAATTGGAGGAAGGGCCCAGCTGCCGCCCGCAAGGTAGGCAGACCATGCGTCCCGGAGAAGGGGCCCAGCGGCCCGCCGGCCTAGTTGAAAGATCACCCCAATTGGGGGAGGGGCACATCCGCCGCCTGCGCCTGCAAGGCAGGCAGACCTGCAACCTGGAGAACAGGCCCAGCGGCCCGCCAGCGTGATAGACAGATCACCCCAATTGGAGGAGGAGCACATTTGCCACCCGCACCTGCAAGGGAGACTTTGCAACTATACAAGAGCAATATAAATATATAGGGGGAAAATTCAATAACATAATAGTTTCACCAAACAGGAAGAAACGCAAGCAGTATGAAAAGACAAGGAAAGAAAGGACCACAAGCAATGCAGGTCAACTCAACTTTAGAAGAGGTAATATCTGCAGCAGATGGAATGTCAGATAAAGAATTAAGAATATACATGCTTCAGATGATCTGGAGCCTCAAGGAAGACATTAGACAGCAAAATCAGACAATGAAAGATCACTTTGACAATGAATTACATAAACAAATCTAAGAAGCAAAAGATCAACTATACAGGGAGATAGAGGTTATAAAAAACAAACAAACAGAAATCCTAGAAATGCAGGAAGCAATAAACCAACTTAAAAACTCAAATGAGAATACTACCAGCAGAGTAGAACACTTAGAAGATAGAACATCAGATAATGAAGAAAAAGTATTTCAACTTGAAAAGAACATAGACAGCTCAGTGAGACTGTTAAGAAACCATGAGCAGAACATCCAAGAAATATGGGATAACATAAAGAGACCAAACTTAAGAGTCATTGGGATACAGGAAGGTATAGAGGTCCAAACCAAAGGAATGAGCAATCTGTTCAACGAAATAATATGAGAAAACTTCCCAGACTTGAAGAATGAGACAGAATCCCAAATCCTAGAAGCCTACAGGATGCTGAATGTGCAAAATCATAAGAGATCCACACCTAGACACATTATAATGAAGATGCCCAACATACAGAATAAGGAGAGAATTTTAAAAGCTACAAGAGAAAGGAAGCAGATTACATTTAGGGGTAAACCAATCAGGATAACAGCTGATCTTTCAACACAGACTCTGAAAGCTAGAAGATCCTGGAACAACATATTTCAAATGCTGAAAGAAAATGGGTTCCAACCAAGAATTGTGTATCCAGCGAAATTAAGCTTCAGGATGGAAGATGAAATTAAAACCTTACACGATAAACAAAAGTTAAAAGAATTTGCAGCTAGAAAACCATCTCTTCAAAACATCCTCGGCAAAACATTACAGGAAGAGGAAATGGAAAATAACAATGAAAACCAACAGTGGGAGGTAGTACAGTAAAGGGAAAAAAGAATCAAAGAGGAAAAACAAACCATGTTAAGTAACATAAATAAATAAATATGGCTGGAAGAACAATCCATATCTCAAAAATAACCCTAAATGTTAATGGCTTAAACTCACCAATTAAGAGACACAGGCTAGTAGAATGGATCAAAAAAAAAAAAAAAAGATCCAACAATATGCTGCCTACAGGAGACGCATTTGATAGGAAAAGACATATATAGACTGAAGGTGAAAGGTTGGGAAAAATCATATCACTCATATGGACTTTGGAAACAAGCAGGAGTGTCCTTACTCATATCAAATAAAATAGATTTCAAGCCAAAGTTAATCAAAAGGGATAAAGAGGGACACTACATACTGCTCAAGGGAACCATACACCAATAAGACATAACAATCATAAATATATATGCCCCAAACAATGGTGCAGCCATGTTCATCAAACAAACTCTTCTCAAGTTCAAGAATCTAATAGACCACCATACAATAATTATGGGAGACTTCAACACACCTCTCTCACCACTGGATAGATCTTCCAAACAAAAGTTGAATAAAGAAACTATAGAACTCAATAACACAATTAATAACCTAGACTTAATTGACATATATAGAATATACCACCCAACAACAAGCAGTTACACTTTTTTCTCAGCAGCACATGGATCCTTCTCAAAAATAGATCATATATTATGTCACAGGGCAACTCTTAGACATTATAAAGGAGTAGAGATAATACCATGCATCTTATTTGATCACAATGGAATGAAACTGGAAATCAATGCTAAAAGAAGGAAGGAAAAATCATGCATCACTTGGAGAATGAACAATAGGTTACTGAATGATCAATGGGTTATAGAAGACATCAAGGAGGAAATTAAAAAAATTCTTAGAGATAAATGAAAACACAGACACAACATATCGGAATCTATAGGACACAATGAAAGCGGTTCTAAGAGGAAAATTCATTGCTTGGAGTTCATTCCTTAAAAAAAGAAAAAAAAAAAAACAACAACAAATAAATGATCTCACACTTCATCTCAAAATCCTAGAAAAAGAGGAGCAAAACAACAGCAAAAGAAGTAGAAGGCAAGAAATAATTAAAATCAGAGCTGAAAGTAATGAAATCAAAACAAAAGAAACAATTGAAAAAATTGACAAAACTAAAAGTTGGTTCTTTGAAAAAATAAACAAAATTGACAGACCCTTATCCATGCTAACGAAGAGAAGAAGAGAGAGAACTCAAATTACTAGCATATGGGATGAAAAGGCAATATCACAACAGACACTTCAGAAATACAGAAGATAATTAGAAATTATTTTGAATCCTTATACTCCAATAAAATAGAGGATAGTAAAGGCATCGATAAATTTCTTAAGTCATATGATCTGCCCAGATTGAGACAGGAGGATATAGACAACCTAAACAGACCAATATCAATTGAGGAAATAGAAGAAGCCATCAAAAGACTACCAACTAAGAAAAGCCCAGGACCAGATGGGTATACAGCAGAGTTTTACAAAACCTTTAAAGAAGAACTAATACCAATACTTTTAAGGCTATTTCAGGAAATAGAAAAAGAGGGAGAACTTCCAAATTCATTCTACGAGGCCAACATCACCCTGATTCCTAAACCAGACAAAGACACTACAAAGAAAGAAAACTACAGACCAATATCTCTAATGAACCTAGATGCAAAAATCCTCAATAAAATTCTGGCAAATCGGATACAAAAACATATCAAAAAAATTGTGCACCATGATCAAGTAGGATTCATCCCTGGGATGCAAGGCTGGTTCAATATACGGAAATCAAAAAATGTTATTCACCACATCAATAGACTTAAAGATAAGAACCATATGATCATCTCGATAGATGCAGAAAAAGCATTTGACAAAGTACAGCATCCCTTTATGTTCAAAACTCCAGAAAAACTAGGGATAACAGGAACATACATCAATATTGTAAAAGCTATCTATGCTAAGCCTCAGGCTAGCATCATTCTGAACGAAGAAAAATTGAAGGCATTCCCTCTAAAATCTGGAACAAGACAGGGATGCCCTCTCTCACCACTTCTGTTCAACATAGTTCTCGAAACACTGGCCAGAGCAATTAGACAGATGAAAGAAATTAAAGGCATAAAAATAGGAAAAGAAGAACTTAAATTATCACTATTTGCAGGTGATATGATTCTATAACTAGCAGACCCAAAAGGGTCTACAAAGAAACTATTAGAGCTAATAAATGAATTCAGCAAAGTGGCAGGATATAAAATCAACATGCATAAATCAAAGGCATTCCTGTATATCAGCGACAAATCCTCTGAAATGGAAATGAGGACAACCACTCCATTCACAATATCCTCAAAAAAAATAAAATACTTGGGAATCAACCTAACAAAAGAGGTGAAAGACTTATACAATGAAAACTACAGAACCCTAAAGAGAGAAATAGAAGAAGATCTTAGAAGATGGAAAAATATACCCTGTTCATGGATAGGCAGAACTAACATCATCAAAATGGTGATATTACCAAAAGTTCTCTATAGGTTTAATGCAATGCCAATCAAAACCCCAACGGCATTTCTTGTAGAAATAGAGAAAGCAATCATGAAATTCATATGGAAAAATAAAAGACCCAGAATAGCAAAAACAACTCTAAGCAGGAAGTGTGAATCAGGCGGTATAGCAATACCAGACTTCAAATTATACTACAGAGCAATAGTAACAAAAACAGCATGGTACTGGTACCAAAATAGGCGGGTGGACCAATGGTACAGAATAGAGGACACAGAAACCAATCCACAAAACTACAACTATCTTATATTTGATAAAGGGGCTAAAAGCATGCAATGGAGGAAGGATAGTATCTTCAACAAATGGTGCTGGGAAAACTGGAAATCCATATGCAACAAAATGAAACTGAATCCCTTTCTCTCGCCATGCACAAAAGTTAACTCAAAATGGATCAAGGAGCTTGATATCAAATCAGAGACAAGCCGTCTGATAGAAGAAAAAGTTGTCTACGATCTACATACTGTGGGGTTGGGCTCCAAATTCCTCAATAGGACACCCATAGCACAAGAGTTAATAACTAGAATCAACAAATGGGACTTACTCAAACTAAAAAGTTTTTTCTCAGCAAGAGAAACAATAAGAGAGGTAAATAGAGAGCCTACATCCTGGGAACAAATCTTTACTCCTCACACTTCAGATAGAGCCCTAATATCCAGAGTATACAAAGAGCTCAAAAAATTAAACAATAAGAAAACAAATAACCCAATCAACAAATGGGCCAAGGACTTGAACAGACACTTCTCAGAGGAGGACATACAATCAATCAACAAGTACATGAAAAAATGCTCACCATCTCTAGCAGTCAGAGAAATGCAAATCAAAACCACCCTAAGCTACCATCTCACTCCAGTAAGATTGGCAGCCATTACGAAGTCAAACAACAACAAGTGCTGGCGAGGATGTGGGGAAAAGGGTACACTTGTACATTGCTGGTGGGACTGCAAACTGGTGCGGCCAATTTGGAAAGCAGTATGGAGATTTGTTGGAAAGATGGGAATGGAACCACCATTTGACCCAGCTATTCCCCTTCTCTGTCTATTCCCTAAAGACCTAAAAAGAGCATACTACAGGGACACTGCTACATCGATGTTCATAGCAGCACAATTCACAATAGCAAGACTGTGGAACCAACCTAGATGCCCTTCAATAGACAAATGGATAAAAAAAAATGTGGCATTTATACACAATGGATTATTACTCTGCATTAAAAAATGACAAAATCATGGAATTTGCAGGGAAATGGATGGCATTAGAGCAGATTATGCTAAGTGAAGCTAGCCAATCCCTAAAAAACAAATGCCAAATGTCTTCTTTGATATAAGGAGAGTAACTAAGAACAGAGTAGGGAGGAAGAGCATGAGAAGGAGATTAACATTAAACAGGGACGAGAGGTGGGAGGGAAAGGGAGAGAGAAGGGAATTTGCATGGAATTGGAAGGAGACCCTCATGGTTATACAAAATTACATACAAGAGGAAGTGAGGGGAAAGTGAAAAAAAAACAAGGGGGAGAAATGAATTACAGTAGATGGGGTAGAGAGAGATGATGGGAGGGGAGGGGAGTTGAGGGGAGGGGAAGGGGGATAGTAGAGGATAGGAAAGGCAGCAGAATACAACAGACACTAGTATGGCACTATGTAAAACAGTGGATGTGTAACAGATGTGATTCTGAAATCTGCATATGGGGTAAAAATGGGAGTTCATAACCCACTTGAATCAAAGTGTGAAATATGATATG
Source organism: Marmota flaviventris (assembly GCF_047511675.1). Classification (NCBI taxonomy): domain Eukaryota; kingdom Metazoa; phylum Chordata; class Mammalia; order Rodentia; family Sciuridae; genus Marmota; species Marmota flaviventris. The sequence continues at coordinate 26,159,249 of NC_092509.1, read as the reverse complement.
TCAAAAACTATGTAATGTTTTGAACAACCAACAATAAAAATTAAAAAAAATAAAAATAAAATTATAAAAAGCAAGCAAAGATTACTAGGACATTGAATTGGGGAGTTGGAAATCAGATAACCCTTCCTGTCTTTTTCAGCTTCTAAAGGCTGCCAGTGTTCCTTGGCTCACGGCCTCTCCCTCCATCTTCAAAGCCAGCAGTGTGGTCTCTACAAATCCATCGCACTCTCTTTCTCTCTTCTCTGCCTCCATTCTCTCATGTCCTACTTTCTCTGCTTTTTCTTCATATCACTTCTTCTCCCTCTAACCCTTGTTCCTTCCTATCATAACGAACCTTTTGATCACCATGAGGCCTCGAGGATAATCCAGGAAAATCTTCCCATCTTAAAAATCTTATACTTAATCACCCTCTCAAAGTTCCTTTTAACATGTAAAATAATATTACCCCAAGTTCTAGGGAGTAAATGTTGATTTCTTTGGGGAGAGGGGTAATGGTTCCACCTGCCTCAGAATAAACATAAATTACCCTGAAGCCATTCTGGTACATCTGAGTAGTTGAAGAGCAGAGTTGTGACAGAGTGGAGGAGAGTCTTGCCTGTTATTGAGAGGGAGCTAGTACAGAGGCACCGAACATTCCTCACACCAATAAGCTGAGCTCTGTGGTATGGGGGTTACTCTGATTGTGGTGAGGGTGGTTGGAAGGGTCAGGGAACTGGAGCTGAGGCAAGACCCTTGGAAGCCATTGCAATGGGCCACAGGAGTAGAAAGTTCACCAATTTTCCCAAGATGGGTGTTAGTGTTGCCCAACTTGGATTCAGCCCTTAATCACCATAATGAGAAAACAGATTTGGAGCAGAAAGAAGGAAAGGAAGAGAGGAAGGAGAAGAATGGGCTTATGTTTATCAGAGAGTTTTGACAGACCAGTAATTGTCAAAGGACATATTTGTAATTACTCATTTGAAGTTCCTTTAAATATTGCAATACTGAGGGCATTTTAGACTCGAAATCATAAATACTTTATTAAAGAGCAAACAATTCACTGAGTAAACTGATCAGCAGAAGATTCCCTCATTGTGAAAGAGTGACAAATCATTTGTATACAGGGCACGCTTTAAAAATATGCTCCTGTATATGAATTGAGGGATTGGATGGGTCATGAAGAATGAGAGAGCAAAAAACACTGGTATCAAGCTCATGAGATCATTTGAGATCCAATAAAATCATTTGAACCGACTTTTTGCAGCAAGGTTCTAGGTAGCTTATGTTTTAATTTTTAAAAGGCATTCTTCTGGTGTACATTCCTTACATTAAGCACCCCACACAGTTATGCAGATTGGTTTATGGGTTCCATTCCAGGTTAGAAGCTACAAATGCTCCCCAAACAGAGAAAGCCTTATCATTTCACTTGAAGATTCTGTATTTCCTCCAAAGATCTTGGCAAATTCTAGGTCTTTTCTAGGCAAGGACATAATAGTCTTAGAACATAATAAGCTCTGGATGATAACCATTAAGACTGTGACAAGCAAACTCTTTGGGTCCAGTTAAAATACTAAATATTTGATTTGGAAAGGAAGCAAAAAAAAATCTAGGCAGAATATATTCATATATTCAGAAAGTTAAATCCCACACAATACATTTATAGGTATACTCCAAATGTTTTCCTGTATATCAGAAAAATTTGAAAACACATAGAAAAACAAATCTAGAATATGCTAATCATAAAAAAATATTTACAAAAATGAGCAAACAGGACAAAAATTTGGTTTCCTATAAGATACACAATGTTGCTTAGACAGTCTGTAGGAGATCAAGGTTTACCTTAAAAACAGGTGTACTGATTATGTTGCTTAATACATAACAATGGTCAAAAGGTACTAAAAAATGTTAGTGTTATTTTAAATTTAAGATGATCTCAAAAAAGTACAGATGTGGTCAAAAGAGAAATGAGTGTTCGGTAGTTTAAGATGTAACAGATATTTTGATATTTCTAAGATCTCAACCAACTGAAGACTGGGATTAGTACATGTCAAAGAAGAGGCTAACAATGATCATAGGGTCCAATAGCTAACCATGTATTCTGTTTTTATTAAAACCCACAGTTTGAATTTTAGATAAGTCATTATCAGAGAGAAAATTTTTAAGTAAGCATTCCAAACAGGGGAATAGTGTCAATGACTTAAGACTTTGATATTTTATGAAGCAAGTATAGAAATAAATTTGCAAAGTTCACCTCCATTTTATAGAACAAGGTCGAGGTTACAACCCATATGCACAGAGGGTGTGATTTTCTTTTATATTACAACTCTGTGTCAACTGGAATGAGAGCAAAAAAGTTAATAATGGGTGAAAATATACCTAATAAAATTCAACTGACTCTTCTGGATAAATGGACTTCTTGGAAATTATTATTTTTTGTTACCAACAGCTCATGAGAACAGATATGAGAACTTTATAATAAATATCTCATATCTCTAATGGAACATAAAACATAAAATATTACAAATACCTCTGGAAACTTGGTGGGACTCCTCTGGAGGCCATTCTCCTGACCCCTACTCCTGCCTCTCCTCCATCATGAATGCACACAGCTCCTTGATACACAGCTGGCACTGTTTGCTGCTACTTAAACTTTGTGTAACTGGCTTCATATTACAGGAATGTTTTTACTTTTGTCTTCTTCAGCATTAATTAATCATGTTGATAACTTTATTTCATTTTTTCCTTTGTGACCTTAAAAAATCAGCAGCTTATTGAGATATAATTTACACCTCATCCAATTCTCCAACTAGAATATACAATTCAATTTTCTTTTAGTTATGTTCATAGGGTTGTGCAATCATCCCCATGAACTAATTTTATAGCATTTTCATTCTTCTCCCCAAATAACCCTGTACCTATTAACAATTGGTCTCCACTGTCTCTCTTCCCCACCAAACCACGTAAACAATAACCTTCTTTTTATCTGTGTAGATGTGTATATCCTGGACATTTCAAATACATGAACTTACACATCATTTGATCTTTGGTGCTTGGATTCTTTCACCTAACCTAATGTTTTCAAGGTTTAGCCATGAGGTAGCACGTGTCAGTGCTTCACTCTATTTTCTTGCTGCATAATATTCTGCTGAATGGATATATATTTTATTTATCCTTCATCAATTGATGGACATTTAGGTGGTTTCCACTTTTAGACTTTTGTTAATGCTCTTATGAACATTCATGTGCATGTACTTGATTTCTCTTGGGTATATACCTAGGAGTGGAATTTCTGGGTCAGATAAAATGTCTATGCTCAACATTTTGAGAAATGCCCAAAGTAGCAGCACTAGTTTACACTCCTATCAGTAGTGCATGAAGATTCTAATTTCTCCAATCCTTGTTGACACTTAATACTTTGTCTTTTTTGATGATTGCCTTCCTGGAATGTAAAGTGGTATCTCACTATAGTACTGTTTCCTTTTTAATGTTGTATGGTATTTCATTTGTGAATAAAAATATTTCTCTGTTAGTGGTTGGTTTCTTAAATTCTATATGTATATTTTTACAGAGAACCCGTTTAGAATATGTATTTAGAATGGGAATGTCTATGTTGTAGACTATGTATATCTTTATGGAAAAATACATTATTATATTTTAATAAGAATTTGAGTAAATGAGCAGATTTAATACTTTGGAAATAACACAGAGAGCAAAAGTTTAAATGTGCTTAATGAAAATAAAGTTGATTCTTTAAGATGGTTGGGCTTTGTGTATTATTTCTACCTAACTGATCTTAAAGTGAATGCTTATAATCTCAGGGGTTATTTTGGGCTCTTTTGCTTTTGGTTTCCTTGGATTGCTTCAAATCCAGACCTTAAAAAATACTTCTAAAGGACAAAGTAGTACTTTTTAAATTTATATTGTCCTTTGTTATTCTCTGGGTGTAGAAACAGGCATTGGTAGAGTATCAGATAGTCTGAAAGTTTTCTGCAGACCATAGCTTAATTGGTACACTTGGAGCTAAGCCCAAGTCTGTCCATACAGAATGAGGTTATAGCAGGGTGGATATCTGAGTTGAGCTACCTCAGGAATACATCTCAGTGGCCCCTCAAAGACTTGCCCTGCAGAGATACATATGGAGGTAGCAGAGTGAGAAGATGTAGAGATTCAGTACAGAGGGATCTGAAAGCAGATTCCCAAGCAGGGAAGCATTGTGGAAATCAATTGGACAAAATCAAAGACTTTCAGCTTATCTACACCAGAGACTGGATCATTTAATTGTGTTGGAAAATATGTGACCAGAATCCAAGTTTTGGGAACCCCAGACCAATCTGGGGCTATGGAAATTTACTTGCCTCTTCTAGAAACACAAGAGAATCATCACTTCTCCAGAATCAACTTGAAATCTTCAGTGCAAGTCTATCATCACACAGATGCTTGTGAATTTAAACTGTTATCTAAAGCAAGCTGTGTGGCTTTTGTAGCTACATCCCTCACTATACTATGTATCTATATGTGAAATATAAAATAGTCTTGGTGATGGTCCAACTCATTTTTTTAAAAGAAAATAGTTGGTAATGTTGACCTGATTATAATAATATTGACGTAAATGTATACAAAAGAGAAAACATATCCCATTCTGCCATGTTCTTAACAATGTCCTCAAAAGAAAAATAGACACATCTTTTAACCCTAAGATGGCAAAGGTGAATGTACTCAGAAAACGTAGTTGTGTTACATTTATTAGATCACTTAGAAAATGAAAGCCTGACGCTTCTTAGCTATGAAGAATGTGCAAATGTGTGTAGGGTAATCCATGAGAATCTATATTTCACCAGAGTAGAAACATCAGAGGATAATGGTTTGCTTAGACATAGTACTCCTTTCAGAGAGGAACAGATGGGAAATCAGTTTTACTCTAGCAGCTGAAAACCCAGGATTGAAATCTTTAGCCTTGAGACATTATGGTATATCATAAAGAAAGGTGAAGAACTCGTAACATTTCAATTCAGTGGCTCTCAGGAGGAGACACATACAATAATGGGCAATGGCACAGACGGAAAGCTGTGGGTCCCTCCCCTTGATTTCAGTCATTGAACCAAATGGAATGCAGCTATAGCAATACTTTCTAGAAGATCAAATCTCAAATAAGATTGTTCTAATATTTTGGGATAAATTATTGTGACAGTTAAGGATGCTGTCCTCCAGGCTACTAGGTAGCATGGTCAATCATCTTGGATATTAAGAAACAAAATTACAAAACCATAAAATATTTTTCAACAAGCAATAAGAGGAAATCAAAATATACACCTGACCCATTTAAGCTACGGACCATTACTTCCAGAGCACTATATATCATTGCACGCAGCAGCAGAGAGGAGAAGCTGTGGACTTGCCTGGCTCAATAAGATGCTGTGTAGTAGTTACTGCAATTATTCTTAGCTTTGGCTGATGGGTAAATGATCCTTTTTTTATTTTTAAAACCAACTCCAATCCTCCCTGGCCTATTTCAGGGAACTAGGAGGCTAGTTCATTTGCTTACTCATTTGACAAATATGTATGAAAGAACATTTAGGATAGACCAGATACTGTACTGAGAGCCATATAGATACCAAAATACATAAAAGATGATGTATACATTCAAAGACTTTATAGCCTACTAAAGAAAGACAGATATATAATAACAATGGTGATAAAGTCCTTTAGAGGGAGCTATGATAGATGAATGACCAGGGAGGTTCCCCTGGAGGTTCCCCTGGGTTTCTAGACTGGATGCTGGAGGCAGCTCTTGGGCAAAGGCTGGAAGGCCTCAGGTGGAATAAGTGAACATGGCCCCATGGGTCACACTGGATAGGCACTGGGTCATTTCTGTCTGTTGCTGCTGTGTGGTAGGTGGTAGATACACAGATATACTTTCCTGTATCCTGAGGCCAGATCAGTTGGAGGATTCTTGAAGGGCAAAGACATTTATTTATAGATGAGGTTTGGAGTTAAACATATCTGGTTTGGAATCCTAGTCCATTACCTTGTTCTGTGACTTAGAGAACTGAATCAAGCTGCCGATCAACAATCTGTCCTATTACAATGTGTTTTTATGCCCTTTTGGGCTGTATACTCTAGTCCTAGGAATGTACATCCATTATATCAGGAAGGACATGGTATCTAAAGAGACACTGGGTCAAGTATACAGTGCTGAAAAATGGTAATCTCGGTGATCTGTAATCATCATTTACTGATAGACCATCTAAGCACTTACCAAAAAGAACTACGCTTTGGCCATGAACCAAAGGCATTGGAATCTGATGGCTAAATCTTATCCCCATTGATGTTTGAATTTCCAAATTATCTTTAATTTGTCAAAGACATCTAGAAGTGTTGAGATCAAATCTATGTATTTTAGAGCATTTATGTAAAAACAGTGATACTGTGCATATTCCCCTAAAGGGTGGGGTGGACAGAGGGTTCAAAGGACAGGAAACTTAAGGGACCAGATTTTCTCCCAGCAGGTGACCCTTCAGCAAAGACCTAAAGGGTGGCTTAGGGTATAGACTGGAGGAGGAATGGATCAAGAGGGGCTGGATGTGAAGGAAGGCAATAAATGGGAACCAGGAGGGCAGGAAGAAGGACTGCATTGTGACATCTGCAAGAAGAGGCCAGTTAACTGACACCCTGGCTGTAATCTCAGAAATCAAGGTGGGATCTAAGGAGGAGAGACAGTCAGACATATCCCGGTGACCCTCTTTGTAAAGGCATAGAGCTATCAGGAAATATGATGTGTTCTTGTCTTTCAGGCCTCCTACCAGCAAGAGGGCTTGCACAGAAGTAAAACAAACAGTAAGTGGTGGACATCACTTACTGAAAGGCAGGGAGAAATCATTAACCTGGGGGCACCACTTACCCTTCTGAGCTCCATTTCTTCACTCTTAGCACAAAACCATGGAGCTGACAACGCAAACGCAACGCCAAGCCGAGGTATTAGAGGGGCTCTTGGCAAACAAAGTGCCATACAAGTTCCACATAATGATGTGGCACCTGTTTCTAGTCAGAACATCCTAGATCAATATTTTATCACAGCTTGTCATAAATATTCCATGAAACAAAACTCAGGAAGTAATACTGGATTCGGATAACTTTTCTAGCCTTGGGAGTCATAGCAGTGATTTTCATTTTTAAAGCATCTAATCCATTTCTTAATTATGCATGAAGGTGGAGGTGACTGAGATCATATTTAACACTATCAAGTGTTGTGGCCATGGGGACAGACATGGTTAAAGAGTGAGAGGGCAGGGAAGGAGCCGAGTAACAATTCAGAGGAAACCGAGCAACCCTTCATGTGTCACAGGAGAACTGTGGGTTTGCATCCATTACAGGTGGCTGTCCTTGGCATGGGCTTGATTGTTTCCATTTTTCCTGGGAACTTAGCTCACAGATGACTGATTGGTCCCTGGGAGAAATTGTGAAGTAGGTGAATTCTGGTTTTAGAGGTTTCCCTTCTATCCTTATTTGAGAACCCCATTCTTTGCCCTTATTAGTAGGCTCTCAGAATACTTATGTAGCACGTCAGGTGCTGTCTCAAAAAGAAAAAAAAAAGATCAACACATACCTAAAAGCTTTTGAACAAACTACCTATAGTGGTTCTTGTCTGGGAAGTTGTATATTCAAAGAGAATAAGAGTTCAAGTCACCCAGGATTCTAACTCAAGGGAATAGGATTAGTACACCTGGCAAGGTCTTAGTTCACATCCCTCATCACTTGAGAGTAAACTATGGCCCCAGGAAGTTATTGCCAGATGTCAGTCCAGGCAGCAAGATCCAAAACCCAAACCAGGATGAAGTATCCAGTGTCATTCTTTCATGGACTCTTTAATGGCGGTTTCTTCTTTACAGAGAAGAAGTTTTAGACAGAAATATCTCCTTTGCAATTCAGTCACTGGTCCATTCAAAAACAGAAGTTATAGAGTGCCTGTTCTCAATCAGGAACGGGTTGTCTGAGGAATAGGACACTCTCCCTGCTCTCTGCCAGCTTATCATCCACTGCCAAGCAAATCCTCTCTAAATCACACCTATATCAGATGAATCCTGAGAGGTTTCTCTTCCTTCCAAGGCTGGCCCAAGTAAACAGGAGAGAAATGCAGAATTGCCAAGAACCCAACTGCACCTTCTCCCTGAAACATCTATCCACCAAGGGCAGATTCAATAGCAATGCACCAGGAGCAATTCATTCTTGATGGCCACAAGCATCCCCATAACCACAGAACAAGTGAGCTACAAGGAACCCTACTGTCCTGAAAGCGTCATTGTGCTTTCAACAGAGTCCAACAGCCCCAGGAGATCATTCACAACCCTGGCAGGATATTTTCATTTTTGGTTTGTTTTTGCAGCTGCTGGTAAAGCAGAGCTTTCTCTTAGTGTATCAGTTAAATTTACTAAACAGTGCCTTGTTGTACGGTTGTCTCATTTCACGTGCCTGTCACTGGGATTTTTGAAACAATGTGAAAAGTTGAATTCCATCTGACATACTCCACATCACTGCTGATTTGTTGACATTCTCGCACTTGTCCGGGTGGCAACTGTGAACTGTTCCAAAGCGCACTTGTTAGCATAACTTGCTGTGTGTGAGCAAGCTGGGGAAACTAGAGGGAGTCCTTTGGAAGCTTGTGGAGTCCAAAGAGGGCTTTTGTCTGGGTTTTGAAACAAATCACTTCAAAAAAGAAATCCATGCACCTCCCTCGCTCCACAGATGGCTGCCTGTTTCCCCTACCTTGCCCAGACTGATTTTGCCTCAGACTAAAATCATAGGACCAGATGAGGGTTAGTCTCTCAACAGCCTGCATGGAGATGGATATGAAGGTCAGGGTGTGGGTCACTGTGTTCTGCAAGCTGAGCTCATCTGTGGTGCATACTGATCCTGGAAGCATCCAGCAGACGCTGCTCTGTCTCAAAGCAGAAGCTCTGAGGTACAAACATACACGTGAGTGCGTGCATGCGCTCTCTCTGTCTCTCTCTCTCAAACACACACACACACACACACACACACACACACACACATTCAGTTTCCTAATTGAATCTAAAATGTAAGTGCTTTGCTGTTTAAAAAGACCTTGCTATCTTGATAAGAAAAACTAATGAGATGCCCTTTCCAGAGCTGGTCACACAATAGTCCGAGTGACAAGGACCCCTATCAAGAAATAAAGCAGAAGATAAATGAGATTTTTCTAATATCCATTTCACCCATTGTTCACCAGTGTCAGGCAGTACAGATTCTATTTATCATGGGGTAGTAGAGAGGAGATGTGATTTTGTAAAGTAAGCTTCAAGCAGAGCCTTGAATTTCCAGCCACAGGTAAACCTTTTTTGTCACCTGGCAGAAAGCAAAGGCCAGCCTTGGGTATGGGGTGTGGCAGGCAGGGAGAGGGGCATGCCCATCATCTTAATTTTTTACTTTAAGGTTAAAACAATAACCAAGAATTCACCTCTTTTGTGACAGGAGAGAAAAGGTTATTTCTGACTATGGATTCTATAAAGTCATGATTTATAGCCTATTAAACTGTAACTGTGTCAAAGGCTCAAAATGCAAACAGAGGTTATGGAATTGCCCCTTAAGTTGGCTACAATTTTGAATTTTCCGAGGGGGTATTAATACATAAGCAAAAGGGTAATGCTCACTTCCAAGTTTGGGGAGGGCATGATAGGAAACTGTCATTTTCTCCCTTACAAGTGGCTCCAGAGGGGTCATTATTAACTGTTGTTCCAGAAGATCCAGGATTAATAATAATAATTTTAAAAAGTGTTAGACAAAAGGATCAGGTATAGAACCAGTGAATAATTCAATACTCTGTGGTTCAACATTTCAAAAATTTATCTTAACAAGAATTACCTAGTCCTTAGAAATCTGACCCTGCATAGGGCTCCCTCCAGTGGGATGTCTGGATGTATATGGCCTTCCTAGCTCTCTTCAGTCTGGCAGGGAGTATTGCCCCGTGATGGTTGGAACATTTAAAAATGTTTTACATTTCAAGAGAACTTTCTCATCTGCAGAACTCAAAGGGCTGTGCCAGCTCCAATTCTCTCAGCAACTGCTGTTTACCAGGGATGCAGATGAGGAATGTCCTTGTTCCTGAGAAGAGGCTGGCTAAGCAGCAACCCATGTGGAGCAACAGCACCAGGGTCAGATGGCAAGCCAGGCCTGCAGATCTCAACATGCACCTCCTGCCACTGGCTTCCTGTGCAGCCCAAGAGGGAGGAGGGCGCCACCTGCCCCTCCGGCTGGCCACCCACCCACAGCGAAGGCAAATGATTTTGAGCCAACATTAATTTACTTCCGGAAACTCTTACTATTCTTATTGCTATTTTTAGGGGAAATATCCATTTAAAAAAGAAGTGTTTACTTTCTAAAATTCTTATATATTTTCATGTGATAACTGTCCTCTAACATTGTAGAGACAAGCAAGGGGTGGGGGAGGAGGGCAAGACAAATGCTATCTTTTTACAGATTTTCTTTTTCAAAGAGCTCAAGAACATGCACAAAGGAATCATTTGCATTTCAATAAACATTTTCTCTGTCTAGTTGTTTCATTTTCCACTTGCTCCTTGCTAGAAAGACATCCGGCAGTCTGGCTGTGACATCATTGTTTGATGCAGGCCAGCGGGCAACACTGTGTTTGCTGAGTAATGAGAATTTTAAACTAATCATTTTGGCTTTGGGACTTTGCTGAAAAAATGATTCATAGAGTCAGATGGTTGGTAAGATCTGTCTGATGTCCCTCTTGCTTCTTCACTATAGAGACAAAACTATGGGTAATAATTGTGTGAAGGGGTAAAGAATTTATCTCACAAAATAAATAGAAAACCCAGCAATCCTGGGGTACTTCTAAACATCCTTTACAAAGTAAAGGGAACTGTCTCTCTCTGCTCTTTATTCTAGAGGTAGCAGAATTTTGACTTCTTCTTCTTCTTCTTTTTTTTCCCCTGCCATGATGGTCTTGATTGACGGCTGAAAAAAGGAAGTGAATGAATAAATCCATCATTTCTTGACTCTTCACCATCAGATCTTTTTTAGGCACTCAGAATCAGACACAAAATAGAGACCTTACTCACAAGGGCTTTGTGATCTAAATTGGAAGCATATTGAAATATACAGTATGAAAAATGATATATAAAGACAGGACATACAGGGAGGAACAGAAAGAAAGGGGAGAGAAATGATAATAAAGGTCGAGGGTTAACTAGCTGAAATTTGATATTTTATTTTCACCTACTTTTATCTAAAAATGATTAAAAATGATTATGTGGTATGAGGTGGGGAATGTGTGATACAAATTGAGACAATCAATTAAAGTTCTGTTTTGAAACTTCTTTGGCGTGGTATACATAAGTAGAACACATTAAAAAAAAACTTTGTATATTCCAGATGTTGTACCAAGTACATACATGTTATATAATTTGCTTCCTGAGCGCTGTATGACAAAGTACTATATTATTTCTCCTTTAGAGATAAAGAAACTGAGTCACTTGTCCTAAGGTCACCTTAGGAAGTGAGGTTATAGAATTGAGACCTTGCTCTGTCTGTACACGAAGCCATAATTTTCTCCACTACTACATGTAGCACTGCAATAAAAATATCATTATTGTTATTGAGCTCAGACTGTAGGAAATTAGTGAAATTTTATATTTATCCAGAATGTCCATAAAATATGAAAATGATCGATATACTATACTACAAGCTCTCAACAACATAGTTTCTGATCTATTCAGAGATTTAAAAAACTTTTCTTCTTCCTTAAAGAGAATATATCCTATTCCTATATTTGACTTATAGTCAGTCAGAATTTCTTTGCTGCTCAAAGCCAAGTAGATGGGCCTGAGCAGGGGGCAGTGTGGAAGGAACCAAAGATGGCCGACGGGTGGTCTATTCATCACTCTGCCACGCCAAAGCACTTGTGGGTGAGCAGCAGAGACAGAAGGAACCTGAAGACAAGGATTTTATAACATTTTGTCACTTAAATATTTTCTTCTTTTTTGAAAATAGTACAACAGACACTAGTATGGCAGCATGTATAAACGTGGATGTGTAACCAATGTGATCCTGCAATCTGTACACGTGGTAAAAATGGGAGTTGATAACCCACTTGAATCAAATGTATGAAATATGATATGTCAAGAGCATTGTAATGTTTTGAGCAACCAATAAAAAAAAAGAAATAGCAAGATGTACTGATTGTAATGTAAAATTTCATTTGAACATCCATTCATTCAGCAAATATTTGTTGAGTGTCTACTATCCCAGTCTAAGAAATTCAATGATTCCTGTTTTCAAAAAATTCACAAGAGTATAGAATAAGACCATTAGATAAACAGGCCCTTATAAGGGAAAGCCACAATGAAGGAAGTTAAGGGCTTCTATAAAAATGCTGAGGAGAGACCCAAATCTCTCTTTTTGTTGGGAGGGGGTTAGAGGGTAACTAAGAGGCACAGCAGTCAAGGAATTCTTGATGCATAAATAGCAGATTTGGGTAGAGAACGGAATAATGCTTGGGAGAATGCAACCCAGGTAGAGGGAACAGCAGCATGGATAAAGGCAGATAGATGGGAAAGAGAATTATATTTTCACACAATTACAAAAACTAGATGAAGACAAATGTTTATTGAGCAACCACTATTTCAATATTCAAAGTGAAATCTTAAGAGCTATAATGCAATTTGTGGTATAATACAGATTGGAAAATAATTTCTTCTGCCATAATTAATGGCACCACAAGTCATAAGCTGACAATAATCTTAGCTATTAAAATGCTCAAGACACTTAGGGCTTTCAATGACTTAGAATTTCATCATATCGATGCCAATCACACTCCACAACAATTGCACATTTTTCTAGGATGTAGTTTAGTTTGCTTATCATAAAATGGTAGCTGGAGTCATATTAAAAGCTCTCTTTGGGGTTTTCAAAAGAAGGAACAAAACCAAGAACAAAATCAAATCTTAGAGAAAGAAGTGTTAATTAAATGAAGGTGTCATTCCAAATCCTTGGCTGATTAAACAAGAAATCTGAACAGTGCAAGGCTTCTGTCATGGTGGGTCTAGGGAAGCTCTATTTTTGTTGACTTTTATAATGGGATTTCTGCTCTGCAAGTCAGGGTGAGGTTGAAAAGGAGACAGAGGTGCAATTGGAAAAAAAATAGTTGGTCTAGGAAATATAGAGAATTTGGTCCTTTGCCAGTAGTCCTTGACTTGCCCTGAGGCAGATGTCATTATTTAGACACCTCTGGTTAATTGCCTGCACTCCTCATATACTTCTAATGGCAGTTTCTTCAGTCAGCACCACTTCCAGGACAGTGTGCTTTATGCTAACCATGGATGCCCTCCAAAATTGTTTAAATGACATGGTAATTAGTCTCCACGTAGGTGTTTCTTTGAAATGTTTCTTTTCCATTAATGTCTCAAATTGAGAATATGGAACTCAGCTTATTCATGACATTTTGTAACCCTACAGTCCATACTGCATTGATTAGGTCACATTCCAGGCTCCTGCTGTACCACTATGTGATCATTTTCCCTTAATTCCTAAATGAATGAATGGATGAATGAATAGATGGATGGATGAGTCAATGAATGGGTTCATGTAGAAACTCATTGAAAATGTTTGGTGGTAAGGTTAACCATGACTTGGAACAAAAGATACTTCAGCTTAACTTTGGATACAGAAACCAAAATGATTCACTTATTTACATAAGCCTGGGTCTGTTAGTAATTAAGAGTGTCAACATTTATTCTTCTATTCTTGATAACTGCCATTCTGACTGGTGTGAGATGAAATCTTAGAGTAGTTTTGATTTGTATTTCTCTAATTACTAGAGATGTTGAACATTTTTTCATATATTTGTTGGTTGAATGTATATCTTCTTCTGAGAAGTGTCTGTTCAGCTCTTTAGCCCATTTATTGATTGAGTTGTTTGTTTTCTTGGTGGTAAGTTTTTTGAATTCTTTGTATATCCTGGATATTAGTGCTCTTTCTGACATGTGTGTGGCAAAAATTTGCTCCCAAAATGTAGACTCTCTCTTCTCCTCAATGTTTGTTTCCTTTGTTGAGAAGAAGGTTTTTAGTTTGAGTTCATCCCATTTATTAACTCTTGATTTTATTTCTTGTGCTTCAGGAGTCTTGTTAAGGAAGTCAGGGCCTAATCCAACGTGATGAAGATTTGGGCCTACTTTTTCCACTATTAGGTGCAGGGTCTCTGGTCTCCTTGATCTACTTTGAGTTGAGTTTTGTGCATGGTAAGAGATAAGGGTTTAGTTTCATTCTGCTGCATATGGATTTCCACTTCTACTAGCACCATTTGTTGAAGAGGCTATCTTTTCTCCAATGTATATTTTTGGCATCTTTGTCAAGTATAACTGTATTTATGTGATTTTGTCTCTGTGTATTCTATTCTGTACTATTGGTCTACATGTCTATTTTGGTTCTAATACCATGCCGTTTTTGTTACTATAGCTTTGTAGAAGATGTGGGAGAAAAGGCACTCTCATACATTGCTGGTGGGACTGCAAATTGGTGCAACCAATCTGGAAAGCAGTATGGAGATTCCTTAGAAAACTTGGAATGGAACCACCATTTGACCCAGCTATCCAAATCCTTGGTCTATACTCAAATGACTTAAACTCAGCATACTATAGAAACGCAGCCATATCAATGTTTATAGCAGCTCAATTCATAATAGCTAAACTGTGGAACTAACCTAGATGCACTTCAATAGATGAATGGATGAAGAACCATTCATCTATTGAACAATATTCTATATAAACAATATTCTATATAAACAATAGAATATTTCTCAGTATTAAAAGAGAATAAAATGATGGCATTTGTTGGTAAATGGATGGAGTTGGAGAATATCATGCTAAGCAAAGTAAACCAATCCCCCCAAAACCAAGGGCTGAATGTTCTCTTTGATAAGTGAAGCTGATTCATAATGTGTGGGGAAGGGATAGGAAAAATGAAGGAACTTTGATAAGGCAAAGGGGAGGGAGCAGTGAAGAAGGGGCATGGGGGCTGGAAAGATGGTGGAATGAGATGTACTTCATTACCGCAGGTACATGTATCACTGCAATAGGGTGCAACGCTACATGGTGTGCAAACAGAGAAATAAAAAATTGTGCTGCAATTGTATACAATGAATCAAAATGCACTCAGCTGTCATATATACCTAATTAAAATAAATAAAAAATAAATTTTAAAAATAGAGTGTCAATAATGCTCATTAACTTATATAAATGAAAGAAAGCATGAGAGGGGCTGTTGTATCCTTTACGTCAAAGAGACAATGGCAACATTGCTTTTAATATTTAAAGATATTCCACTCTGTCAAGGTCAGAGCCCCCAACTAACTGAATATTTTTCAAAATTTTATTGAGAACTAAAGGGAAATTCATACATTATACCCTGATTATTTTTCTTTTATTTTTAAAGAAATATACTTTAAAAATATTCTTAATCTTTGTAAATATGATGCTCGTGATTCCCCTTCTAAGTTATTCTTATCAAGTATTTTGGTCACAGTGATAAAAATTAGACTGACATACCCAGTTATATTTGCTGCACATTACCACTTTGAAGTACTGAAGCGATGGTGGATCAGAGTTTTGAAAGCATGAGGATATCTAATTTTTTGAAGCTACCAGTCTCTTCTTTGACTAGAGCCAGTGTTGATGTGAATGTTTCTCCTGCCTCTGAGCAAAGCACTAGCTCAGACACCAGGGCTGCTGGATATATTCTTCCTGTGCTGATAACAGAGGCAGTACTGTGTGTGTGTGTGTGTGTGTGTGTGTGTGTGTGTGTGTGTGTGTGTAACTGCACTGGCCTGGAACTTTGGATTTGGGAAGCCTGGGATTTTAGTCCCAGTTCTACTACTAGGTAAACATTGTGTCTCTATGCTTGGGAGTCTTGGATGCTAAGGCATGTTTTATAGAGAAATAGCAAATCCCTCCAAGATGCAGGTTACAAATTATTTAAGGATTTTACCCCAAGATTTAGAGCTTTCCCTTAATAATTTACCAGGGTTGATCACTCATGTACTATGATGGAAAAAGGGGGGTCAACATGAGCTGGAACACTGAGTTCTAAAGCAAACCAACCAGATATCTATAAATTGCCTAAGTACTACCAGAGCTCTCATTTGTATAGTTCTTATGGTCTCTAAACACTTTCCACCTTAAAAGTACCTTGGCTTCCTGACCTTATTTATGTGTTTCAGATATATATAATCCCTGGGAAGAGATACATTTGAAAACTTATATCAAGGAAAATAGTACTTGTTTCTGTTTACACTAATAATTTCATTGCCACACTTGCAAATATCTCATGATTCTTGATTTCCAGAATTTGGTGATCTTCTCCCCTTCCTCTTCTCTCTTGCTGATTATCTTCACTTAGGTGATCTTCTGACACCAAAATGACTTAAATTATAGATTATTGATCTCATTAAGGTAAAGACTCTTGAACAATGGAGATTTTCATTTTTTCAGAAATCAGAGAGAAAGTTACTATTGGGCCCATGGGATGGATTATTGCTAGTTGACTTCTATATAACTTGAAGATGGTGGGGGAGATTGAGGATGCCACCTACTAGGCATTGTTTCAATTGCCCAGTGCAGTAAACACACAGTTAATGTGATGTAGCTCCCTGACTTCCTCTCAAATGATATATTCTGTTCTAGTTTGGGGTTATTAACATAACAGAAATGTGAATCTGATTTTATTGCTGAACTCAAAGCTACTTTAACAAGTAGAAAGAAAAATGTTAATATATGCAATAGAAGGTATTTTAAATAAATATCTGTCATATATAGTTAAACCTGTGCTTCCCTGGTGTTAATTATGGCACAATAAGAAGAGAATAGAAAGGAAGATATTTACTACAGGTAGAAAAGCCAAATATTAGTTCTACTACAATGTAAGGTAAGTGAAGTACCAATCATGTATTGTTTTGATCATGCAGGGAATTCTTTAAAAGAGCTATTTTCTTGTGTATATATTATTGATTTGAAGAAAATAATTCAAATAAAAACTTAGACTAATTGGCCATTAAAATGATATTTTGGAAATGTTAAAAATTCATTCCTTTAGGTTCTTTGATATATTTCCTATGTGATAAAGTTTTATGCCTAACAATCCTTTCTTCATAATATTTGTAACATATATTTTTTGTTTTGATGGATCCAAATGAGTTTAGGGAAGAAGGAAATATTTGTCCAAATAAATATAAGGCACTCTTAAGCATATGAGAATTTTTATGTGGAGCTAGAGCAAAAAAGGGGACAGAAGTAGGAGATGGGATATTATAAAGATATAGGGAAGATCTGTGGAGTAGGAGGACGAGATCAAGAGGGAGGTAGGAGGAACAGGAAAGGGGGGAGGGGATATGGAATTAATTTAAGAAAATCACATATAAATATATCACAAGAAATTTTTCCTTTATATGTCTGTACAAAGCACCAATCAAGGGAAGGATAATTGATGAATGAGGGAGGATTATTGGAGTGGGTGAAGAATGGGGACTGAAATGGAGTGGATCAATTCTATGCATGTATAGTTTTGTTGGGAATGAACCCAAATGCTATATATAACTATATTGCCCTAAAAAGATGATATGAGTCAACAGAAATGATATTATCAGACACCATGTCCAACACTAAGAATAAGACATTTGGGGATTGCACTGATCGTATCTGTTTCACAATTAAGTGCTTACCTTGTTTTTGGATAGAAGATGAAATAGTGTCAAAAATCTTTTAATAGGCTCATAATATCATTCATTTTATATACCAACATTTAAAACTTTGCTAATTACTTAGGGGTAACTTGAATATACTTATTTTTGATGCTGTAGTTTTTGAGGAGAATACATATAGGAGGTGAAGATACATGTATTTAGATACATACATTTATTCCCCTTCCACACATCTTTTAAACACAAAGGTGGCACATGGTACTTAAAGAAAGTCTATTTACCTTAGGGTTAAAGTGAATTGAAGTTAAATGGATAAAACAAGAAAGGCAAGTTAAAGGAGATAACCCTATGGTGGGATTTGTTTAGAATGTAGATTGACCTCTTGGAAGAAACATTGACAAACTGGTGTCAGCGAATTCCACAGAAAAAGGAAATCTTTGGATATGCTTGAGATTCCAACTTTTATAAGGATTCCTTTTAGCAATATCTGAAGTTATGTTTTGAATCATGCATGTGTAATTTTTTTAAAAATTTGTAGGATAATTAAAATTATGAAGCCTATTCTTCTGGGGACAACTGGACCAAGGATTTGCTAGCTCAGTCTGGGAAATTAAGAGGGAAGGTACACTGCATGTTTGAATCATCTCTATTTCCAGAGATGTATTATCCCTGCACATTGAATTTGAGGAGAGCTTTGTGACTTACTTTGAGCAATGATACATAGGCAGAAGAGATGCACCCACTTCTGGGTTGTAATTGCTGGTTTTCCACCCTTTGACTATGTCTTCTGCTGATGGGCTTCAAGATTCCACCTTCTATTGAGGGTGCTATTAGGGTTATACAATTTGGACTGTTCCACATGAAAACCTACTGTCCTGGACAATCGCTTGGACTCACGGCTGACTTTGGTTATCAAGAAATGAATTTTTATTATGTTCAACTTCTAAGAATTTGGGGATGTCCCATATTGCTCTATAACCTAGCCTATCCTGGTTGATAAAAACTAATAACCAAATTAAAAAAGAATATTTCTCTTGTATACCCTAAACATATAAATTTTTGTCAATTAAAAATAAATAATTTACAGTAGAAGGAATATTTGCAGTTGGCATATTATTTATTTGCAAAACAGGAGAATCTTGTGAAAATTTACCATAAATGGCATGTTAATTCAGAAATCTATCTGGTGTAAAATTAATACACAAACTGAATAATCTTTATACATACAACCAACAATAAGCATAAAGATTTGATGGAAGAAAAGGTCCTACTTAGTCATATACCCAAATTGAGAAAATACCTAGGAATAAAGCTAATGAGATATACAAAAGAGATATGAAGAAAAATTAAATTCAAAGCATTAGAAAATAATTCAAAAGACAGTTTGAGCAAATATAAAAGCATACCATGCCCTTGGAAAGAAGGGCCTGGTACCATAAAGATTTAAGACTTTATGCTAATTTGTAAATTTCATATGATAGAAATTTAATATTAAGACAAGCTTATTCTAGAGTACATATAATAAAACAAAAATAAAGAATTCTAGGAAAATTCTAGGAAAGCACAGTACTAGGAAATAGGTTACCCTTGCCACTTACGAAAATATATTATGAAACTACTATAATGAAAAAAAACTGGTGATTTTAGTAGTTGAATAAGAGATAATAGGAAGAGAATAGAAATATATACAGGATTTAATATATAGTTATAGTTGGACACAATACCTTTATTTTATTTATTTTTATGTGGGGCTGGAGATCAAACCCAGGACCTCCCACATGCTAGGTGAACACTTTATTGTTGAGCCACAACCCCAGCCCCCTGCCCCCAAAGGCCAAAGTTTTGAAGGTTAAAAGTGAACTCATGAATATACTAGAAAACCCAATAGTTTGAGAATAGTAAAGGCCTTTTGAATGTGTCATTAAGCCTAGAAGATGTAAAAGATAAAAGTGACAAATTTTAGTCTCATATAAATAAAAACATTTTTTGTGTGACACAAAATTTCACAAAATTAAAGGTCAATGATAAACTAGAAAAAGTATTTGCAACTCATATGATGGAGTTGTCCTTAATATAAAAATATTTCTAAATCTATATAAACACCAGCAATACAATAGAAACATGAAAAATGGGTAGTTCACATATAAAAGAATAAAGCACACAGTATACCAAGCAATAGAAATGTAATAAAACATTACACTGAGATATTATTTTCACAGATTAGCAAAGATCAAAACAATAGCCTAGGGGCTGGGTTGTGGCTCAGTGGTAGAGCGCTTGCCTAGCATGCATGAGGCCCTGGGTTCAATCCTCAGCACCACATAAAAAAATAAAGGTATTGTGTCCACCTACACCTAAACAATATATATTTAAAGAAAACAGCCTACAAGTAGTGTTGATGAAGATAATATAAAATAGGAATTTTCCTGCTTTCTAATGGCAAAACTGATAAAACCTCTATGGGAACAATTTGGCCATGTCTGTCTACCTTTAAAAAATTTGCCATATTCTTTGACATGAAGCAAGATAGTGGTGGCTGAGTACCATCCTCCAGTGATTTTTTCTTCACAGACATACCAGTTTGAACATACATTTACACACAAGACTACTTTCACAAGACCTAAGGAAGCCAGGTGAGAGGCCATAGTGACAGGTTTTAGTATAATAAAAAGAGAAGACCCATAAAAATTGGCAGGAAGTGGGGCTGGGGTTGTGGCTCAGTAGTAGAGTGCTTGCCTAGCATATTGGAGGCACTGGGTTCGATCCTCAGCAGCACATAAACATAAATAAAATAAAGGCATGTGTCCAACAACTAAAAAATATTTTTAAAAATTACTAAAAAATTGACAGGAAGTAAAGAATTACTGGTCTCGTCCTTCCTTTAACTCCAGACACCCTGAAAATACTCTCTTCTTGCTTGGGGGTGGGAGAGGAAATGAAGTCCAGGACTTATACTTGAAACCCAGTAGCAGACTTGCCCTGGTGAAATCCAGGGTGGACAGAGCTTCATGACCCCTAATCCCAGGTCAATACTCATAAATTTGAACTCTTAGTTCAACTTCTATACTTTTGCCTTACAGATGTACTCACACAGGTGTGAAGTCAGTTAGGTCCATGCATATTAAAAAGTTTCTGTAATAATAAATGATGATGATGATGATGATGATGATGATGATAGTAATATTACTGAAGCTGACATCACTGCCTATAAAGAGAACAAGATAAAGAAGTATGGTACATCCATTCAATGGAGTACTAAGCAGTTGTTATAAAGAATAAGGAATCTCTACATGTAGTAATATGGAGTGAACTACAAGATACATTGTTAAGTACAAAAAAGCAAAGTTCAGGCACAGCACAATGTGCATTTTATGCTCCTGTTGGTGCACATTGAATAGTAATTTTTCTGCCTTTTGAATTTCATGCTATAAATTTTTATCATCTACTAAAATAATTTAAATAATTTCTAAAAGAAAAACTGACAAACAGACAAAAAGAATACTTAGAGATTTATGGCTAGTATAAATTCACTAATTCTAATTGAATTATAAAAGAAAAATGGCACTTGAGGGATCTTTGCTCAAAATAATCTAATTGCCAGATAAGAGAGAATTTCTATTTCACTTTCATCTTTCCTTGTAGGTCTGTATTATCTATGATCCCTTATGGTAGAAACTTTTATTTAAAAATAATAATAATATATATATATATATATATATATATATATATATATATATATATATATATAAAGTACTATAATATGTATGAAATATATTAGAAGAAGGTTGGAAATGGAATTGTGCTTGAACAATATACAATGTAAGGCTTCCAGAAATACTTAGCTGTGAACATCAAAGGAATCACTGGATGAGTCAGGGCATTAGTTACAGGTGAGGTAACTATCTACTCTCCCCCTCATTCTTACAGGTATTTCTGAGTCAGGAAAAATGTGTCATCTCTTTTGCTCCAGGGTGTGGATATATGCCTTGAGATAAATTCAGGAATAATAACTTCTCCAGTTTGTTATTAGTTATGAGAACATAGTCGAAAACATTCTGGCATTTGAAAATAAAGAAGGGAAGAAATGAGATGGAAAATGGGTTGGTGTTTAAGTTAGATTTTTCACAGCTGTGACCAAAAGACCTGACAAGAACAACTTAGAGGAGGAAAAGTTTATTTTGGCTCATAGTTTCAGAGGTTCAGTTCATGATCAGCTGACTCCATAGCTCTGAGCCCAAGGTGAGGCAGAGCATCATGACAGAAGGGCATGGCTGGTGGAGGAAAGCGGCTCAAGACATGAAGAACTAAGAAGCAGAGAGAATAAGCTGGGCTCCTCAGGAACAAAATATAAACCCTAAAGGCATGCCTACTCAGTGACCTACTTTCTGCAGCCACACCCTACCTGCATATAGTTATGGCTGTTAATCCTTATCAGTGGATTAATGTACTCATCATATGGCACTTGTCATAATCCAATCATTTCAACTATGACTATTCTTTCATTTTCTCACGTATAAGCTTTTTGGGGATACTCATATCTGAACCATAACAGTTCGTATGTGGGAACAACAAAGTAGGAACACATGCTGCACTGTGGGCACGGTGCTAAGCATGGCATAGGCATCTCATTTGCTTCTCACAGTACTAAGGAGTATATTTTGTTAATATCTTCTTATGCTTGAAGAAACTGAGACTGAGCTTTGCAGCCTTGCTATTGCTGAGAGGGGAATCAAGTTTCTAACCCACCTATTATAATTTTCTCTGCACCAGAGATTTGGGCATAATCTGATATTTTCCTCAATGCTTTTCTCACTTTGTTATCTCACATCTTGTGGAACATCATTCTCGCTTTATGAGAAGTGCACCTATGCTGGAGAAAAATTGTCATGCTAAGAACTTGGAAGCAGAACTGAAAGTCAACTGTGGGTGCTCTTTTGAAAAAGAAGAAGGATGGTGGGTGATCCGCTAAAATCTCGACTCATTAGTTCCAGGAATTTACTGCCTCCCTGGCTTTTCTTCAAATAAAATAAATTTTTATGTTTCCTATTTTTAATCACCTTAAGTAATTTTATTGTCAAACTTTAAGTCGTTAAGTCATTTCTCAACAGAATGGTTGGTGTTGGGGTGATTTTTTTTTTTTTAATCCCTGCTTTTGGAGAGCTTCCAGAATTTTCTAAAGTGAACATTCTTCATACCGTCATGACCTCTAGAGACAGATTTGAAGTACAGTTTCTGGGTTGTGGTTGGTAGGTGAGTCCCAACCCTTTCAAGTCCCTTCTGTACACACATGGAAGAGTATCAGGTCCAAGTGACAATTTCCAAACACAGGTACATGCTTTTGAACTAGCATTTTCTTTAGGCCTAGTTTGGTTTGTTCGAACTCACCATGATTTTGGCTTTGTTTCTAATGAGGAAAGATGCCTTTGTTAATTCTAAAGTCTTCCATTTAACACCAAAGTTCCAAATGTCAGGCTGAATCTGGAAGTGATTACTCATAGGAATAAAACATGATGAGTCTGTATTGGGATGAATGCTCACAGCTGTGTTTTTTTATTAAAGAAATTCAGTGAGAAGAGTTTTAATGCTGTACCATAGTTGTGAATCTTAAGGTGTATAACATCGGCAATTCCAAATTAGAGCTCCCCTGGCAACTGTCAGTCTGTGACATCACATTTTATCTAATGAGGCATAAAAATGTATACTTTGTGTGTGCCACAGCTCCTTCATGTGCATGGGGAATGAGAGTTAAAGGGAGAGAGGGAGCCATTTCTTTGAAATCTCAGCTATAATGTTTTGCTATGCAGTTGCCTTTATTTGCAGCTAAATTTCTGCAATTTTCATCTTCAGTAATTCTAAGGCATTGCATATAGAGTAAGTGCTATAAAGTTATTAGTCAATTCATTCTCCCATTCCATCTAGCCCACTCCCATTCATTTATTTCTCTTTTAATCCATAATATCATCTGAAACTATTAACAGGTTCTGTGTTTATGCTGGTATAAATCTCACTTGTTTTATGAGCTGCTGGTTTAATGGCTACAAAGTGTTTTATAGCATCTAGTGACAATCTCTGCCCAAAGGATCAGGTTTCGACTAGTCACTAGAGTCCTGTCACTCAAGTGAGGAAAGGTGCCTTATACTTTTGGCTTCTGTCTTTCCGCAGCCTGGGGACCAGTCAGTATTGAACAGAGATGTGAGTGGCCTCCAATCCAGACGGCGGGTGTCAGGTTTACCTCTGTGCAGATGGCACACTATTTCTTGCTTAATATTTAGCCCAACCCCTACTGAAAAAACAAAAACAACAATCTGGTGAGGATTGCAGACACTTGAGTGACACTCACACTTGCTAAGTCTGAACTTCAGAAAGTAACTGTGTGCTTGCAAATATCCTTACGTTCAAATGTGAATTTCACAAGCATTAATTCCTCAATCCCTTCCCCCAGACAGAGCCACACAGATGGGCTGATTAAAATCATAGGTCTGTGCTACAGGAAAATTATTGCATTAGAGGAAGCATTTGGGGAAAGTGGGCGATGGGCTGGGAAAAAGTAACAAACAAAAGCAGATGGAGTGTATTGCTTGGCAAGATATTATTCCATTATTCTTTTATTATCTAACTTCTGAAATGAGAGAGCATAGAATAATAGTTAAGTACAGATTTGTTTATAATGAAACATCAGGTAAAAGTTCTTGTTTTATATTTATTTTTTTAGTTGTAGTTGTCAATACTTTTATTTTATTTATTTTTATGTGGTGCTGAGGATCGAACCCAGGGCCTTGCACTTGCTAGGTGAGTGTTCTACCCCTGGGAGCCACAACTCCAGACCCAAGGTAAAACTTCTTTAGGGGTGAGACAACTGATAGACTATTGTTAAACAGCTTTATAAAAGCTTAATTTTTTGTCCTCAGTAGTGCTTTATAGTGATTCACTTATGCAAAGAACTACTGAATGATATGACATCATGTGCAATGTGTCTAGGTTCCTAAATAAGTACCTTTGATTAGCATTTCAAAATGGAGGGCATGAGGCACTCTGATGTCCTCTCTGGAGAACAGTTTATTGGAAGAGTTCTGTTAGCTCAAAGCACACTGGTTCTTTCTTAAGCAAGATTGTTATTCCCAGAGTATCTTAGTTTAAGTAATCCACAAAGAATGTAGCTCAAGTAATAATGAATTTGCAGTTTATGTTGCAGAAAGCATGATAGTTAGACATTTATCTAAGATGATGTAAAGGGAGTTTTAATTAAATTTAAGGAGGAAATTTAAAAAAAAAAACTGTTTGCAGATTTTCTAGGGAATAAAAGTCCCTAAAATTTAAAAGCACAGGTCTCCATTCAATCCATAGTCATAGTCATATTTTCAATAATAGGAGGGCCTTTTTCCAGCATTGTTTTCTTCTAAACAACGAGAGCAAAATTCTTGAAGCTATTTTTAGAGGATAGGAAAGTGGATCTATGTAGAGGATAGAGAAATACTAGCACCAAGAAATTCTTGGGGCATAGGTCCACAGTTTGGGTGCTAGAGAAGTTGGGGTAATCACCCTCCAGAGCCCAGAAGCCTGGAGATTCAGCATTTACTGACTCGCCTGTGGAGATGGAATCCCCTGTCTTGGTATCAATCATGCTCTGTTCAAGAATTTGGATTAAATCTGTGGATCCTCTCTACTCTTCAGAAGCTTTGGGGTTGTAGAATTTGAAGGTGTCTCTTATTTATCTCCAGCATCCTTTTCTGGAGGTGCTTTTCTCTCTAGGAAGGTGGTGTGTACAGAAAAGAGGCGCACAGTCAGACACATGAGTCAGTGTGCAGCCCCCTTTGGCCCAGGGGCTATAGGTAAGCTCATGTCGGATGCTTGATTCATTCATCTCCAAAATGGATATTATGCTCTTCACTTCTTCAGTTTCTGGGAAGGACTGTTGAAACACACACACACAGAGGGGATGTGGCAGAGTGGCTGGCATATGGTAGGTAAGTGCTCCATAAATGAGTCTCTTCCCTTCCCTTCCTTCTGGTTTCTTTCCTGTAAAAGGAGCAAGCAGCTTCCTTGATAATAAAATATTTGATTCTACAGATACCAGGATATTGAGTTTTGAACTGTGACATGCAGGGTTTGAAATATATATATATATATATATATATATATATATATATATGTGTGTGTGTGTGTGTATATATATATATATGTGTATATATATATATATATGTGTGTGTGTGTGTATATATATATTTGTTCTAATTAGTTATACATGACAGTAGAATGAATTTTGATACATCATACACAAATGTGGGGTTTACTGATTTTAAGAGGTCAGAGAAGCATGAGGCAAGCACAAGGTCCCAAATAATAGGCCCAACATTTGGAATTCAATGAGGAACAATCCAAGTATGTGTGGTCCCACTCTCATGAAGCTTATGTTCTGGTAGAAGATGAAAGAGAATTCCATTTTTAGAAGGTTATGTAGAAAGTTTAAATAAGAGTAGAAGCTGAAGTGTTCTGAGAGTAAAAGACACAGGACGGTCCTTTGGGTACAGGTTGGGGTCTCATCCAGACCACCTCTCTTACTGCTACACAGATCTCTTAGAGTTCTATTCCAAGTCTCTGTTCACTGAGATTCTTACTTGCCTGTGCCTGATAAGCTCAAATGAGTCAATATCCAAGAAAGAGCTTTGGAATACGTAGATAGTGCAAGACAGAAATGGAGCCTGAAGGGCTGGGGATGTGGCTCAAGCGGTAACGCGCTCGCCTGGCATGTGTGGGGCGCTGGGTTCGTTCCTCTGCACCACATAAAATAAAAATAAAGATGTTGTGTCCACCGAAAACTGAAAAATAAATATTAAAAAAACTCTCTCTCTCTCTCTCTCAAAAAAAAAAAAGAAAGAAAAAGAAATGGAGCCTGCAGGTCTTAGGGCTCTGCCTCAGTTCACTGCATACTATGGAATTTTGACCTCCTATAGTCTCTCTCCCTGCCCTGTTCTCAATGTCAACTTACCAGGTAGAGTGAAAACTAAATGAGGCACTTGTGAGACCACTTGCTTATTTAATATTAGCTGATGAGCAGCATTGTCATTATCAATAGAGCGAAGCCTCCTGAATTCTGATCATCCTGAGAGAGCCAGAGCACCTAAGTGTTTCCTCTTCCCACCAATACCATATGCATTTATTCAGAGGTTTTACTAGAAAGTTCCAGTCCTGAGCTATGAAGTCTTACGGACCTGCCTGAAGTTCGCTCACCTCCTTTCAGAAATAAAATCAAAGTATTCTGGAGGGCGGCCAAGTAAAAGTAGCCCCTCTATACATTTTTATTGGGTGACCTGAGAATTTTGATTTCTCTGATAAACTTCTAATTCAGCTATGACAGCCACTTAGCAGTGACTTCTCAAATGCCAAAGATCTGGAGTTGGGGATTGGTGGGACCTTCTGATTTACAAAGTCCCATGTCATCAATCTGCTCTGAGGTACCTGGCTGCTTCCCATAAGAAAACACCTCATATTAGAAGTCAGGGTTGGATTCTGCTCTTGCCACTTGGCTATAAGCTTAACACAAGTGAGAACTTTGACTACAGGTCTACAAAGCCCCATGATCTCCTTGGATGCTAGGGATTATGGATGCCAAAAAACAACAACCACAACTAAAACAGTGAGAATAGCAAACACTTCTGAGTCCTGTACCACTTGATATGTGGTCAGTTGGTGCCGACAGAGAAAAATACTCAGCATCTAAAAGTCCTATTTTAAACAGGTGATTAAAGATTGATTTTTTTTTTTTAGGATTAGAGGACTCCAAAATTAATATACAGAAGAAAGCACATTTTAATAAGGTGTCAATGAAGTACACAAAATAGAGAATATACTGCAGGCCTTTATCAGAGCTAGCCAGCTGAAGAATTATTCTGTCACAACTCAATAATATAGGAACCCTTAAAAGCATTAAATATCAAGCTCTACAAGGAAAAAAAAATGGAAAGAATAAAAATCTATAGCAAAAACAAAAACAAACAAACAAAAACCCTAGAGGGAGAATTCAAGAAGATCTGTTTACTTGTAATCTCTCTTTTTCTCCTTTCCCTTATGAAAGCTTTGCCAGTAGCTGATGGGTCTCACATGCATGAAGCTGTTAATCATGTTTAGGAAATTTGCATGCTGTTAACTGCATATGAAACTCACTTAGGTCGGGGAGATTTACCACCCTAGATCAGTCTTATCTCATTTGCTCTATACCTATGACTAATACAAATTCATCCCAACATGAATGCATGGTGAGATTTGGACTTGAAAATAACCTTTTCTTTTGAATGAATGGGGACCCTGGTGCAATTTGAAAGCTGTTTGCAGAGGTGGGAGTCTGTGGCTCTAAACCTGTAAGGTACTATAAAATCAATAAAGCGGGCTTCACAACTGGATGCAGACGCACAAGAATATCAGCTTAATGAAAGTAAATTCCTGGTGTGGGGGGGGAAGTCTACGTTAGCTTTTTATTTTTTGGTTCTGATGGGAACAAATCCCCAAATGCCATTCTCTGTGTAGGTGAAAGCAGAATCTCTCTCCTCGAGGATCATCAGTGACAGGCTGGACTGGATTGCTGTCGTTATATTCTGTACACTGTACTAGGTTTGACTGTTAGCAGACAGTGTTGTATCGTTAGAAAAAACATCATCACATGAAATTGACTCAATGACCACAGCTTTCAAAGAAATGATCTGAAGAGAATGAAGAAAATCACCCTAGCTCAGAGAGACCCAAACCCTTGGATCTACCCTATCCCTGGGGGCTTAGGAAGATGGTGTGTGCTCCTGTATCTGTGCACTTCTTGAAAGAGGCATGAGTAAGAAGTCTGAATGTCTCGAAAGCTTGGGCTAAGGATCCAAGGGAAAGGACGCAGTGAAGAAAGGGACGTTCAAGGAAGTTGGCCCTACAAGGATGTTTTCTAAACCCAGCCTGAGTTATAAATGATCAAGGAAGGGGTTTTTCACTTCCACCCTGAGGCTATTTCATTAAAGAGAAAATCTTGCTGTCCAGGTTCTCCTTCAAGGTTTGAAGTTTTGAAACTTCACGATATTCCCAGCTGATCCAGCCAAACACAATGCTTTTGTAGTACAAAAGTATAAGGCATTATTACTGTGCATCTGAGGTCCACAAAGTTGCCTCTGGTGTAAAAGGGGATTAATATCAGAATCCACTCAAGTACCTTATAAAAGGTTGCTCTGAGCATTCAGTGCATTAATACATAATGGCAGCTGCCCATAGTACAAGGTTTGTAAAGGTTGGCTCTGTTGTTGCTGGTGGTTACTGCTGCCACATTTTCATACTTAGAATTGCTCTCATTTATGAGACTCAGAAGGCCAACAAATGATAACAGAGCAAGTGAATTCAAGGCCAAATGGGGGAATTCCTTAATTTATCTCTTCTAAGGACCCGATGCCCATAAGGTTGAGGAGCGCTCTCACTTTTCCTACATTTTACTCAGCTGCTCTCTAACTGAGAACAAACTAGGGAAGACTTTAGGGGAAAAATAGGTTACAACGGGGCAGTGTGAAAACTGAGATTTTAGTTAGTTCATTTATTTTATCTCACACTTTTTTTTTTGAAACCTAAGGAAATATTCCTACCCACTTAGCCTTCACAAAGATGCTGCTGGTAAGAGCCAGGAGCAGAAAGGACACATGTGTCCATGTGACATCTTATTTTATTATCAACAACAAAAGTGGCAGTAACAGGAACTTTCTTCCTGCCATCTGCCTCTGTGTCCCTGTGAATCTGCTCCTTCTCCCCTCATTCCCTGGAGGGAGATGATTATCCATGAATTATTTCAGCAGTGTAGGATTTCTCTAAAAAAAAAAAAAAGAAAAGAAAAAGAAAAAAATCTCAGCACTGAGAACGATTGTCTTAATTTATCAAATTCCAGGAAAACATCTGAGTATAATATGTTATTCACAGATTTCTAGATCTATGGAGATTTGAGACTGTATCTCTAGGGTTTTCTGCACTCAACAGCATAAGAGCTTGGTTTCTATGCTGAAAAAATGGTACAACATTTATTTGGGTCATTTTTAGAGCTCATTATGCATTGACTGACCAAATTAGCCAAATATGGTATGAATTGATTAAGGAAGCCGGAAAATTGATCATATTGAAAACCAACATCATTCTGATGATGTAGAGGAACACCAAACCTTTAAAGTGAATATAGTAATACAACTGGGCATGATTGCGACTTGTCCCTATGACTCACACGTACTGGAACAAAGGAGAAAGGCTAAAGGTGCTGAAAGTTTTCTCTGATTGAGGATTGTAGAAGCATATTTCTGGTATGGATTGTAGAAATTCGTACATAAGCTCAGCTGTGATTCTTGTCAACTGTCACTAAAGTAGAGGAGATGATGAAAAGGATCGAAGGCCAGGGAGACAGGGATCTGTTTGTCACCCTTGGGAATATTCTCCCCAGTGCACACTGCCTAGTGCATCCTGTTCCTTCTCATTCCATACCACAGAAATAAGTTAAAAAAAAAAAAAAAGAAGAACAAGAACAACTCTGTATAATCAGTCAATAGAAGAAATGCAGAGACAAGAGCAAAGGAGTCAACTCGGAGACTTGCTGAGTCCAGTTTTATCAGCTTCTTATCCGATGGGCTCTCCACCTTCTTTGGTGTGGGGTTAAGCCTATCAACCCAGCAGTCAGACTCCCTGGATTCTAGGACAGCCTTGGCCATTTAGCTTATCAGCAGACACTGGGCAGTTCACTTAACCTCTGCATCTATCCTCCTGACTAGGAAGTTAGAGATAATACACCCCATCTTATGGAGTTGGGATAAGAATTAAATGAGTTAAGATTACATAAAGCACTTAGTACAGGGGAGGGCATGTTGTAAGTGCCCAATAAATGTAAACACTAAAAAAAAAATCTTCGGCATTGTCATTATTTAATAATATTGTTATGGTTAGATCTGGAATATGTCCCCAAAGTCTCATCTCTCTAATGTAACAATCTTCAGAATGGGGGCTTTTGGGAAATGAATGGATCATGAGGGCTCTAACTTCATTAGTGGATCAATCCACTGAAGGGTTTATAATTTGATGGCATTATTAGGAGGTGGTAGAAACTGTAAGAAGTGCAGTCAGTAGAGTATTGGGGGTGGACCCTGGAAGAGTATATCTTGTTCCTGGGCCCTTCCTCTCTCCCTATTTCTTGGCTGCCAGGAAGTGAGCGCTTTCCTTCATCACACCCTTCTGCAATGATGTTCTGCCTCATCACAGTCTCAGAAGCAATGAAGCCAGCCCGCCACGGACCTAACTGTGAACCTCTGAAACTGTGAGCCCAAATGAATCTTTCCTCTCCTAAGCTGATTTGCTCAGGTGCCTTGTCACAGTGGTGAAAAGCAAGCAGCAGATACCCTCCCTTTTCACTGTCTCTGGTTTGTCTAGGAGTCTCTGGTTTCCTAATGCCTAGCTTCCTGGCTCCCTCCCCCAAGTGCTAGAAGCTACTGGTGCTGGCATGATGTTTCCAAGGGTAGCCCTTATTGCGCTGGCCTTGGGTGGGTGGGGGCAATGGAGTCCACTCTGCCCAAGGGAAAGAGGCTTCATGCCAATAAAACACTGCCAGGATGACATGGTTTCCCACTGCTAAGAACAGCATCTTTGCAGAATCAGAATATAATATTAGTAGAGATAACTCAGAGTAAATGAAATGATTATTCTGCAATCAACTCACAAACTGCCCTTTTAGTAAAATATGGAGCTCTTTTCTGATGCAGGTTTATTACACAGATTACCCACATTTGCTGCCCACTGGAGAATAAGATGAGTGTCCTCTGGACACTCTCTGCAGAGAGGTTTCAAATTCTGGCAAATACCATTCACAGGAGCCAATTCTACAGGCTACCTCTTCTTCATGGGAGACAGCATTTCATCCAATCATCCTATTGTTTAAAGCCAGGTTGCTTGTGGCCATGAAGAGGGCTCTGCACCATCTGGTTCCAACATCAGGTACACAAACACACATCCTGCCTGTGGTCTGTTTCTTGGCCCCATCACTCATCTTTATCTCAACATTGAAATATTCAATTCTTATGGTGTCAACCTTGACATTCTACAAGAATCACTCCACCCTTCCAGGAGGTTAATCCTTCACTGAATTACATTAAAAGTCCTATACTTGTTAGTCTAAAGATTAAAAGGTTTATCTGAGATTTGCTTCTAAAAGTACCTAAAACAATGTACTATCCTTTGGGGGCTTAATCCTGGCCACACGTCAGAAAGCACCCATGGTGTTTCATGGGTGCCTGGGCTTCAGCCCTCCTGTCAATGCAAGGACTTGTCTAGGAGTAGGAAGCTTTGAAAACTTTTGTAGGTCTTACAATGTGAAGTCAGTCTGGGAAGCTCTTTGTTTTTCATTTTGTCACTCTAAATAACATCAAGGTCCTATGTGAGAAGCTCTTCTTAAGATTTATGGGTGAGGAAGACTTTCCAATAATCGGCTTGCTTTTATTCTCCCTAAATAGAAAGACACATGTGATATTTCTTATTTGCTGTTATTTCTGGACTAAGGAAACTTAGAACAAATTTAAGGTTCATTCACAGAAGTCACTCTAAGCCTCATGGCAGGTGTATTTGATTCTTTTGTTTTATAAAGTTTATTCTGTTATCTCTGATAAACAGATTATTTGTAGATCTCATTGTGGGTCTCTTCAGGTTCTCCATGTCTCTGCTGTATGATTGACACGTGCACTTCTCAAAGAAGAAATACACGATTGACATGTACCTCTCCCAGCATCTGAGCCTACCCAATTTCTCTCTGGAATTTCTGTGTATTCTGAGAAGATACCTGGACTCTCATGGCTGCATAAACTCTTGTTTCTGTGGATGGGGACCTCTGCTATGTTGTTTGACCCAGATAGGAGGCTCAACTCTTCTTCTAAGTGCCATAAAAAATCCTCTCAAAAAAATCCTCATGAGCAAAGTAGCTCTTCCTAAAGAATTAAGGAGGCTCTGATATTTATGTTCCATGTTCAATAGACTTATTAGGGCTTTTTGATCTGAAAAGTTCTGATGAGTCATTGTAACCAGGGAAGGGTTTAGCCCGCTGACCATTTCCCTAGTCATAGGTCAGCACATGTTTTCTTCATAGGGCCAGGGAGTAAGTACTTTAGACTTTGTGGGCATGTGGTTTTTGTTAACTGATTGAACCCTGCCCTTGTATATGAATTCAGTCACAGATGATATGGAGTGTGGCCATATTCCAATAAAACTTCATTGGCCAAAACAGGTTGTAGGCCAAATTAGGCTTGTGGGGCCAAGGCTGGCAACCTTGCCCTAGAGTATTCTCTCTGAAATCTGTCAATTCTTCCTCCTTTCTTCTGACTCTTTTCTCCCATCTTAAGTCTCCATTCTATCATCAGAACAATTCCAGATGACCTTTTCTTCCTATGTATAACAATTCTGTCCTCTTTTTAAGAATCATAGCACCAGATGTACGGTACCTAAGTCTTGGGCCTGAACTTCCATCCTACCTTTTAGGAAGATGGTTTTGTAAACAAAGACATTTCTATTATAAGTAATTCTGGCATTAACTGTCTCGGCAATATAACAATATTGTCTCATTAAATTTCTATCACCACAGAGCCCTGTAAATCAGAGGTCACAAACTTTAATGCCTTTGGAGTCAGGCTGGTGAGATCCCAGGGAGTGAGGAAGACTGAGTGAGCTTTGGAGATATGATCTACCTGGGGACATTGACATCAATCTTTAGAAAAGTTGTGTGATCTTAAACAAAACAAACCCATGGGCCCAAGCTGATCCAGTGGCTACTAGTGTGCGAAGCTTCCTACAAAGATTTACATGTATTATTTCTACACATTTGAACCCACTGTCATATAACAAAGTCCAGGTGGTTTTCCTGCAGCTAGTAAGTGGCAGAGTACTTGCAAATAATATTGAATTCTGCTTACTATATGGCTGCAGAAGGCCTTGGGGATCCTGTGACAGATGAGGAGAGTACCTGTCCACAGCCAAATTGCAGGGATAAAGACAAATGAAAGACCACTACAGTACATTGTATTAAGAGCTACAAGGAGAATTGGTTGGGACTTTACAGTTGTGCAGTAGAATGATTTAACCCAAATATATGAGTTGGGATTAGCTTCCTGGATGGTATGATCACTCAAATATCCAAAAAGAAAAGTGGGATTTTATCAGGCAACTTGCATATTGGATTCAGAAGGATGAAAGTCTATCAGGTGCAAAGGCTCTGAGATGGAAGGAAGTATTCTTCTTCCAAGGAAAGACTAGGTAGAAAAAGGGACCAGGTGATTATGCACCATGAAATGGGTTTATTCCTATGGCATCAGGTAGCCATCGATTGGTTTTAGACAGTATCAAATTTGTATTTTGAAAATGCCCTTCAAGGTGGGTTGTTTGATGATGGTTTGACAGGAGGCATAGAAACCAGAGTGGTCTGTGGCAGCAATGCAGGCAGGAGATGATGGGAGGCGAAATGGAGGATACAGCATTGAGGATTGAGAAAACCTTTAAGAGTCAAGAAGTATTAAGACAGCTGAGTTGATAAGAGTTCAAGATTGTTTTGATTTAGGGAAGGAGTGAGGGAAGGGAAAAAATCCAGCGTAATGTCCAGGGTCCTTTCTGAGCCTAATGCTTTCTGAGTCTGGCACAGAAATTTAGTCTCAATTGGGAAAGAATTGGGGTATTAAGGAATCAGAACATTAATGTAAATTAGACATGCCCCCTTTTTGGCATTGCTTCTGTACTTTGGTTTGTAGTTACTTAGTTCCAGAAAAGCTTTGTGCTTTGGTTCTCTCTGACCTCCCTTTTCTGTACTTTCTTCTCTTTTGGATCTATCTCCCCCTTTCCAAAGCCCAAGGCATGGTGGAGTCTCTGGCTTCTTAATGCTTCCTAAGAGGAGACTTGAGGGGCTAATGCATCTAGTGGTTAAAGACCAGAATCTGCAATCAATTAGATGGCCTAGGTTCAAAGCCCAGTTTAGCCATTTACCAGCTGTGTAACCTTTGCCAAATCACTTAACCTCTTGTGCCTGGCTTGCTTCACTTTAAAATGGGGTTAATGACAGTTTCCTTCCGAGCGTTGTTGTGAATATTAAGTGACTTAACACCTGGCAGAGTGCCCAGCACAGAGTGAGCAATCAATGCATATTAGCTGTTTCCATTCCATGTAAGTCTGATGGTTCGTCATCTCCATTTTGCCAAATCACTGTCCCAAAGTTATAGTTTTATCCTATCACCATTAAAACTCCCCCCTTTTTAAAATTCTTCTAGAAAATGCAGCTGCTAGAAATGTGAAAAACCATTTGATATATCTCAACTGATATTGGTCAATCCAGGAAATCGTCCAATCTGAAAAGAGAAGTGAAAGGAGAGTTCACTCCCATTCTCTTGGGTAGGAAACAGCCTCTTTGCACCTCAAGGGAAAGTGTTTTGGTTGCATGATGACACTCAAGAGCAGCAGGATCTCTTATTACTACAAAATTCCATTTATTCATTTATTCAACACATGATTATTAAGCATTTTCCATAGGATCTGATACCCACTGTCATATAACAAGGGCTAAAGCTTAGTAGACCTTCATCTAGGGATGGGAAGGCATACATAATGCCTCTATTTTATTTACTAAGTTGTGTCCAGAAAGATTGAGAGACTTGCTAAGGACCAAGATGTAGTCATTAGTAGTCATTTCTAGGACAAAAGGTCATGGAATCTTCCCATTTCCTCTAAGCCATAGGTTTTGAGTTTGCTTTATAGTAGAACTTTTAAATAATGATACAAACAAACAACAAGCAAACTTTTAGTCTATGTGGTGTTTTTCACTTTTCAATATATAGTGGATGCTTATTATTTGTGGTAGTTATATTCTACAAAAGTGACCACAGACAATGAATTAGCAAATATTGCATCACTGCTCCTAGGAAAAAAATGCAGGATTAGCTTCCTATCAGTCTCCGGTCACAACATTTTCATCAAATGACAAGAGTAACCTTGTTTTATCTGTGCTTCTGTTTAAACACACCTTTTTAAGATAGATTATTGATTCATTAATATTGAACTCATGGCCAATAGCACCATAATTCACTGCTATTGAAGAGAATAATTCCTGCCTGGGTGAATCTTATTTTCTCCATAAGAAAATATCGTAGCTCTTTTTGTTTTTAGGAATACTAGACAACACTTCACCGCTATGCTTAGAGATCATTTTAAACAGAGAAATCACCAAAAAGAACAATGTGGGAAAATTGTATTAAATAGTGACTGGATAGGACACCTGTTCACAGCAGAAGCACCGAAGGCACCATGTTGCCCTGTTCAACCTGAGCTGGGAACGTGTGGGTTGGCTGACTCAAGTGTTTTGCAGCTCTGTATATGTTCACGTGTGACTGACAGAGCAGCAAATGTATTATATTGATTTGGGGCTTTCAAAAAAACTTTAGGAAGGAGAATGAATAAATAGATAATTCATGAATAATGAAGCTTGACTCTCTTATCTCCCTAACATTTGGAGTAAATATTTTGTGCTTCTATTTTATGACTTTACAAAGTATAATAGAGAATAGTTAATAGGTCACTGTCATATAATAAGGGCTAAAGCTTAGTAGACCTCATCTAGGGGTGGGAAGGCAGTGCCCAGGAACTGGGAGACGGGAATTAGATGGACCAAACTGAGCCTGTAGATATTATCGAGATCATGGGGGCTTGCCTCTTCCTCAGTGCCCATTCCTGGATTACTACCTGCCATTAAAGGAAAAGCTCCATGTGTGCACAAGCTCTGTCTGGCTACATGAGCTCTCTGGACTGCTCCTTATGTCTGTTTCCTAAAGAGTGGATTTTTCATTTACCATCTCACCTTTATCTGGGCTCTGACCATACTTGCAGAGAGAAAATTCTGAATTCACTATCCAATTTCTAATCAGTGGCTTATAAAACCTGGGTAACCCACTTTATCTTAATAGTGTGATAGCAACTGGCAAGGGCAATAACATGAAGATAAGGCTGGCCTCATCTCTCTCCCTGTCAACAGGCCCGGTACCTTGTTCATTTTTATTCTTGAATAAGTGACTCAATCAATTCTCCCTTGCTGAGTTCCTTGTGGCAGCCTCTGTGAAGTTGTAGGGAATGTTAATCACTCACTATCGGGTCTGGAGACAATGGAATTTTATAACTTTTTGTTTTGTTTTGTTTAAATGGAGCCATTTGCCATAAGATAGATCTGCCTTTAAAGTCAGAAAAATAGCTTCTACAGAGAACTGCCTGATGGAAGTTGCTGCTGGGTGAGAGGTAAAGCCTTGCATTTCACACTGGTTTCCCTTGTAGTGGGGATCTGTATCCCAGGGATTGGAAGATTTACTTATTTGAAGTGAAATAAGGTGGGCAGGGTCCAGGGGAAAATTGTCCCACCATTCAGAAAGAGTAGGAATGCTAAAAAAATATTTAACTAGTGTTTAATCCAAAGCATCAGCATTGCTGTCATTTCCAAGAAAAAAAACTGGGGGAGAAAGGAGACATCTGGTCAACCTAATCAACTTTAGAGATTGGTTAAACCAGATTCTCAAATCCAAATTACTCTAGAAACATACGCCCAGACTCCTTTCTACAAACATTATCCTGGGTTAGAGCCCACTCTTATGAATTCTGTAGTATCTGAGGAGAAGGCCAAAGCATTTGTTTACCCCTCATTTTGACTTACCCTTTATTACACATTTGTTAGTCCAAATAATGCTATTTAAAAATTATAGACATTGAGCCTAATAAAAAAAAAAATTCAGCTCTTATTTCCAAAAGTGCTCATCACCTTACAGGAAGGAGCAATAAATTTAAGGGACATGAGTAAGATGAATAATCATTTTGGGGAAGTTATATTACTCCAAAGCATCATTTCTATTTTGCACTGTGATTATCTCACCATAATCATACCCCTGTGCTTCATTATTGCTCACAATAAAAGTCCACATATTGGAGAGGAAAAGCTTCTTCTTTCAAAGCATTTTCAGGGAGGATTAGAAATTATTTTCCATATAAGCAGTAGAAAGTCTAACAGGAGACCAACTCATATATGTCTGCATTCAACAGTTTGAGAGCAAGTTAATAGTAATTAAGGGGGGAAAGTCAGGAATTGGCTACATTCTGCCATCTCCATAATTAAACAATAAAACTACTATATCATTTCACACAGACATTGTAAATACTAAATTAAGAAGCTCCCATGAAATGTCAGGAGCATTTTCTTATGAGTTTATATCAGCCATGTGATTATCATATTGATTCTGCATGCCAATGAGATAACATTCCACTGTGTTTATTTTTCTCCCAATTGCCTTCCGGAAAGTAATAAAATTAAATCCAATATGATATTAAATGTAAATATGCATGGATATTATATGTAAATACCCATTTTAAACTCTCTTTGCTTTTTGATATTTTCTGAGCATAATGTTGTCAAGCAACAGTAATATTCCTATCCCCCACGTGGTCCACACTCATTTCTAGTACCAAGAGAAAGGACACCCTTTATGATTCCACTTGACATTTGTTTCATGATCTATGGAAAGGAAAATACTAAAAAAAAAAATCCTGTTTTTAAAGTTACTCAGCTAAGAGTTCATAAGCAAGTTTCTCATGGTATTGTGTTGAATGACCACTTACTGCAGACTTTATTACACTGCTTTATTTATTCTGATGTTTTATTTTCTCTTAAATTTCTCGTGCTCATTAAGTAATTAAAACAACTGTACTTATTTGATGATGGATTCAAACATCCAGCTAGCATTCTGTCCTTGCAATTCAAACAAGACTTTTCCAAGTCTAGTTGATGCATTGATTTGATGCAGAAAACTAGGCTTTTCATCAGGATAAAGTGACCAGACATAAGTCAAGAGGACCCAATGGAAGAACATGGCTTTTAAGGTACATGGAAACTGGTCACATATGGTGGCCCAAATGGAAGCACACAACTTCTGAAGGAAAGTAACCAAAGTGTCACAGGGTTTTTAGGAAGAACAGTCAGCATAAACTCATCCCCTTATACATGGCTGTCTAGAAGCCTGAAGGAACTCAGAGGCTCACTTCTTGTGAGTCACCCTCCTTCTGTCTTCCTATTAGCATTTTCTACTGTGGCTCTTCTGTGTCTTTGTATGTGTTCCATTCATTCAGAAATGCTAAGTCATTCACTTCTAGGAGACATTTGTCTCTGTTAATCAGAATGATTTATTAGCCCCTTTCTCCCTCTGGTGCGTATGTCCTTGTGTCTAGTAGAGTTCTTGCCTGTTTGGTGAAAGGCTGCTTAGGTCATGGTTGATTAGTAACAGATCTGAGATTAGAACTTGCATTTAATTCTGTGGGTCTTTTTATTATTATTATTATTATTATTATTATTATTTCATGGTTCTTTCTTTTCACACAATCTATAGACACATTTATCATTACACTCTCTCTTGGGGAATTGGTCCAAGATGAAAGATGGAATGGATTACGGAATTTGATTTACCTATAAAGCACTGTAGAATCTTGTAGAATCTTTTTTTTTTTAAACAATGGGGTCTTTTTACAGTCATTATTTTTTATTCTTCTTTCTTCTTCCTCTTCCTCTTCCTCCTCCTGCTTCTTCTTTTTGAAACATCACTACTGTCATATTTCTAGGAGGATTTACCTAATACTTTTAACAATCTGAAAAATCTAATAATTCTAATAACTTAATAATAGGCTTGAAGGGATATTTTCATTTCACCATCTGTTTCCATTAAAATCTAATAACAAGTAGATAGAGTGATTCTTTTCCTTTTTTTTTCTTAAATTAACTATGTCTTAGTGTGCAATGTTAGATTTTCTTACAGTCATGTTTAATATTTAGAGAATGCTATGAATGAGAACAGGGTCTCTGCCTCCTCTCTCTCCACAGTCTTGATGAGTGGTACTTAATTTGTGCTCAGTCTGTTTTTGACAAATAACTTGCCTTATCTGGTTATAAAACAGATAAAAAGACACTTTATATTTCTATATCTATAGGTCTATCTTTCCAATCATCTGGAGAGATGTGTGTTGTGTAGGGGTGCTGGCATGTTCTTGAGTGTTTATGTACAATTAATGGGCCTCGTGTGTGTCTGGTGAGACTGTCAATCAGTAACTGAACCTGGAAGTCAGGTTAGACAAGTATCCAGAGGACACTGATTTTCAGGAAAGGGACTTTTCAATCATGTTGATTTTTAGCATTGCCCGCACTGATTTCAAGTGATACTAGCTTTGTTATTCACATGGCTTTTTACAGCTATGTCACCATTTCAAATGCATATGACTGATGGCTTCTAAAAGGCTTAGGAAAGCAACAATGGTGTACCACTTTTTCTAGGGTTTTGCCAAGGTAAATTTATTGGGAGGCATCTCCGTATCTTAAAAGTGAAGAAGTCAAGAGGAATAATGCACAGTTCCCTTGAGGGAACTTTTTATGCCTGTGCATTATTCCCCTTGACTTCTTCACTTTTAAGATACGGAGATGCCTCCCAATAAATTTACCTTGGCAAAACCCTAGAAAAAGTGGTGCACCATTGTTGGGTGGTTAAAGGCTCTTGATCTGCTCTCTCTCAACATGTCTCTGTAATCCAACTACAGGACTGGCCTTCTAGAGGGGCCCAATGCTGCAGAGATCTTCTCCAAGCTCATCCATAGTGTCAAAGTGGGATACACAGCACTCTGGTTGCCTTTGTGACTCTAGCAATATCTACATGTTGTTGGTGGTGGTCACTTCCTCATCCATGCTGTTAACACAGAGTAATATCCCTGACTTGGCCTTTTACAGGTAACTTCTCCACCCTCTCCATGTCAACTCACACTGTAATGGGATTGTAGCAGAACTTAGGACCTTCCACCTTAAGCCTCTGTCCACCCACCCATCTTATTTGTACTTGTCCATTCCTGAAAGACAAAAAGTAATGCAGTTCTAAGACCCTGTATGGCTGTTTTTCTTCCAGGTTTACTTAACCAATACTGACTTTCATAAATGTCTATTTTTGACTCTGTCTTGGGCTCCATCTTTCTTTCTTTCTCAACTAAGAACTCTGCCATTTTCTCCCATCAACCCACTAATACTGGTCTAAAGTGAGAAATTGAGCCAATTAACTTGTTTTTCTTCTACCTACCAAATTATAAGTTTGACTTTCTAATGACCTTTCTGAACCCATTACTGGTTCTTTTGGCATCATGTAGACATAAACTATTAGCGTGGAAGAACACTTTTCTGTAAATTAAATAGAGCTGAATCAAAGAAAAACTACTTCCTTCAAACTTCCAACTTCATCTTCAAACAGCATGTAAGTATGTCTAAAAATAAATTTAAGATTTTAAAGTTCTCTCACATTAGCGAAAACAACTTGAAGTCATAATCATTTTAAATGAACCATCAAAAATGTCACTGCTAAAAAAGAATGCCACCCTGAATTGTAACTTATGTAAACTTTCCAAAGCTACTCACAGAATAAAATGATATTCACACATATTCTAAAATTCAGAATGAAAAATTTTGTGTAATTGAGTTGGCACCACTTTTAAGGAGAGGGAGGGAAGGAGGGAGAGACAGACAGACAGAATGTGAAGTTATATCTTTGTGTATGAAGAATATTTTCATTTTTTAAAACCTTGAATATCTTAAAGATACAGCTCTAATTAATAATGCTGGGTGTTGTGGTACATTCAATCAAGCAAGTATCATGTTCATTTTGATAGATCTTATTTAACTGACTGAAAACCTTGGTTCATTGTGTTGCTTGCTGCCTTTTAGTTTTGATCGAAATATCAAAGGGTATCTCAGCCTGAACTAGTTATCTTAATTGATAGGAGGCACAGCAAAATATATTGATCCACATAAATAGGTTCCAGATCAATTGTCCTTTTGAAAATAATATTTACATTTAGAAAGGGCTACAGATATTCACTCACTACAAAGGTTAAAATTAATTTCTCCTTAACCATAATGATTAGTGCATTCCTTGTACACTGAGTAGTTTTTGAATCAATGCAAAACATCCTAGGGGCTTTGTACATTGTCCCTCAAAGCATATCTCTGAGGCAAGTAGGTGCAGAAGATGGTACAGCCATGTTTTTAGCACACTGGCAGATGGAGAGAACTGAGTCACAAGCCAGTTGGGTGATTTGGCTAAAACCATAGCATCTAATGTGATTACTGCAATCTCAGAATAGAGTTCTCAACTCCCACCTCCCATCTGTTCTTTAAAGAGAATTTGGGAGCCAATTATCTGTTCCTTTGTAAGAAGCATCTATTGATTCTATTAAGAGGGTTAGAGCTGGCTGCAGCCAAGTTTGCACGGACTACCCCAAGCCTTGTCCTTATTCTTACCCTGCCCCCCACCCTCTGTACCCCCTTGTTGTTTCCAACCACACATTTCTAATCAGCTGCTCAAAGGATTTTGTTGGGATGCTCCTGGGGAGGCGTATGTCTGCACAGGTGGTATAAAAAGATCTTTAATAAGGAAACACTTCTAAACCATTCTTTGTGCTTGAAACACAGCTTTGGGTACTTCATACCATTTTCTCCTTCCAGCTTCACTACAATTTATTGGAGAGGGATGATACCCATGATAGATACTAAATAAGCAAATTGATGATGGTCGTGCAGGTGGTGGCAGAGCAGAATGTTCACTGAATAAGAAATAAAATGACCAGGTTCTGGCTTCAGCTATTGCCAACAAACCTGTGTGACCTCGATTAATGCATATATATATATATATATATATATATATATATATATATATATTTTTTTTTTTTTTTTTAACCCCTCTCTGGACTTAGTTCTCTCGCCTGGAATATAGGCAGAGCACATTAGACTGGAAGAACACGAAGACAAAATGGACACTAACATGATATGAGTGGGTGGTAGCCACTGTTCCATTCAGGCAGGAGGGAGTGAAGTCTCTTGGTGCAGATAATGCTTACAAGCAAACTACTTTTCATTCTGGTCCATGTAGGACAGTGCTCACAATCTTGGTCATAAATCACAGTTACACACTCCCCTTATTTCTAGAGCATTAAAATGTAAGTTCACTGATTCCGGGAATCTTCTGTTTTCTTATTTTATATATTTGAAAAGATCCCGAGGTGTTTCTGATAGGTACTTGTAGTGATAGGTACTTGAAGTTAGCAATCATTGCTGTTTGCTGGGGAACACCAGACCACAGGAGAAGATATTTGGCAGAGTAAAAGCGTGAGGATGGACACTCCTTTAAATCACACCATTTATTTAGTCTCAATGTGAGGCTAGACCTGCCCATGAGGTGAGTGGTTGGCCGGGGGAGAGATGAGGAGAGCTAGAAATGTACCGAATGCAGGATGCAATGGAACACCGTCTGGGAGGTCAGGCCTCATTTGCTTTCATTTCCCCTTGACTCTAATTCAACCTGGATGGAGTTTTAAATCTTTCCTTAAAGAACACCCATTAAAGATGATAAAGTAGTCTGGCTCCCAGATCCATCCAACCCCTCGAGCTCTAAGATGAAACAACAGAGGCATCTGCAGTGTCTAATTTTGTCTTTGGAGCTAATTAAGTATCCTGTGGGATGTGCTAAGTCCAGGATGTTATTTTGCCTGGAGTAATGGACAGTCACTAAGGATGAATGATGTTGGGTCCCCAGGCCAGTATTAATCTGGTTGTCTTAAGTAAAACACATCTGGTGTTCAAAAAAGCTCTCTCTCATCTAAATTAAGCAGCTACTTTAAGCTGCAAATTCCCAAACTAAGTATCTTCTGTGAAATTCCCCAGGTGTAACCAAGGCCATAAAAAAGATTTGGCTTTATTCAGCTAATACTTGGGTCTTCATTATTGGTACCCCCAAACCCAGAATCTTATATTGCCTTAACACCTAGAATCTCACTGTTAGTTATTTTGGGTAAGTCACTAACCCTAAATGAAAATTATTCACTCACTAGTTTTGAAGTATTTCACCTTTTATACTTCTCCCCCAAAGTCTGAATGCTTGGAAGAAAACTTAATAAATGGTCTTGTTTTAAAATCCAGAAAGAGAGAGTTAGTTACACCATTCTCCTTACAATGTGTTTCCTTTGATAACTTTACATTTTGGAAGAAATCAGGATGAATGATAAACACCTGCTGCTTTTCAGAATGGGATTCCACACATGTGTGGCTTTGCGGTCTATCAAAGAGTAAACCTGTAATTTCGATGCTTGTCATCAGAATCTACAAGTTACAAATGGGAGTCGCAGTTCCTACAGCAGGCATTCAGTGAGGCTGTCAGGTAGTGCCTCTCGCTGCTGTTTCCTATTTTTTAACATTGTCTTTACATAAATAAAGTGTAACATTGTGAAAAATGAAATATATGAACAAAAACGCATGGGGGAGTTCACCAAAGAGCACTTACATTATTCATTTCAAGCGATTGGTTGACGTTGAGTCTTCATTGAATATTTCAGTGTTTAGGAGTATTACTAAGGTTATCAACTGAGTAAGGGAATAAAATTGCTTTTGGTCAAGGATCAGCTTTAGCATTAAATAGCTTTTGAACATTTATGGGGAGCATGTAATACCATTGTGGTGTTTAAAATTCTTGGTGCTATTTTTCCCTTGGTTTCTCCTTCAATTAAAATAGCCATGGAATTTCAGGTCTAGAATGAACTTCAGAAGAAAGCGAGGGGCTATCTTATGCTTGGTCACCCAGTTGGGTCTTAACAGTTGCCACCTAAGTACTGTACTGCTATCTCTCGGTCAT
The DNA here is from genome assembly GCF_047511675.1 of Marmota flaviventris. NCBI lineage: Eukaryota > Metazoa > Chordata > Mammalia > Rodentia > Sciuridae > Marmota > Marmota flaviventris. Next base: position 26,114,807 of record NC_092509.1, on the reverse strand, counting down.
GCACCCTGTCCACAAAACCATGCTTTGGCAGATAGATGAGAAATAAGATTCATCTGTCTCTTTAAGAAATTGCTTTATCTAAGTTGGTTCAGCCTAATTGTACCTAGGAAATTATTATTTCTATATTCTAGTATTATTCTAGGATCTCCTGGGAGCTTTAAGGTCCAACACAAAAGATGACTGATATTATTCATTTCACAAACTCTCAGTTGTTTAGTTCATGTTACGAGGAACCCAATTGGTGGGATTGAATCCCATGCAATCCTAGTTAATTTTCTGTTTCACGACCATGGCAGGGATGCCCAGAACTTGTGAAAATACATTGTCAATGGCCCAAAGAGTGGCAGCATGATCTGCTCCTCTTCTACTTCTCATTGGCATGTACTATCCCATTCAAAGCTCATCTTCAACTAACCATGGGTCAGTAGCATAACATTGATTTATGAAGAACATTCATACTCAAAATAATTATGTAATTGCTTTTAGTTTCAGGACTGGGACTAAAACTTTGCTCTTTTATTCTCTGTCCAGTGAATTTTCCATTGCAGTCTAAATCCTCCTAAGCATTCCTGGAGGAATGAAATTGGCTAAGTCTCTTCAGTCATATTTTTCTGAGTGAAACACAGATATCTTGTGCTGCAGACACTGCATTAAATGTGTCCTAACTTGCAGAATCCAACACAGCCAGTGAATCCTAGTAGCCCCTTTGTTTACCTCTGAAAAACAAGGCCAGATTTACTTGGTTTAAAGGAGACAGAAGGTTTGGGACAGAAAGGAATGGGAAGGAGCACAGAACAAAACAAAATGCCAGGGCTCTCCAACAGTCTGAGTCACATTCAGGGTTGTAAAATGACTTATATCCCTGAAAATGTTGGCAGAACATTCAGCATAGATCATGCATTTCAGGCACATGATGCAAATGCTTTTTGGCTCATGATTACAGGCCAGTAATTTCTGAGGCCCTGTTGCAGTTCCAAATAATTCATTGTATTTGCTTTCTGAACTAAGTCCCTTGGATTGATTAAAGAGAAGCCTTCCAAAAGCATGCCTTCCAGTTGGTATATGACTTGGCCATTAATCACATGGTGGATATGACCCTATGTTCTCGTACAGTTACATAACATTTGTGCAAACCCACATGATCTCAATTTCCTGGATTCTTCTGGAGTTAAGAACATGTATAAAATGTGATCAGATTGGCTAGGGTGTGGCCCAGCCAATGATGTAAGCTGATTTCATGTTTGACTGTGTGGTAAACCACAGGATCAACCTCGAACTTTGATTGGACTGATAAGTCAGCCAAAAGAGTAATCATGTTAGGGGGATTTAGCTGTATAGACACAGGCTTTCTTGAGAATATGAAAAACCTATAGCTTCATACCATAGTTACAGTTTTGTGTTTTTATTTGTGACAACATTCTTTGGAAGGTAGGAATGGAATAATGATATATGTATAAAATATATACATTCAATATATACATTCAATATATGTATAAAATATATACATTCAGAGGATGACAGTGATCAAGAATAGTTTAGGGCTGTGTTGCTCAGTGGTAGAACACCTGACAAGCATGTATGAGGCCCTGGATTCAGTCCTTAGCACTGTAAAAGCAATTTTTTTAATTGTTTTACATAAGGGTTCATTTTACATAATGCACATTAGTAATTATTAATTTGAATAAAGTGTTTATAGTAACAATGAAGAAGCAAGATAAGCTTATTTGATGTTTTCTTTTACCCATTATCTGATCAAGACTTCTGTGTTGCTGAATGGATACTGCCAAGAACAGTAGATAATTCTAGAAAAATCTACTGGAGTAACTCTTTGTGCAAAGAACAGCTGAGTAAATTCAACAGATGTTCTTTTCCCAAGCACTTATGTTTGCTTCTTGCTTTTCTCATCACAGTGTAGGTAGAGGTTTGTGAATTCCTATTATCATCATGGCTACTCTTACACTAGTGCTACAAGGAAACTTGGGTGTCATTTTACCCTGTCTCCAGGAGGTAAACCCAGTCAAACTAAAAATTTCAACCTGTTTTGTTCTTTTGGTCAAGACTTTATAGCTATCAAACTTCTTTATGACCAGAATAGTAGATACATAAATTCCTGGTGAATTGTGGCAAAAATATTATATAGAGAACCTTAAGCTAAGTTGTTTTTCCTTATGCTAGCGTTAGGTATTATTTGTAAATCTTCTAAGCAGCACTGAAATTTTATCTCTTTCTGAAGCATTCCAACCTGTGTCAATGAAATGATGAACAATATTAATTTTATAAGTTGAAGTCTTTTTAAGAATGTGTTGTCACATGTGCATTTGTGTGCATGTATGTGTGTGCATTAGTGTGTTTGCGTGTGCATGTGTGTGCGTGTGTATCTCAGACATAGCTTCCTTGCTCTGTGTGCTTAAGCAGTAAGAGCAGATCACTTTCTGTAGTCACACTAAAGACCCAGAGGTTCATTAGCAGACTATTAGAGAAAAAGCTTTTATCCTTATTCTATGCAGAGAGAGAATGGATTTTTCTTTAAGATAAAATATTCCAAATTTTTGTTTAAGTTAATGGTTCAGGTTCTGGTGATGAGATTAGTGATGAAGTCTACTTTCTCGATAATTAGCCCCTTTTACTCTCTACTCTCCCCAAATGAGAAGCAAGTTTGGATTGAAATGCGTCCCAAGAGGCAGAAGACAGTGGCCCCAAGGTAAAAGCAATTTGAGCCTTCATCTCAGCCTTACTCCCTCAGCTCTTCATTCATTTTGTGGCTTGAATGGAGAATGCATTGCCTAGATTTGCAAAATATATGGAAAATAATTCTACCTCCAGTTCATTGTCCTCTTGGCTATTTTTCTCATTTTGAAGCTGCCTGGAACTATTTTGGGCCTTCCCAGTACACTTAACATAGCTTTAAAACAGATTTAAGTCTCCCTAGAAGACTGAATTTCTAATTCTCCATCCAATAGAGCAGTATGTTCTTAAAGCGCTATCAGGTGTTTCAGTATGCACACATTTATCTGACTCTTCTTTTACTTAGAAATAATAGAAAATGAAATTGAAGATTTATACTTGCAGTGTGATTTGATGAAAAACTGCTAAAAGAACCTCTGACTTCTTGGCAAAGATCCGAATGAAATCCAGAACACTTTAAACATAAATGTATGTTCCCTCTTGGGCCACACGAGGCCCTTAATATGTACAGTCTCATGTTTTAGAGACAACTTCAAATCCCTCAAAAATATCAGTTAGGAAAAGATAGGAAAATGATTGTGAATTATTCACCCAGGGCTTATCCTTTTTGTGACTCTTTTGTGACAAATTGTTAAAAGACAGAAGATGAGCTAGCTTTTCTTAACCTCAGATATACTTTTAGGATGCTGTAACTTTTTGTAAATGTATGCATGCTCATTAAGTGTTGATAAGTTTTTAAAAAAGTAATTGAAAAACGTGTTAGGAAATAAAGAGTTCTCCTAGCTTCCTCTAGTGTTTTTTTTTTTGGGGGGGGGGAAGGGGTGCTCATTGACAAAATTATATTTATTAATTTTTAGCTCATCACAAAGCCTACATTTTCATATACAGTAGACATTTAACAAATACTTGTGAAACAAAAATGAATTTGCCTAAATATAAAGGATTTTTAAGTCACGGTTCCACAGTGTTGGCTTGTACAGACCATAATATCACTGTAAACAATTTGGTTCTATTTAAAATTAATTGTCTACTGTGTGCATGAAGAGCGATCCTGTATTGGGAAGAGACATGAGTAAGAGTGAGCTCCTTGACTCAAAGTCAAGGTCACTTACTTTGTAAAAGTGTTTAAGATCAGTAAGGACTTGAGAAATTCAAGGCAGTCCCTGGTATACTGCTTGTCTCAGGGCATGCAGTCGCCAATCATGGGAAAGAAACTGAATGCTTATACCAAATTGTAACTGAAGGAATGCACATATAGAAGCTAAGTTTGCTTTGGGTTTGTAAGAGGGCTAGAGCACAGGTGGGCCATTGCTTAAATTTACAATGAAGTAAATCAGACATTTAAAAAGCTAGAGACAGAATGTTTAGAAGAGAATGTTTAAATGCTCCTTCTTTTAGTATGGGTGTCCCTGACCCAAAGGTAAGGGAGATGGCACCTATTTTCCACTTAACTATACTTTTTTTTAGTACTGTGCACGTTTGGCTTGCTGAAAGTTCTAAAGACTTTCTGATTAAATCCTATCACCTCGACTGGAGAGGTACTATAATTTTTACAGCACCATTAAACTCTTCCTTCGATCTCTTGCTGCCTTTCCCATCCCTGTCCTCTCTGCCAGTGCAGGCGTAACTTTAAGTGAGTTTGTCTCCATTTCCCTCCATTCCCCATTGGAACAGTTTTTAGAGATTTGGGTTGAAGCAGTATGGAGATGCTGGGATCATCTTTCAGAGAATTGCAGCAGGGAAATTAAAACTCCATTTGGCTGTGAAAGATGAAGAAGAAAAGGGAATTCTAAAAGCCAGGATGTTTGCTGAACTTTTGGAAGCCAGTAGATCTATCTCTGTGTTGGATTACTTGTCTCCTGGCTTGGCTGGCTGCTGGCCTGGCTTCCAGAGGGCCTGTCCTCTTCTTTGAGGACGACTTCTGGACCTTTCTAGTACTGGAGTCAGACTTTCTGGATCCTAGTACTGGATCAACCCAATACTGGCTATGTGATTTGGGGCAGGTTTCTTCACCTCTCTGTGCTTCAGTTTAACTCACTTGCAAAATGAGAGTCACAAATAGTACCTATTTCCCAGGGTTGTGTAAGATTTGACCATATTTAACTATATAGAGAATAGTTGAAGTAGTTCTAGGTTGTATGTTCTACTGATTTACTCTTTTTGATTTCTATATTGAACTTGCTGTAAAATCATTGGAGAGGAAGGAATTTTGTTTAAGAAAAAGTTTGAAAATCTCTGCTTATCTTTGGCATCCCTCCTTTATGTGTCAAACAAATGTGTTGGGTACTTTATTTCTGGGACTATTTCATTGTTTTTATCCTGTATATATCATCTGAAGGAAAAGTTTTCCCCAGAGTTCTACGCTCAGATCTCCTGCTTCCTACCTACCCACTTTGGGATTTTACTTGTTTCCATGGCTACAAATATCACCACCATGCTGTGAATTTCCATATTTCTGCTTTATCTCGTTAGATCTTTTAAAAATACTATATGCAAAATCACTTTAATCCTTCCAATGAAAAGAGTAAGATGTAAAATGCTATTTGCCCATGCTACAAACTGTCCTGTGGTCTTTAAAACAACTTCAGAGACAGAGCAGGCACATATGAAGAAATTTTAAAATAGATTTGGATTACTGACTCCCTACACATGCCAAAATAAGAAAATAACCATAAATGAAAGCTTTCTATGCAAAAATCCTACAGAGTCAAGTCATAAGCCAGCTTTCTCTCTCCCAGCATCCCCTCCTGGGATACATCAATTCCTCTGCATTTTTCTGATGACGGCCTTGCAAGTGTTCATTAGCTCCCACTGCATTAGCTGATAATAACTACTAAGATATAGTGGTGCATTTGTGCAGAAGGTCAGCATTCAGGCAAAGAAAGGGGGCTGGGACTCAGCAATAAAGACAACAGAAAAAAGAAGGAAAAAAAACAAAACAAAACAAAAAACAAAATCATGCCACAGGTGGTTTGGCAGCAAAAAGCACGATGATAATCCTTTCACCCTTTTAAGGCACATTTTCCAATTTCTCTTTTGTAAATCAGCTTCAAAGCTGTTTATCTGTTAATACCCTGTATTTCTACAGTGTAGATGGGCACATTTAATGATATCAATTGGAATTTAGAAACAGAAAAAAATTCTTTATAATATGACTTTGTCTACTGCTATTAAAACTGAAGATTGCTAATATTTATTGAGTCATTAATCTAAGCCATGCATTGTGTGGACTGCTTTCTGTGTATCATCTGGTTTAATCTTCTCAGCATGCTCAGAGAGATAACATGACTTTTATCTCCATTTTACAGGTAAGGAACCCACTTGAATCTCAGAGAAGTTAAGTGGACGGGCTCTGATCACAGTTTACAACAGGTGAGACCAAAATATGAATTGAAGTCTCATCAAAAGCCACTGTTCTTAATGACTTCTCTGTAGTGTGTTTCCAATATATACTAGTTAGTCATTCCCATCAATAGACCCAGAAGTTTAAAAATCAGGTCTTTAAAAACTGAGCACAGGGACGGAAGAGAAGCAGAATGCTGAATTATTCATAAGTTAGAAAATCACCCCTTGGTTTGTCAAAAATAGATGACATCCTACAAATGTTTCAATGTCTGAGTTCTTTAGTTTCAGTTATCGAATATAAATAGTGTACTCTGAATGTGCACACGTACACAATAATTTCACAAAAATGATATGCACTCTCTTGTGATATCAATGATATGGGCCTCTGTAACTAGGAGGAGGTGGCCCAGAATAAGTGTGTCATGAGGTCAGAAACCAGGGCCACTTCACTACACTCCTCTGCACAGGCAAGGTATTTGCTCAGGTGGCTCTGATTTTCAATATTTTCAATATTGCTATTGTGACTGCCCAGCATGAGTTACTGCCATTGTGCATAATCCATGGCCAAATCCCTAAAGAACTACAGGAAGAGTAAAAAAGAGCCCGTCTGACAGAATGATGAGTGACATAGAGTTATTAAGGTCCTTTCCTGAGGAGGCAGTGAGACCACATATGATACCTCTGCTCAAATGTTATTCATGCCCTTCTGAGGTTCTGGAACACAAACTTCAGCCATATTAGCATCACACCCTAAATATTCATGTGGAATTAAAAACTTGAAATTAAAGGTTTTAGAAATGCTGCATTTCTTTAGAACTTCTGCTCTCTCTGATCTCTCACAAGATTTACATCAATTTAAGCACAATCTCTCACAAGATTTACATCAATTTAAGCACAAGCATTGTTTAAAATGTATTTTTTTAAAAACTCGGTACCAAGTTATATATTTTCAACTAGAAAACACAGTTTTGATGAATGATATTCCCTTTGCATTAAAATGGAAGTCTCCTTGGACTAGACTCATTAAAGTAAAGGTCCTATTCCCGGATTTTATGGAGAAGTAATTTTTATGTGATAGTCCTAGATGCCATTTTCTTTTGGGATGCACTGGGGAATGCTTAAGAGAAAATATTTAATTGGACAAATGTGTTGCTTTATCTGCAGTCAAGTGCTGGGGTCATTAGAACAAGCACTTGAGAAAGATTGTAAAATATTGAACACATGGCGGAAGTGGCCCAGGGATCAGGGTACTTGAAACATGATTTTTTCTTAATGTTGCTGCACTTCATTGCATTCATTTGTCCAATTTTACCATTAACTTGGAATCAGCTACAAGGAATTTTAGAGGACTATGTATCACACCCTGGTCCTTTAAAGTTAATTATAATTACTACGTAATATCAAAAGGTGATTATACAAAATGTTCTTTTGGTCATTAGATTTGATTTTATTTTCTATGTCACATTTGTGCTTGCCTGGAAAAGACTGGGAAGGGTGGTTTGTCATTAACCAATAACCATAGCTTTTATTACTCTGTCCTCAGCATGCTGAAGTGTACTGCTTGAGTTTACTCTCCATGTGAGACAAAAAGCAAACAAACAAATAAATTGTGTTCTCAAGACTTACTTAAAATATCCCATGTTTTAGAATCCCATGTATTTCCAATATCATCAGTTAGAGGACAATGTGGCTGGTAACAAGTTGCTGAATTTGCACAAATTCTCTAGCTTCTTGGCCCCTCATGCTCTTAGGTTGAGTTAGCTGTCCTCTTCCAAAATTTAAGTTACTGGAACATTTCTTTTTCCCCTGATTTATACACTCAAAAAGCTCATATTTGGTTTGAGTTTTACTGAAGATTTTCCTAATCTGAACAGTGATATTCTGGGATAGCCTGTAACATGGGGAGGTGTGGGGCAAAGCTTTGTGTTTTGGTAGTGGTTGATGTATGGGAGAAGCTGGTGTCTTGAGGAGACATTGTAGATTAGGAAGACATATCAGTGGGAGGTAGCCTAGGAGAAGTTTGAGTGCTAGAGCAGAAGGAGTACATCTCCATTCACATCGAGGCTGGAAAACTGCATGCCTGAATCCTTTGACACCTCCACATGTTGTATTTGAACTTGAAAAGGGGGAAAGGTAGGAAATGCTCAAGAGGAGGGAGAAATGGTAACTGAGGCCATGACTTTTTCCTCTGAGAACCGAGGAAAGAATGAGATAATAAATGCATAGACCTGGAGATATTCAGCAGGAACCCATGCCAGATACTTGCAATTTCTTAAAACAGGAAGTTGCTTAGTGGCCCAAGAGGACCCCAAACTCCATCTTCTATGTTCCTGTCTGCTTTGTAATATAGAACTGGTGCCTATGCTTTTCACAGAAGCAACTGGGTCTCCTCCTGCACAGATTGCTGCCCACTCACAACATCAAAGCATACCCAAACCTCATGCACACAGTACTCTCTGAAAGGACATCAAGCCATGTATGCTTTTCTGAGACAAAGAAGAGAGTAGGCGAACTGCACAGCAACAGTATTGTAAGCCCAGGAAAGTGAAATTTAAGTTACTTAAATCTCTCTTTCAAAGCGAATGCTATAACAAAGACTTGAATTTGGCATTGCTAGTTTTGTTTATTTGCTTTTAGTTTTGTTGTTTTTTTACAGGTAGATGTTGGAACCCCTTCTCCAAATTCCAACAGACTCACATGCTCACCAAGCTAAATCTCATTAGGCTCAGTACCCATTACACCAAAATGGAGTAGAACTATGGTATTTCTGCACCATTTTCAAGGTATCATCATAAAATCTCTCAGTCATCTCAACTCACACCATAGTTAGATTTTGTTACACCTCGTGGAGCCTGGCTATGACCTGGTCTCAGCACAGATCTTCAGAGCAAGGATTCAATGACTTGTATGGTATCTTTATGGACCCACATATCCATGTCAAGATAGCTCATGGTTTGTATCAGTTTAAGAATCAGAGCTTAGTGGGTCAATATTTCAGGATTCTTTGCCTTATATACTGGCTTATCTGGAAACCACCCTGTCTGTGCTAAGTCATGGCCAGAGGTTCCAGCTACTTTTTTGTCATTTGTTGGCAATCTTTCAAATTTCCCAACAATAACCAGCTCACTCTCTTCTGCCTGGAAGACATTTTTGGCCTTTTCTGGGGGAGAGGTTGGTTACCCTATTTTCTTCAGAGTCCTGAGTCTTAAGGATTAAGAGAATTCCTAATACAGCATTCTCTGATCATAATTCTATGACTCTTAAGCAAAACCACATCTTTCTTTTTATCCTGTCTGATAACCCTTAGTCCTCATGATAGGATTAGGAGTCTGAAGGGCTCTTGCTCTGATCAGTCTTATTCTTCTTTCTTCAGGTCCCAGCTCCCTTTACCCCTGGTTCACCTCTTTGGTCTTCCAGGTACTTCTTTAAGCTCAGTTCTTCCAAAGGAGGCCTCTGAAGGAATGACCAGAGTTTCCATTAACATTGTGAAATCTCATTTTGGGGCACATGCTGGCTTGGACCAGTGCTTATAGCATTTGTGCAACAGGTGCTCATATGTCTCTATATCACAAGCTAGTAATCCCGCAGGCAACTCACACTTCACACACAAACAAATCCTTCCCTTCCCTTCTAAACAAGCACTTCTCCCTGCATTACTGTATTAGTTGAATGCAGATAGTGCATTTAGTCACCCAGACTAGCAAATCTAAAGATTTCCCTTACATCTTCCTTAGAGTTCCACATTAAATCAATTTTCTTGTTCTGTCGATGATAACCCCAAATATTTCTCAAACCTATCCTATCTTCTCTGTCTCACAACTATAGCTCATTTCATGCCCTCATCATCTCTTACCTGAAATTCAGGGTCTGAATTCTAATTGCTCCTATTAGCATCACCTTCAAATCCCTGAGAATGATGATGATACAATAATGAGGACTAATGCTGAATGGGTGCTTATTACAGGCTTTAGACTGTGCTGAAGTGCTTTGTATGCCTCATTGATGGCAGTGCTTACTATAACCCTATGAGAAAGGCATTTGGCATTTTTTTCCCTCTTTACAGATAGAAAAAAATGGTGCTTACAGTGGTTAAGGTAATTGCTAAAAATCTCATATTTAGAAAGTGGTGGGAACAAGATTCAAGTCTAGTCTGTGTCTCTAGAAAATCAGCTTTCATAACAAATCAATGATTTCCTTGAAATCATGGATGGCTGGGTAGGCCATCTAAAATGCATGTCTCCCATGCTTAAAACTCTGAAGTCATTATCTGTTTCCTTAGTGGGTCACTCACTCAAGGCCTTCTCTCCTCATCCCCTTTTGTGGTAGGCTGTTAGAACACTGGCAATAATATATCATACCTCCTCACATTCATTCCCTCGATGGTCTTCTCCCACATTGACTATGGGCTTAGCCACATGACTTGCTTTGGCAAATGGGGACATTATAAAGTACAATGAATAAAGCCTTGAAAAATGCTTGGGTCTTGGGGTTTACTCTATCCTGTAGCTGTCTATGAACCCCTTGGTCTCTTTATGAAGAATCCAAGGATAACTCCCTCAAGGGTGAGAGATGACACAAAGTTACTCCAGGCACCCCAGCTGGGGCCTCATATGTGCGTGAGAGGCCAACCTACAAGAGTATCATCTCTGGTCAAGCTAGTCCATACCAAAAGGCCTTGCCCAGATGATCCAATGAATCATGAATAAATGAGAATGTTGCTATTTTAAGCCACTAAGTTTGGAGGTAGCTTTTTACACAGTGTTAAGTGAACTGATATACCTACCCATGGTTCCACCTTTACAATTTCCAATTCCTGGATTACCACTTCATCTAACACAGCATTCTGCTGGCCGGCCTATGATCCCCACATCTTTGCCTTTGCTCCTGAAGCATCCTCTGCTGGGAATGCCCTTCCTCTCAGCCTGGCTCATTTTGATTCATCCTTTGGCCCTTTGTTCAGATTTTGCATTTTTTAATTCTTTCCTTGACATTTCTCTTCTAACTCTTTCCTGTGGCCCTTCAGGCTAGATTAGGTAGGTATTTGTAAACATTCTCAAAGATCCCCGTCATGAAGTGTTATGGTTTGGATGTGAGGTGTCCTCCAAAAGCTTACATGTGAGACAGTGCAAGAAGGCTCAGAGGAAAAATGATTGGGTTGTGAGAGTCATAACCCAATCAGTGAATCCCTTTATAGGGATTAACTAATTGGTAACTGGAGTGGTAGGGTATGGCTGGAGGAGGCTGTGGGGTATATATTAGTATCTGGCAAGTGGAGACCTCTCTCTTTGCTTTCTGATCATCATGTGAGCTGGTTCCCTTGGCCACACTCTTCCGCCATGATGTTCAGCCTCACCTCAGGCCCTGAGTAATGGAGCCAGCTTTCTATGGACTAGGACCTTTGAAACTATGAGCCCTCAAATTAATTTTTTGTCCTCTACAATTGTTCTCATTGGATCTTTTCGTTATAGCAGTGAAAAAGCTGACTAAGACACCAAGATTCCAATAGTTTCTAACAGCCCATTCATGGGTCTTCTCTATTAGAACTGAAGATACCCCACACCCTATTGTCTCCCACCTCAAACCTTAGCAGAGTGGCTGTACTTACTATAAACCAATAAAACTGGAATCCATAACTAAATGAATGAGTGAATGAAATAAGGAGGAAGTTGACTAGAGTGAGCAAGGGAAAGGCCCTTATATAGTCACTATAGATTTATTTTGATACTCTTTAAATCAATTTTTGTATTTCTTTGTCTTACTTATCAGGTACGATCTTTGTAGAAAAAACACAGACAGGCTGGGATTGTGGCTCAGTGGCTTGCCTGGAAAGTATGAAGCACTGGATTCAATCCTCAGTACCACATCAAAATAGATAAATTAAATAAAGATATTGTGTCCATCTACAATTAAAAAAAATTTTAAACAAACAAACAAAAATGAAGCCAAGCTGCAGGCAAGGGCTTTTGTGTGTATCCAGCAGAGCAGGTGTCTCAGGGATGCCAACCATTTGGTCTGGATTATGATGCAGAGGAACGAAAGGTAGCTAAACAAACCTCATAGAAAGCAGGTCTGACACAGATTATTTTTCTTGTTCACAAGTTCAAAATAGAAACTGAAGGCATTTTTTAACAAGTTTCCTCTAACTAGGTAGAAAAGAGAAAAAGTGATTTTTCTCTTTCTTTTTCCCATTCCAAACCTCCTAGTGCCATCGTAAAATCTACCCTGAGACAGAGTTGATAAACTGACAGTAGTATCAAATGTCAACCAGGCCTTCGCTCCCCTCCTGAGGCTCTTGGGAACAGCCTATGAACAGATTGTTCCTGCCAGAGGATCTCATTATTTTAAGCAAATTGAATTTCTCATTGACTATGTTGAAAGGTTGTACGCTAGTTATAATTACTGGTTTTACTTAATTTCCTTTTATAAATAGGTCGGTACTCTATACTTGAAAGTAGTATGTTGATTACTATTTTTTTTTTCTCTTCTTCTTTTGGCCTCAGGGACTGTTTAGTGCAAAAACTGCTGACTGAGTGAATTTAATGAAACAAATACACATCCAATTACAAGAGGGTGTATGAGAGAATACGTGCTGGCATGTGGGTAGCAAGTGCACACTAAGCCAGGACAACAGGGCTCACGAGGAGCACAGGGGGGTCTTGCTGCTCTAAGTGAAGATCAAGGGAGGCACAGGGGTGCTGTAGGAGAGCAACGTGGCTCCTGGCAGTGGGACCCTGTGGCTGGGAAATGCCTCTCTGGGAATTTTCTTCTCTATCTGAATTGCCACAGAACTTCTACTCATGGAAAAACCTTTGTCCTAAAGAAAGTCAGTCTCCTAAAGAAGTGGAAGTAGATGATCTTGGAAATAGACAGATGAAACTGCCATTCTACTGCAGTTTTTAATTAAAAAATGCATATTTGTGTTTTCTATGATTGTAGAAGTATTTTTTTTTTGGCAGAACAGTTAGAAAAAGAAACTCAAGGAAGAAAATAAAGATGACCTATAATCCCACTACTCAGAGAAAACCACTCAAAAGTTCATGCATTTTCTTTAAATTTCTTTAAATTATAACACGCCAATTATGTGTATATATTTGAATTTTTTTTATCAATATTAACTTGTTGCAAGCATATCCCTATGTTATCTATTTTCAAATGCAACCCTTAATAATTAGATATTATTCCCGTGTGTGTGTAGACTATTATGTCACTAACCATCCCATTGTTTTGTTCAAACTTTCTTTTTATTAGATATTTGATTTTGGTTATTATTTTTGATGTTATAAACAGTGTAATATTGAATGTTTCCATTATTAATTTTTTATCTCACTGTTTCTTGGGTAAATTTGTAGAAATGAGATTTCTGGATCAAGGAGTTTGAGTTCTTTTAGATCTTAATGTAATGGTGAAATCAGTTTTTTAGAAATTTCATGAGCTTATTCTCGCTCATGAAATCATAAGACTGTATGTTTTACCAGACTCTTGTGAACACTAGGAATTAAATATTTAAAATATTGTCAGTGTGATAAGTGAAAAGGTATACCTCATTGTTTTAATTTGCATTTTTTGTGCTTATTAGGGATAAGCAATTGGGTTTGTCTACCACAGGAAATTAACAGGTGCTCTGCCCTAGGGAATAAGATGTAAAAGGATGGGATATAGACAAATAAGTTTTGATGGGAAAAAAAGCAAGAAAAGAAAAAAATGCCCAGAGCCTAGATCTTAGCAAAAGAATCAGCTGAGGAGTTCAGGAAGATTCTGGGTAGAATAATCAGGGAGGGCCCAGACTTGGTGTTTTTTAGAAGCTTTGCAGGCAAAGCTGATATGGAATAAGGCTTAGATACCCTGGAAAGAGTTTTGCTGGGTAGAAAGATATGCTGTGCACCAAGGTGGGATGTCAAGAGAGGCTGAAGATGGACCACGAAGGCACTGGACTCCTTTTGGGGTAGGGGTAGTGACAATTCAAGAAAGTTCCCCAAAGAGAATCAGAGATGAAAATAGCCTAGCATGGTTCTGCCTTTGATTATACCACTTGCTCTCCATTTGGTACTAGAATTCTGTCCTTGATTACACAGCTTACTCACTAGTTGGGACAGATAATTCAGTTTGTGTATTATTCTGGTTCCTGATTTTTCTTGCTCCAGGGTGAGTTTGAGCTTCTTCCTTGCTTATAAGTACCTCTGTGAAATGTTAAAAAAAAAAAAATAACTCAAATGGAGGGTTGGGGATTATTTTGGATTTCAAAAAACCAATTTTTTTCCTTGATCCCTTTTGCCACAGAAAATAAAAAATAAACTTTAGGAAGACTTTTCTATCTCTCCATCCTGAATAGAGTCTAAAAGGGTAAGATTGTGTGTACCTGTGTGTCTCCATGTGCATGTGGGAACCTGGAATGTCACACCTCAAGGTATGCATATTACTTTAAGGAAATATGTGTTTCTATGTTCCTGGATGTGAACAAACTTCTAAAACAACACCTGAAGTCCACTGACATTCTGGCCCTTCAGATACTGCCCTTAGTGTTTGAGCAATGTCTAGGATCTTAGCTGGCATTTAAGAAGCTGCATATGTAGAGGAAAGAATATAAAATTCTGAGCCAGGAAGCTTGGACTGTAGTCATCCTTTCTGCCACAGGCAGGCTGAATGATGTGTGGAACTCAATTAATTTCTCTGGGTTTTGTGAATTTCTATTGTGACCAATGAAGAAGGTGGCCCATGACTTCCAGAGCGGGGAAATGGACACATTCTAGCCCCCAGGTTGGTCAAGTGCTAGCTCCATGGCCTGGACTAAATCCCTGAGCATCCTTGAGCCTTAGGTTCCTACTGAAACAAAAGGATTGACAGTGTCAGCTGCAACTATCCACACAGAGTGTAGACGGTGTAGAGGTCAAGTAAGTTATTGGACAAGTGCATAAACAGGGAAAATGGTGAAATGATGAATTTCAAAGCATGAGGGAGATTTTAAATTTCAGCATATGGGTGTGGTGCTTGGTTAATACTGGCATTCACATCACAATGGGGTTGGGGTAGAGAATATGCTTCAGCATCAGCTGACCAAAGTCTAAAGTACCCAGAGAAGAGCCAGAGGATTTATTGTTTCATCAAGGGCTTTGAGGTAACATTGCTTGGCTTTTTAAACTCCTGATGCCTTGATAAAAATATAAATCTCTCATTCTTCCTTAATTCTACTTGAAATATTAGAGTACATTAACTACCAGGTCCAAACTCAAATCATTTATAACCTCTCAAAGAGGGGCCCTTTGTTCATCTCACTCACCCCACTGCTATATTGAGCATGCTCTGAGGTGAATCCTGAACTGTCAGCCATATTTCCCCTCAGATGATCCTAGGAACTCCAGGTTGGTGCAATCACACAGTGTTCTGGGCTATCCCTCGGGACCAACTTTCTGTCTACAGAATGCCAGAGCTGTGAGGTTCATCTGAGGCTTGGAGGGGTAAATGGCAGGATAGGGTCCTTTGGCTAGTTAGGGACAAGGTTGGTGCCAGATCCTTTGTCTCACTGACATGTGCTTTTCTCTTTGGGAAAAATTTTCTTTGACGTTGAAACAATTTATTTCCCTCCTGTGGCTCAAAGTTCCAAATAGCAGTCCTCCAAAGATATCAGGGTGACTCAAGGCCTCCACAGGGTTTAGAGGAAAGGGTCAAGGGGCCATCAATGCATGAGGAAGACTGCCAGTTGCCAATGTGCACAGTTTTAGGCTTGCTTGCTCAGTTGGTGGAAATATTTATGATTCTTTAACATATAATCTGCTAGAAGAGGTCACCTCTTCACCTTCAGTTAAAGATGTATTAAAATATTATGTTAGACAAAGACAAAATATTGAATCTTCACTTTTTTCCCCCGGTTCCTCTTCTTTGAGTATGAGCCAGGTAACATTGTGCCCAGGGTAGGAAATCTTGTAAACTTTCCCCAAAGCCTGGAAATATCAATTGGCAACATTCCCTGGGGTTTGCCCCACACAGCTCAGAAAACCGTAAGCTACTTTTCCACATAAGCAGTGTCCTCATTTCTCCTTTTGAATTTAGCTAAGTAAGACTTATCAGCAGAAAAATCAGGAGAAAAGGCTAAAACAACCAAAAAAAGAAAAAAAAAAAAACAACTAAAGAATTGAGGTGGGATTTTCAGAATGTAATACTGAGACTAAACTGGACAGCTATGATATTCCAAAGTCCTTGGAACTTAACTTGAAGAGATGAGGAAAAATAAGTCCCTTCAATTAACTTCTTTTATTTTTTGTTTTTGTGTTTTATTTTTATGTTAAGCTATTTACTTTGACACAACATATGAGATGATATAATTTGGAAAGTTTTTTCTTTTTTTAGAGAGAGAATGAATTTTTTATTATTTATTTTTCAGTTTTCGGTGGACAAAACATCTTTATTTTATTTTTATGTGGTGCTGAGGATTGAACCCAGCGCCTGGCGCATGCCAGGCGAGTGTGTTACCGCTTGAGCCACATCCCCAGCCCCTGGAAAGTTTTTGAAACCATTAACTGTGTAGCATGGACTCACTTCTATAATTTGCATGCTGTTGTTGGTCTGGGCCCTAGATAGTAGCACCAAGAGTTTTCCCAAACACAAACACTTAGGGGATCACTTAGGAACATATGGGAATGAAATGAGTGATAACCAGTTTGATTATCCTTCAGTAGAGTGGTGAGACCAGAGTAAAGGGAATATGCACGTCTCACCCTCAGTTGTCAAGGTTGAATTTTTAATAAATCCCAAGTAGGTATCATAAAATGTGTGCTTTGCCCAAGGGTGATCTGTTGCTTTCGTATTCTGCTTGGTGATTTGAACTCCCTTTCCTTCCTTTCCCCCTCCCAACCACCAAACAGTAAGTAGCATGACAAGATGGCTAAGAACATGGGTCAAGAATACCAATGATCTGTGGCTCAGTGGTACAGCACTTGCATAGCATGTGTGAGGCACTGGGTTCGATTCTCAGCACCACATATAAGCAAGTGAATAAAATAAAGATCCATCAATGAAATAAGAAAAAAAAGAAAAGAAAAAGAGAGAACACCAGTGCTTAACTGTGTATTTCACCTCTTTGTGCCTCAGTTTGATCAGAGGTAAAGAATAAATGAGACTTAGCTGAATGCCAGGTCCATATGAAGCACTGTGCATATGTTCTGATTTATTATTCATTCATTCTCTATGGACAAGATTCAAGAACCTCCCATAGTTTAATGGGGAGCTTTGACAATGGACTCAATTTGGGTCCTTTGCTTAAGGAAAGTGGAGGAATAAAGAACGAATATATTTTGCCTTTTATGTGCAAGGCATCATCTTATGAGCTTTTCAAAGCAGTATCTGATTTTACTCTTCAAACTACTTTATAAGCTTTATTATCTCTAATTTTAATGAACATAGAGATATAATCAGACCTCCCCAAGTGACCTGGCCATTAATCAAAGGTTGAATTTAGGTTTGAATCCAGATCTGACTCTGGAGCCTGTAGATTTTCAACTCTTACCAAGGTCTTTAAATTGCAACTGATGCTTTTGTGGCCCCTGTTGCATGAACCAATATCCTGGTGCTTTCTCAGTTGGCCCCACATTTGGTCTGTGTTCTTGTCAACACAGGATTCCACACTCCACCATCACTCAATTGTGGGATTGTTGTGGGAAAGAAAAGTTATTTTTCTTCCTGAGAATATTCTAGGCTGCCTCAAGGGAAAATTTTGGTCAGCTTTTTCCCACTTTCATTGTCTTGGTAAGAAATAGCCTTGAGCAAATAGGAAAAGTCATAGCCAACTTATGGTTCTACTTAGATTCTGTATTTTATTTGCATAATCCACACTAGCAACCACTTTCTTCTAGAGGTCTCCTTCCTGCCCTCCACATCAATCCACCAGCATGTTTAGATCACAGTTAACAACAGAGAGGAAAGTAAAGACCACCAAGTTCACCAGCTGCCAATATACAGTCTGCTTAGTTTTCTCTCCATATATAAGAGATCTTGCTAAATACTTAGATTAAAGGGTCCTGCTCTTTGGAAATTCTGATTCAATCATGCTGAAGGAGACCCCAGAAATCTGTAATTTTAACAAATTCTAATGTTTAGTCAGGTTAGGAATTCACTAATCGAGCTGACTCTCTGAAATTGAAAGGGAAGGAAATTATGTGATGGGGTCAGGTGTCAATTAAACTAGAACTCTCCACTGCTAACTTAGTTGAGCAGTTCCCCTATTATACTACATAGCTTTTTTTGACTTTGCAAAGTTATAAGCTTAGAAGAGGGGAGGGCAGTGGCAAGATTTTTGTACCAATATTTTAATTTGTGAATGACATTAAATTGTAGAATTTATCTCTCAGATTTTAAGACTGGGTATTGCTTAAAAATTGAGTACACAAATACCAGCATCTTGACTTCCCCTGAGAAACATACGTATGTAAATTTCAATTGGAGCTGTCTCCTAGAGGGTCTGCATTATGGCCTTCTTCTTATCGTGTGGTATTTCAGTGAAAAGAATTTTTAAAATATTAAAAAAAAAAATAGATGACACCTAGAATTTAAGAATAGGAAACTCTTTTCCCTGTTGCAAGGTTATAGTCTCAAGGGAGAAATGGAATAAGTGTAAAGTACACCTATTTCAGGGAAAGATTAAACAAAGACAGGCTCTGCCTCAGCGTTGTTAAGAGAGTAAAAACACTTGCTGTGGAGAAGCTTAAAAGCATTCCTTGTTTTTTTTTTTATTAGCATCCACTTCTCTTCTGAAAGGCTAATTGTAAAATTTATAGAGCTAATTATCTCTCTAGATTAATATTTATGAATATACAATAGCAAATGTGAGTTCCAAGTGTTGTATTAAGCTGTGGCTTTTCTCTCTTCACACATACAAGCAAACAACAGATATCTCAAGGTGATGTTAATATTCTCTCTACAATGTATGTAAACAGTCATGCTAAATTTTTCTTCCCAATTGCTGCAAATTGGTATTTACCCAGCAACCAAAAACTATTTTTAACAGTTAATACTCCTGAAATGTATTGGGACCTTTCTGCTGTATGACTAAGATCTTAGAAAATTGATTGCATAAAGGCTCTCCTAATCAAACACCAAAGAGCCAGGCTTTTCTTTATTGACTCATTTTAACCACATTTTATTCTTTTAAGACAAAGGAAGGATAAGCAAACACACTTTGTTGTTCTTCCTGCACTTAGGATACACTAACAGTAACTTCATTTCCAAAAACAGAAAAACAAAGTTAAGTGATACAAAAACACCCTACTAATTAACCCAGTGTGTTCATACCAGCACACCCAGATGAAAGCCAAACTTCTGTGCTTAAATCATTGCTAGTTCTTCTATTCACATATGTCATGAAGTCTGCAGGACCCAAGGTAAAGAAAGATATAGAAGAGAGGAGGCAGAGACACTAGAAGCCAAGTCTGATGATAAATGAATGGCTTTGGGCCATTCCTGAAACTCTGTATTTTAGTTTCTCTTGTCTAGAGACCCAGAGGTATTTTACTATATCAAGAATTCTCAGTCAGGGATTTGCGGTTTGGGAAAGAGACAATGGATGAGCTTTAGGTATTCTCTAACCCACCTGCTCCAAAGCCTCATTTAAATTTATCATATGAATTAGTACAAGCATATTATTGAAACTATCCATAGTTATCAACAATCCTCCTAAGATTTCAGAACCTCAGAAAGGTTAAGAACTATTGTGCTGTGAAATCTCCAAGGTCCTTTCTTGTTATAATTCTCCTTAATTCTTGCTGTATCCTTGCTCTAATCTTATGCTTTTACTTTAATGGCACACCCTTCCTCCTATGCCTCTCAACCTTACCTCTAAGTTTCCTCCTCCTTAGATTTTGTGCTGGTTCAACATGGCAGCCTTTAGCCATGGGTGACTCTTTAAGTTTAAAATAAATTTAAAGGATCAGTTTCTTTTTTATACTAGTCACATTTGACATACTCAGGAGGCTCCCATGGCTTGTGGGTACACTGGACAGCATATATGTGGAATATTTTCATCATCACCAAAAGTTCTATTGGACAACATTTAAAAAATTGTTACAAGTTCTTAGTCTAAAATTCTAAATTTTAATAAGATTCTCAAGTAATTTTACTGCAGAGTGTCAATACAAATTTGGAGGAATAGGGCTAAGGCTTCATGTAGAAATAAAGTATCATGACACTTGTTTCCCACCTTTTCCAGGTCTGTGATGATGACTGTGTTACCTACAGAACATCAGTCTCATTACTGACATCCTAGCTCACTGTCAGTGTTGGGAAGGCAGACTTAGTTTCCTATGGCTTGGGACTTGGAGGATTCTTTGAAGTTATCTAGTCCAAACACGTATCTGCTGCTTCAATCCTTTCTGGACAGCCTTCCAAGCAGTTGATCCTGGGTTATATTATATTTCACTGTGTAATTGTCACACCCTATTTTTTTTTGGTCTCAAAATTGATTCATAACCTTTAATTGCATAATGATCTCATTATATTATTCTGTTCCTCATTCCTCTTAAGGGTAATCAGAAGGGGCCTAGAATTCCCAGCCCACAGGTATTGTCAGTACATTTCTGAAAGCCAGACAATGTCAGCAGCACAGGATCTTTGGACACAGATTAAAATTTCTAACTTCATACATTTCAACACTAGCAAATTTTCTCAGTATACTATTTCAGTTACAATGCACAAAGCAGAAACAATTGATATATATATTTTTTTACATTTGAAAAATGTTCACTAAACTGTCACAAAGAAATGTGTGTCAATTTGAACTATTCAGTTTTAACATACATCCACGAGTATTCTGTCTATCCTATTCTTGCACCAAAGACAGTTTAGAAATAAATGATTTTAAAATAATATTCACACAATTTTTTTAAAAAAAGAAGCTTCATATAATGGTCACATCCCACTGTTTTGCAAACAAAAATTTGGCATAAAATTTGTGATAATTATCTGGTAAAATATGGTCAACTTGAACAGGAACAGTGGTGGAGTGGCAAGTTATCTTTCAAGGTAGCACATTTGTCTTATAAAAGCTCCAATTTATTTACTAGTCTTCACTTACATTGAAACATCTCTATTAACTTTAGCTCATCAGTCCTGGTTTTATCTTGTTAGGGCTGAATTCTGACCAGACCTTTCCCTCTTTCCCAAGTGCCATGTTCTATGAGTATATTTTATAGAAGGAAAAGGCTTTTGGAAAAGAGAAATTTTTGATGGGATGTCTTGGGTGTGATGAAAGAAAAAATATGGTTTCTAATATTGTCTCAGCAGCCAGGTCTCAGACTTTATTTGGAGAAGTGATCATCTTCCCCTTTAGAGCAAGACACAAGAAGCATTCTTACTTAGACCGAAAGGCCCATAGATTTTCACATTAAAATGTTTTCAAAGCTTTGGGGCATTAAGAGACCACTTCTTTGGTGCAAAAATGTTTTCCTAGGCAGCATGGGTAATGTGAAGTACTTTCCTCACCAGACTCATGGGCAATGGAAATGAGAGCAAAAAATAAATAAGTAAATAAACTGAGTACCTTGAAAATCCCCCTGAGGACACGTAGACATAAACAGGGATAAATCTGAGTACTGGGGTCAAACCCACAAAAGTGGGCAAGGTTAGATAAAGAAAACACAGTATTGATAAGACCTCACTTGTCCCCTTAGGTTTGTGAATTTGGAGATATCCAGGTTACATATCTATTATATCTACTGCATTCTTCTTCCATACAGTTGCACTGAAAGGGCTTCAAATACCTGAAGATATTTGTCATTATCACCCTAAATCCTTTCTTGGTTAGGCTGAATTCTATACTATTCTTCAATCTTTCTTAATGCTACATGGCCTTGGAATTGTTCATTATCTTGTTCATTAGACAAGATTCCAGCTTGTCTAACTCCTCTTCAATTGAGGAATCCACAACTGAATGCTTTATTCCAGATGTGGTTTGATCACCCTTAAATACAATAAAACCATCACATCCTTCTCTCTAAACACTATACTGCTATTAAAATGAATCTGATATTTCACCACTTTTCATTGAAGGGAGAGACTGGCAAAACATAGGAGAAGTTCATGGCCCAGTGGCCCCAAATTTCCCTTCATTTTACCTTGTTCTCTCAGATTTTTATGCTTTTAAGGAAAATATAATGATATAAGTAATGCTACTACATTCCTCTGGATCAGCTAGCAAAACTTGGAGAATCTGAGGAGTACCCAACAAGTGCATAATTGATTGCTTGAATGTCTAAAAGAAAAGATTCACAATGGAGTATATTACAAAAGAAATAAAATAATATGCTTTGGTTAACTAGAACTGAGCAGCATTGGGAGGGGTAGTTTTATTTTTAAAGTAGGTAATGAAGAAATTGTTTCTCTATAGGTGAGAGCTCTAGAGTCTATAATCACTAAATTTCTTATGTTTTTTTAAATTCTTATACTTATGTGGACAAAGTACAATTTCAGGAAACCATCTCATGCATTAACCAAAATACACCAGCCTCTCTGACATCCTGGTTATCTAGGAATACCGGAGATCCCCAACAAAGACACTAAACCAGATGGCATCCAACGATGGGTTCATCAGTATCCTTAAATTCTGACAGAGCATTTAAGGTTTTATAAGGGACTTGCTGCACAAATGGCTACATAAAATAGTTAAAATATCCTTAGCACTCAAGCTGGGATTCACAAGTGCATGTGGGGCAGTATGCAAGAAAACTGGGTCAAGTGCAAGTGAAATATGATTGGAAAAGGACTTTTGTGGTGTTATATACAGAATCAGGCAAATGTTCGCAGGGATGAAGAACTCCTGCTCTGGTTTATTGGAACATGTGACCCTTTTATTCTCCATGTAAATATATGAGGATATCATAATAATAACAAAGTCACTGTGTTAGTTTTTTTTTCTTGATTTTTCCAAAAGATTTGGAGATGGCTTTGTAGAATTAGTCTGTTTTTATCTCATTCTCCTTCTTGAAGTCTCATCTAACCCATTATGCTGAATGTGGGAGGGAGGCAGAGTGCTCCTTTTCTCTTACTCATGTCAGGGTGTCAGCTTTTCTGAGTACCATTGACACAATTTCCACCCCTGCCAAAGTCTTCTCCTCATCTCTCATCTTGCCTGTCATCTCTCATTTG
Organism: Marmota flaviventris; assembly: GCF_047511675.1. Taxonomy (NCBI): domain Eukaryota; kingdom Metazoa; phylum Chordata; class Mammalia; order Rodentia; family Sciuridae; genus Marmota; species Marmota flaviventris. The sequence goes on along the minus strand of NC_092509.1, from coordinate 26,091,653 downwards.
CAGTGGTCAATCCAACCTCCGGCGCTATGGACTTCCCCATAAAGAGACCCTCTTGACAGTAAATGGATGGAAACTGGCACTATTTTCAACTTAGCTTTCACAGATTGCTTTGTGACGAAAATAATTGGCTACTTCTGAAACTATCTTAAATATACAAATGATAGCTAAAGATTATATTGAAACCGATATCTAAGAAGCATCTATTAACAGATGTAAGAAGCATCTGTTAACAGACGGAACAAGCAGGGCACATCCTCTGTTCAGTTGTGACTGCTACCCACTTGTTTCCTTGTGAACACCCCACACCTTGCACAACAATTATTATGTGCAAATACTGATATCTTTTCCTTGTCAGGAGATTCCAAGTAGGTGTGATGCACTGACATTTAAAAAATAAAAACACATTGTCTCTGACAGACAGGTAATCATGACTGTAGTAACCGGAGAGAACCAACAAAGAGTTATGAGTGTGGAAGTATAATTGTGATCTGAATAAATCGATTTCTTTAAAATGGTAACCTTCTCATGGACAGGGAAGAGAAATTCATAAATGGAAATCATTTCCTACCTACCATTTACACTATATATTTTCAGGAAATTCTATTGGCTTCCTTAGGGTTCATACAGTTACTATGAGATCATCTTACCCATCGACTCAATCAACCAATAAATATTTACCAATTCGATGTAATACAGTTTGTAAAGCCATTTTCATTGCCTTTTTTTCTGATTCTCAGGAGACAGAACTGAGAAAGCTTGAAAGACAAATATAATGATCTGGATTCTATTTTCTCCCAGGTATTATGACCTGTGCCATGTATTAATTTAGTAAAATCAGAATCAAGGAGCTGCCAGGGACTTTATTTTAAATGTGAAGAAATTGAGGCCCAGAGATATCAGGAAGTTTGCCCAAGGTCATGCAGGTGGTTAGTGATAGGGTTAGCATGCCTGACCCAGTGGTCTTCTTGATAAAGCATGCTACACCTTGAGTAAAATGAAAATTATTTTTAACTTGGAAACAGGTTATGAGCTTTGAAGATTAAAAAGGATTTCCTGTGGTCATTCTTTGGTGAATTCATAAAAATAAATAGGACTCAGAGCCTTCAATGACCAGCTTGAGATATCAGCACGGTTAAAAGATTAATAGCAAAATTCAATAAACTAGTCCCTGAAAAATGCATGAATAAACCTGGGAAAGGGATAGATCCCTCCCCCATCTCTCCTTGTTTTACCTAAGGTTGTCTCTGTATTGATTAATCCAAGAGCAGTTATAAGCTTCTTGAATGGTTTGACCTTGACAATTTATTCTCTCATTTTCAAGTTCATATGAAAACATGTTTTGTGATGCATTATTTTAAGGGAAAATGTATTTAAATACATTTTCCTTGTGTAGCAACTATTACTGCTGTGTGGAAGGAGAATATAATTTATGGTAACCTTTTTTGATGTGTTTTTGAATCCCCACATGTCAATCCATATCTCATATTCTCTGTTATCTGTTCCTGTAACTCAAATCTCTCTTTTTTTCCCCTCAGCATTCTATTTATAAACCATTCCATCAACACCTCATTGTGTTTTGGGCATATTTTTTTTTTCTCTCTGCAGCTCCCACTCAAAAACAATTTTGTTTCTCTCTGAGATATTTGGAACTTTTAAGTATTCTATAATATCAGATAGTTAATGTTTCCCAGAGGAGATTAAAAATTCCTTCAATGTATTCTGAAGGGAATAATATGGTACCAAAAGATGAATATTGTTATTATTCTGGAATAGCACTGCCTCAGTGAAGAGCCTGTCTATGTTTATCCTTTCTTAAAGATGCCATCTCTTCAAGGTGGAGGGAAAAGTGTATTCTTTGGTATATATTGTCTTTTTATCCAATTACCTAAGTTATGCAACAGTCAGAAGTTCTAGGGCCAATAACAAATGAAATTCAATGAAGAATTCATCCTAAGTAATGACTTGAAAATCTATACTGATCCTTGAGGACCCACCCGGAAAAGCCCCAAAGAGGCATCTGTTTCCTATTGACCTCAGTGCCCCCATTCCATGAAGAAAGACAAAGAAAACCCTGAAGATCATTGACAGACAATAAGATAACTCTTCCATGTCATTTCTTAATGAGTTTCAAGCATACATTTTGAGCCTTCAAAAAATCCAAACCCCGAATCCATTACACTCCATAGAGGCCTCTTGCTGGGATTTGAATTATCCTAGGTTTCCATCTGGAAATTCCAAGAAATTAGAACCTGAAAGAACTGTATTATTCTTGTATAGCACTTATTTGTTCTTTCATAGATTTGTTTCTTTGATCATTTATTCAAGTCTGTCTCCTGCCACGGGTAGAGAACTATCAGACAGGTTGAAGTTTTCCAAAGTAGGAAATATGGTCCCTGTGTCCTAGACCTGAATATTATAGAAGAGCCAAGATGTGCTTAAGATAAACAGTTGGTGGATGTGAATGTTAATGTTAGCATTAATCACCTAAGGAAATATTAAGCATTAGAATAATCAGTGTAGAATAGCATTAGTCTTAACTTTTTTGTAGGAAGAATTAAGATCAAGATTTGAATGCATAAAGAGGATTGAACCTGTAGAAGAACTTAAAAATACATGTGAAATCTGGGAAAAAAAGTCATCCTACTGAATAATATGAATGTCACAAATGAAGACTATTGGGAGTGATACATATTTGGTTAAGATAATTATGCTTTGTGGTCAAAGTGTCCTGTGGAAAAAAAATCAATATTCCAATTTAAATATCCCTGGAAAACAAATTAGATGATTGCTCAGATGGGTGAGTAATTACTCATTAAAATTGATAAATGATTTGTTAAGAACTGAATCCACATTCCACAAAAGGAACATACAGATTTTCACTCCTTCTGAAGACAACTGATTAAGAGATTCCTCAAACTCCAGTTCCTCTCTATTAAACTGTAAAGGACCATGGCTGTGGTGGCTCAGTCAACAGCTTTTGTCCAGGTTAGGTATTTTGTCCTGTGTCCTGTGATACTCTCACCACTGACTTTGGGCCCAAGGCAGTTTGCTTCTTGCTTTGGGGACCCTATTTTAGTCTTTATTCATGTGAATGCTCAAAATACTGTATTCTGCCTCTGAGTTTATCAGCTTGGATGGCTGTACTCTCCTAGTGTGATTAGTGTTTTCTTTCTTGTTGTGGAAATAGTAGTGGACTTGAAAAGCCCTTTGGGGATAGAACAGTCTCTTCCTTTTTGGTTTCCCCAATGGAAATGGATCCTGTGAGGTCCTTGCTTAGCATTTGGATGCCAATCTTAAGTGACAACTGCCATTGTAAGAAAAATTTTGCTTTCCTGCCCAAGGGTATTTCTGAGAAAGGTTCACCACTCCTTCATACCAACCCAACCTTTCACCACCTGCATTAGGACCCACCCAGCTCTAATCCCTGAGCCTGCCCCATAAAGTCCCAAACCCCAAGCCTGTTTTGCCTCTCTCTGTCTATGGAGAGATGGCCTTTATTTGTCAGCTCTGACAAATAAACTCTTGTGTGTATCTCTGCCTGGCCGCGGTCTTTTATTTCTCACTCACTTGCCTGTCTCCCAGTTCCTAGCTTTCCTTTCAGATCCCTCACTTACACTTTGCATCCACAGTGTTATGTTTCTGGAGCAACAATTAAACATCCTACTGGCTTAAGTCACTCCAGTTTAGTTTACTTCTCTGACAGAGCTCATTCAGGATCACATACCATCTGCTGCACAAGTGAAGGGTAAGTCAATGAACCATGAGAGAAAGAACAGAGTGGATGGAATTGGGGAGGCAGAGAAAGCATCCTGAAGGAGATGAATTTGGGGGCAAGATTTATAATTTGGTGGAGAGATAGTTAATGGAGATTGGAAATAAGAGAAATAGCATGAATAAAGGATAATGATGGGCATGTATAAATCATCCCAGAAAAATTAAGGCAGTTGCACAAAAGCAAAGTTTTATTGCAGCACTATTAAGCTTCTCTGGAACTCCAAAGTAACCACATAATAATAACAGCTAAACTACTGAGATGAATGCATTATATGAATTAGTGCATCAAATTTTCAGACTCTTTGGAGTAGGAACTATTATTATCTCCAGTGTACAGAATACAATAGAGTTTAAACAATTTTCTCAATTTACACATACATAACTTACAGACCCAAGATATAAACCCAGGTAGTCTGACTTCATGTGCCTCTTTCAGATAGACTGACTCCCTATGGATCCATTGGGAAGTCTACATACATTAACATGCATTAACATCAAAAACTGTTTAGGGTGTTCTTTTCTTTTATGAGTGCATCAAATGTCAAAACATGAGCCCAAGAAAGCTAATGCTAATATCCATAATTGTGCATCTTGAAAAAGAACCTAAAAATTTGATCTGGGATGTCTCTTGTTCCATGTTAACTACCAACTTTACCTAAGGGCAGTGGGTAGGCCACTTATTGGTTGCTAACTTCAGTCTTTTAAGTCTCTCAAGCCCTTTTACCTCTTATACCTAGCTCTTGACTTGGTCTTTTGGAGTTGTAGTCATGTGAGAAACAGAACAAATCTGGGGCTAAAGTCCCAGCCACTTAGAGGCAGCCAGGAGCCTGAATTGTGGTACTCTGCAGTTTTTGAAAAGGATTCCAAATGCAAAGCTTCTTATATTATTCTGTGAGACTGATGAAGTGTCAACTTTGATTTGACTTAAAATCTTTTTGTATCTGATTTAGAGATAATGCCAGTTCACGATTCTTGACCTTGCCACGGGTCAAATAATTCCTTGATGCAATCTTAAAAAATGTTTTCTTGAGCTGTTGAATTTGACTTAGAGTGTCCAATGCTTTCACGCAAACCAAAAATTAATTTTCATTTTCTCTCCTCTTTTATATGTAACTTAAATCTTGTCCTTTGTAAGATTTTCACCTTTAATTGTATGTTTTGTACTGAACCTGTTTTAATTGGATATATTGACCTAAAAAATTAAACCCCATGACCTTAGTAGCCAGAGAAAAGACAGGCTTTGAATTCTTGGAATATGTCATAACAACTTGGTGTTAGATTAGACAGAGAAACCACCTTATGAGAGAGTATTATTTTTAAATGGTAGTAGAATGGATTCTGTCTTGAGAAAAAAAAAAAAAAACCCTAACATGTTGCGTAAAATATGTGCAGTAAAATAAAAATGTATCTGGATGAGGTATTTTGCAGATGAACATTTCTTTAAATTTCCATAGGAATAAATCTTTGATGTGAAGCAAGTTTTGTGAGGACTTTATATGAAACACCAATTAACCAAGGCCAAGAACTTTTGTTAATAAAGTAAAATAAGAAAGAAGTATAATCTACATGCAAAGTATAAATTTCTAAGAGTCCAGCCATGATTTAGGTCCCTTATTCTCAGTGGACATTTTATATAGTCTCACTTACTTTTTATATATTACTTTTTATATATTCTCATTGGACTTTTTATATATTCTCATTTAAGAATGAGCTGATATGTTTCATTTAAAGCATAGCTAATTTTAAAAAATGAGTTGACAAGTAATAGGTAACCTTGTGTTCGCCTGCTCCTGCTTCGGTTGCCACTATTTGGGAACAATGAACTCAGGGACACCCTACGTGCTTGTGGTGCAGAATAATTGTGGTTGTGTTTATTATTTCATTATTAAGATTTTAAGAAAAGTCATCAGATGCACTTATAACTTCTAATAAAAAACTAAATAAAATTTATTTGCTTGAGTTTAAACATTAACATACACACCAACAACTACTAATTTGTAGATATTTCTTCACAAATATAAAAATGCTTAGGTTGAATTAAATAGCTTCTGTAACTATTTTCCATTCATTTCATGAGAAGTAGCATAAATTTTTAGATTAAATTGAAATCTTCTTGGATACTTTTGAGTCCCTGATTTATTCCTGTCAGCTCACTGCTAATGGTAAGTAATGAAGTCTGTTGGTTGATGGAAGCCTCTTCCTTGTTCAGCTCTTTATCCTTCACGCTTCTCATTGGCCGCTGCAATAGATTCTCTTTCTTTGGGCCCCCACATGGTGCTGCACCACTAACAGGATTTCATGTCTCCAGAGAGACAGTCCTTCCTCAGCCCTACCATCACTCTGTCCTACACTCTGCCTTCCCAGGTTATGTCTCTGCTCTAAAGCCTCCTGTTAGTCCAAAGTGCCTATTGAATAAATTCCTCGGCTTTCAAAGCTCTTTACCATCTAATCTTTATTTACCATTATCCCCATATAAAAGTCTTTAAGAGACTCAATTTTATGAAACATATATTATGCATCCCAAATGTGTACTTCAGCAATTTTTAACTTTCCGACTTCTCTTTCAAATACATAATCTGAGATCCTGTGTCCACCTTAGACCACAGTGACCCTTGTCTTCTGCAAAAATCCAGAACAACTTTAAAAAATATTCTGACTAATACTTCCCTTGGGCATTTAAGATGCATTGGTTTTTATAAAATATCACTTGTATTCAATAAATAAAAATACTTAAACTAAAATTCTAGAAAGCAGAGACTTTGTTTTAAACTTCTGTGTAGTAAATAACACTGAAAACATTACCTAAGTAGCTCAATAAATATTTTTGCTCAACTTAAAATCACATGAAACCTAAAATATTTTATCAGTCAAAATATTCTATTTTTTTAAATCTGAGCTTTATGTAAGATTTAAATTACAAACAGATTTTATCTTTATACAACAGCATGTTTGCTTATTTTATTTGAAATCAATATCTAATCAATACAAGCAATAAAAATGCAAGTACATGTTCCTGTTCTCATTTTATTGGACTAATGATTCCTTGAGAAAGAATTCTGCATCTTTGGTGTACACACTGCCTCAAAGGATACAGTGTAGTTCCATGCAACACTTGGACGCAGTAGAATTGTAAAGTGATACAGACAAGATGTAAAAATTCTTCCAAGAATCCTGAAATTGCTATAAGATTTAATATAGAGACATCGAGAAAGCAGAAGAGACCTCAATAGGCATTAAATCCCCCTTAATGACTAAAACAAAAAGAATTTCTGAATTCTCTTTATATCTCATTTAATTCTTTAAAGCAGGAGCTCTTAAATAACTCCTCCTAAGCATTTAATTGGGCGAGAATCTCATTTTCAAGAGTTCTCACTGCTGCCTCATGTAGGTGTGAAACAGAACCCCGCCCCCTGCAGAGCTGCTCTCCCTGGTCACATCCATGCTCCTCCAGGACAACCCACCTCAGAGAGGTCAATGCCACACCAGGCTATTTCACTGCCTCCTTCTCTGTTATTATCATAGATCAAAGCTTTACTCTCTTTACTCACTGAAGACTTGGATTCCTGTTTGCCATCTCCTGCATTCCTGTTCCCATCTTATTCTGAGGATTGGTACAGTTCTACCAGTTTCTACCCCTCACTTCCACATTTTATCCTCAGCTTTATCTCAGGGCTTAGGCTCATGGTCAACCCCTCAGAGCATACCCTTGAAATCTCCACAAGGATCTTCTTTATGATACAGGTTTGTATACTACCAGCCTCCCGACTGCAAATCCCTTTAACCTATTCAACACCTCCTATGGATGCCTCCCTGCACCCCAGCCCAATCATTTTTGCACTATTTACCATTGCTCCAGTGCTTTTGCTTTCTTCAAAACTCCACCTTCAATCCACCATCCACCATTATTATCACTCCCTGATGCACATTGTCATTAACTTTGCCTTTGTTCTGCTCTTGAATTCATGGTGTAAAACCCCAACTATTTGCTGTCTTCCTGCCAACACTTGAGGCGTTTAATGTGCCTAGAAAATGGAGGACAATTACATTTTTTGGTGATTGCATTCAACTGATTATTTGATTACCATCAATAGTTATCATTTACCAACAATTTAATCAGTCTAACTTTAATAATAGTTTCAGTAATGTCTGTGGATGGAAACAACTGTCTTTGGGTGTGTGAAATATTATTTTCTGCCATTTGAAAAAATCCTAGAAAATAAATTTTAACTTTTCAAAAAAAATCATAGTGAATCTAAGTATAGAATTTTTACTGCCATTTATTTTTTCCCCAATCTTCCATACTAGGATAATATTTGCTTCTGATATTCTGTTATTGCTGATGAAAAGTCTGATAGTCGTGTAGTTCTCTGCTTTAAGTCATCTTTCTTTTCTCTTTAGATGTTCTTTAGACTTTAATGTTACCCTTGATATGCTTTTATTTAATTACAACCCTTCTCAGTGTGGGTCCATTTTTATTTATTAAACCTGTTTTGTATTCAGAGCATATTTTCAATCTAAGTAAAAATACTTTTACTTTATCCTTTTGAAAAAAATCTCAGAAGTGTACCTCCAAATATGTTTTCCCATTATTCCTCCACTTTCTTCTTTTGAAATTTTTTAGACGTATGTTGACCATGCAATCTTTTGCTATCTTTCACGTCTCATCTCCTAACTTCAGTATTTTTATAGTGTACCAGATGAATTTCTCAGCACTAACTTTCAGTTTACTCATTTTCTCCTTAACTCTTCAAGTCTTATATTCTAACATCTATTGAATTCTTCTCTAATATTTGTAACTGTATTTTTAACTCATCCATTTCCAAGTAGATCTCCTATTATGTCACGTGTTTTTTAGCAAGTTTTATTTTCACAGTTTCATTCTTTGAAGATTGATGTTATTCTTTTACTTATCTCTTCCAATGTCCTAAGTACCTATATAAAGTGAACTTCTCCTGGAGTGCATTTCTGTTCTGCTTGCTGATTTAGTTGCTAACTTTCTCAGAATAAATTTAGGTTGTTAGGTTCATTTTAAGTTAGGTTTGTTTTTCTGTGTTTCCTCACTGCTCTTCCTTACTATATTGTTCACATTCCAAATATGTATCCTCCTTCTGCCTTGTCACAGTTGGTCCTATACTGCCTTCACTGTGTCACTTTTCTGCTCTAAAAGACTTTTGTTGGCCCTAGTGCTTGCCTCCCTTCTGCTTCCTGAATGCACAATTTAGAACTAAGTCTGGCAATGGATTTTTAGTGCCCACCAGGTCATCAGTGATCCAGGAGGTGATTTTACTCAATTTCTATATTGAGGCTTTGCTATCCTCCTTACTAGCCCTGTAGACCTAGCGATCTCTGTTATGCAAGATCCTGTCTCTCAGGTGACCAACATTTCATATTGTAATACCTCATTGTGGCAGGTGCTACATTGGATTCTCACCTCCCATTTCTTGTTCTTCTTTTTTTATCTAGAGAGATTGGAAAGCCATAAATTCTTTTTCAGATAAGATTTAGATTCTGCCAATGAGATGTGTCCATGCTAGATTTGGAAAATGCAGCTGAGGTATAGGCAACCTTTCTAGATAGCTTGCTTGGTCTCTGCCGGGTAGTAAGGTCAGGGTTTTTCTAAAGAGGGTTTGGGTGAACATTATTCTGATGTGTAGTGCATATGCCAGCAGCTACCAGCATAGGGCGGTATAGCTCCTGAAGCCCCTAAAGCCCCTAGTATCTGGTTCCATGATGTTCTGGGAGTCATTCTAGAAGGTCCAGTCTAAAATATGCTTCTTTAATCCTCCCAGTGATTTTGCAAGCAACTCTTTCTTTCTTTCTTTAAATTCCTCTATTCTTAAAAATTCTAGAGTATTTTTTGTTTCTTCTTTTCAACCTAACTGATACACAACACCCTAATCCCAGCTTCAAGTTGAACGTGGAATAAAACATATTTTTAGCCCTTATCTTGAGGAAGCAGAACTCTCAGGTATTGATGCCTGATTCTAGACCAGTTACTGGCAGCACTCTAACTTCAACGGTCTTACTTTTCTGCTGTGTTTTAGGTACATGGAGATGATTATCTTCTTTCTAAGTTCAACCAACTCTTTTATTTTTTTATGTTTCATTTCTCACTGCTTACTGATTGGAAGAGAAGAGTGGCAAAGCTGAAATGTATTATAACATCTTAACGAATAGGCCCACCTTTAAATTAGGTTTACTCCAAATTTATGGAGTAGATTCAAAACTCCAACAGGTACTCAGGTACCAATTTCAATTCTACTATACTTTCCTAGGAAATTAGCTTTTTTCATTTTCCAAAGCTATTATCACTGAGAAAACAAAAGCCATCAAAACGGAACTCCTTTCTTTCACTAAATCCACAAGCTTACCTGCCTCTGCATGGATCTTCTTTGCCTTTCTTCCTGTCACACCCAAGAAGGGCACCTGATGTCAATAGCTATGCACTGAATCCCAGTCCATCTTACCTCCACTAAACCAGGGGTTAGCAAATGTTTTTGGTAGAAGTCCATATAGTAAATATTTTAGGTTCTTTATCACAGCTACTTAGGTTTGCTATTGTGGTGTTAACACAGCTAAAGATGACCAGAGACCAGGTGGGTGTGGCTATGTGCCAGGAAACCTTCATTTACAAAACAGGTGCTGGGTTCAGCATTAGTTTGCTGATCTTTGACCTGGGATCTTGCTTCTTCAGTTATCCCTGAAGTTATCCTGACTCATCCTTTCCTTTCTTTCAATTTCCTTGAAACAATCTTAAGAAAACATCAATGATCTTTTTTGAACCATGTTCTCCTGCATCTACCACCACACATCCCTTCTTTACCAGGTTGCTTCTGAATGTTTTGTTCCCATTGTTTCTAACTCCTTATCTTCTACTTATTTTTCAGTTCTTTCTATTTGCAAGGACTCCACTTATTGTGGCCTCTCCTCCTATAAATATGCACTTTCTACTCTTTTATTTTTATAGTACTGATGCTCTGTAATTATTATTCATTTGTTTTTCTGTATACTTCTTCTCATCCCCCAGAATGAGAGTTCCTTCCATGAGCATGGGAACCTGGTCTCTGTCCATCACTTGGTCATGGCATACCTTTGCTGAGGATTGTGGGAGTGTCATAAATGTCTATAGAATGAATGAATGAATGTGTCCAAGAAGCTGTTTCAGGCACTGTGGTTTGCTACTCAGATCCTGCTTTGTGGAGTTTATTTCCCTCACTGCTGGGCATGCCACTGGCAGAGGGCATTCATTTGGAAGTGCCTCTGAAGATACATGTCACCTAGGTTTTGGCTCCATCCTAGGGAACCCTCCAACCAATGAATGATCAGCATGGGAGTCATGACCTCAATTTAGGACCACCCTGAGGGTCATCCCAGCTTCAGCACTTCTGGCAGCCTGATGAATTTTGAGATTGCACTGAAGCACAGCCTCTGTCCCCTCCCAGTCCTACATCTGTCCTTTCCTTCCTATCCCTGGGTGGCCATCCCAAGAGCATGCCCAAAGAAACTTCCTGTGTGCCACTCTCTGGAGTCAGCTTTCCTGGGCAAACCAGCCTATGACACCTGCGGAAGTTTAATTAATCCATATGCAGAAATTTAGGATTGAAACCAATTTCTACTGAATTTAAAGTCAATACACTTTTTCTCCTCTGTTAGAAATAAAACACAATTCTGTTGTTTTCAGATGAACTCCCTCCCTTCCTTTTCTTCTTCAGTTCTTGTTATCATTAAAACTGACTTAGCAATAGAGGGAATGTTTAGTTTACTCACTGAATCTATTTGCATCTATTAGTTATTTTAGAATAAATCTATCTAGAAATTTTGCCCTTTCATATTTCACTAAAACTATCCTTTCCTGCATAATGATCCTCTTCACTTTTATCTTGCAGCAGATGCAACTAATACTTAAATATGAATATTTATGCACATATATGTATATATATGTGTATATATATCTATATATATCTATATATATCTCTATATACCTATATATAGAGATATATATAGATATATATATATGAAAGCCAAAATATCATGCATTTTCTTTGGATACAGCTTGTACAATTTGAGAAAAATTGAATCTAGGCAATTAAACATGGATAAGTGGAAAGGATCCATTCTAGAAAAGTTACTTAATTCCAAGAAACTAAACCAATGTCCAGGTATATTTTAAAAAATTACAAAATAGAAACCTAGAAAATCTAAAGTTCTGTTTGATTCCACAGAGAATCCAGCCATAATCCATTCATGTAATGGACAAAAGATAGGCAACCTGGAAGATTCTAAAATGTGGTTGCTTAATATTCTTTTCCTTTAAGTTAAAATTCTCAAATGCCTTTATTTGGTGTGGTTATGGGAGGTCCTTATAAGAGTGAAGCATGATCATTGGCAATTGGGACAAATGTTATTTCTGCACATTTGCTTTATAAATGAACGGGACGCCATGAGAATTCTCAAGTACTTTGGCCCCAGTTTGATCATATCTATACAGATTAGAGCTCACATTATCCCTGGGGCCTTCTTTATAAATGATGTCTATTAAAGCCTAATATGATTACCCCTAAAATCTGAGTTTCTTTAGGGTAAAGATCAGGCATGGTTCTCTTTTGTATCCTCAGGTGCTGAATAAATGCTTGTCATGTAAATAAATATATGGGTGAATATTTGTTGGGACAGAGAACTGTGTGATTTCCAACGCTCTCTTTTATATAGCTTTCCAAGTGTGGGAAAGAGAAAATGATGCAAAGTTACAATCATGTTTAATTTCTGCTAACTAAACCATAAAGTCAAGTACACTAACCTCAACTGCCTCATTAATTGCCGACCCTTAATTAAAGGTATCATACATCATTAAGGTTGAGCCTAAGTAAATGCAAAATTAGATAAGCATAGCTATTACCTTAATATGAAGCTAATATAGCTCCTTATGATCATACAAATAGGCTCCCAGGCTGAAGATAACAGATATTTGCATTACTACCATGCTTGTTAAAAGGAAACCTATAAATCCACAATTCGCCTTACAGAGAAATGAATGCACATACATAGAGTCTTCCAGGGTCTTGCATATTCTTCAGCCAGAAACAGCTAGGAATGACCTAGATAATCTTTTCACGGGGGCCTTTCATACCTCTAGAGCCAGGTCTTGCAGAAGTTGGAAGTGGAAGCTGTGTTTCTCATCCAACACATCTGCTTAGGCTCGACAGAATGAGGATAATTGGAATATTCCATTCTTTCTCTTTTGGGCAAGCCCCTGCCTTATTCATTTGAAAGCATTTTGGTTCTGCATGTTTCCCCTCTATCATCTCTTTGCATTTGTCTCTTCCACTGGGTTTACGAACATCAGCATCACTGGATGGCATCTCAGAGCTCTCACCTAGGGTTTATTTCAGTCTCTTGTTACATAGCTCAGGGAAACAGGTCAACATTGCTATTAATATTTCCTGGAAAAATGAAGAAAAATAAAGCTGCAAGGGACTTGTTTAGAATTGTCCCAGCCAGTGCACAGGGACTTCAAGTGCTCAGATAATAGACTGGGCCACTTGACTGAACACCTCTCCCCACTCTACCTACTCTCAAACCTGAGCCAGAAAATAAGCCCCTTTATCAATTAATTAAAGAGCATGGACTCTGGAGCTAGGCCAATTTAGGTTAAAAAAAATCCCAACCCTGAAATATTTGGCTGTATGATCATGTGCAAATTTTTTTCATCTCTCTGAGCATGCCTTTCTTAATTTGCACAAAGGTGAAAAATCCTGATCTCACGGGATCATTTTGAAATGACTAAAGCAAAGTTCCTATTTAAGGTGTCTGGCACACTCTCCTTAAAAGAGACTGACTTGAGTGTTTATTTGCCTTGTTTCTTCTTGTGAAGGTAGTGTAAGCAAATTTCAGTTTGCCTTTCTTTGGAGGAAAACAGGGAAGGTATTCAGACTGTGTTGAGTATGATGCCACGGTTACACTTTGGCTCTCCGCTTATTCCCTCAGAAATGACGTCTCTCTCCAAGGGGAAAATAGGGTGTGTGTGTGTGTGTGTGCGTGCATGTATGTGTGTGCTCTATTAACAAGAATTATTAGTCTTAGAAGGGGAAAGAGCAAGGCATAATGATCGAGGGTCAGAAATAGATGAACAGGGTGATGGAAATGATGATAGACCCTTTTGTCTTTGTCTCTAGCCACTTGCACATAAACGCAATTCCAGTGATTTATAACAAGACATTATATCTTCATAGGTGTGATGGGTTGAAATAAAGGGGGAGAAAATCAATATTGCCCAAAGAAATCAAAACGATGGATTGTTTTATTTTTCATTATTTTTTATTAATTCCCTGTAACTCAGGACCAGTGGCAAAGACCCACCTGCCTAGCTTTGCCTCCTTTTCCTGGAGAATGTGTTGATGTGCAGCCGTTTCTGCAGATGCATTTTTAAGCTGAGCTGCAGGGGATGTCATGTGTTGCAGTAATTGCCATGGAAACCATTGTTGTCGAATGAATAGAGAGGTTTTAAATCCTTGGTAATGAGCCTGAGAAACTAAGTAGGTCTTCAAGTTTAACTTGTTTGGAAGTGGTTCATATTTCACACAGAGGTATAGGAGGTGAAAGACAGGGGGGCAAAGGATGGAAGAGAGGAATTTAAAAAGATGGGAATAAAATAATCTAACATGAGGTTACACTTCTATATGTACTTTTTAATGAGAAAAAAAATGAAAACCAAAACCAAAAAATCCAACTACCAAAAATGGGCTGCATCAATCCCCCAGCACGGAGCAAGCCCCTCGCCTACTGAACAAAGCATAGCTTTGTTACATTTCTACTTAAATCAACACTTCCAATTCATCTGTCACAAACCTCAACAACTGATACCGCTATGTATTTTCAAGGCAACTAATTATATAACTAGAATGCAAGATCCTTGAAAGTCAGGGTGCCTCTTGTTATCATTTTGACTCTAGGTTCATAGAATACACATTCTATAGAATGTATTTTCTTTTTTTAAAAATTAATTTTTATTTGTTTTAATTAGTTATACATGACAGTAGAATGCGTTTGTGCACTTTGATATATTATACATAGATATAATTTCTCATTTTTCTGAGTGTACATGTTGCAGAATCATATTGGTCATGAAGTCACATATATACATAAAGTAATAATGTCTGTTTCATTCTACTCTCTTTCGGATCCCTACATCCCCTCCTCTCCCCTCCCTTCACTTCCCTCTACCTAATCTAGGTAGCACTATGCTTCTCTAGAGCCCTCTGCATTATTGTTAATTAGCATCCGCATATTAGAGAAATATGGCCTTTTGTTTTTTGGGATTGGCTTATTTTGCTTGGCATGATATAGAATGTACTTTCATACAATATGCAGCCTCAGGATGATGTTATATTTGGAGTGTGATATAGGAACCATCAGTGAGCCCAGGAATCCCACTCCATCATCAGCAATTTCTTAGGATTTTCCTTCTCCCTTTCCTTACACATACACCTATCTTCCCTTTTTGCCCCATTCCCACTTATAGGCTGGGTGTACTCCAGGTAGGGCTAGAGGTAGCAACAGCGTTTGAAGAGACAAAAAATGAGGAGTCAAAGTTGAGAAGGGTAAGCTTTTCTCTCTCAATGCCAGGAGAATCCCATCAAGCTCTTTCTTCCAGAGATACTAGGCATGCTTCTCTGAGTTTGGGAATAGAGGCTATTGCTTCCTGAATAACCTTGTCATTCTCCAGAGATTAAGCCATTAGGAAGACATCTTTATATTTTATCTCTTTATCTTTGTTCCTTAGCTGTCTAGAGAAGTACCTATTTCTCCATGGAGAATCTGAGAAGGAGATCATCCTTGGTTACAAAGAATAACCACACCAGGCAGAAATGTGAGGTTCATTCCTGTTCCAGAAACAAAAGGAAAATAAATCAAAGGGCAAAAGAGGAATAAAAGACAAAGAAGGAAAAAGAACAATGAAATGGGAGCCTTGAGAGATTAAAGCTTAAGTGGGCAATTTAACAAGTGAGAACATTTCCCTTTAAGGTTCCAAACTTCTTGATCTCAGAGAGATACAGTGTGGTTGCTAAAATAAACCCTCTGGAACCAGATGGCCTGGGTCTGGGTCTTGGATCTACCACCACTTGAAGCAAGTTACTTAACCTCTTTATACTTATGCTTGTTGTATGGGAAAGCAATTGTAGCACAAAAGTATTATTGGGAAGATTAATAAGACAATTTGTGTAGTTTTCTATCAAACTCCTAAACATAATAAATTATTAACACAAGAAATTGCACAGAGCTATCCCTTTTGTCCTTTACTGAGCTGAAAGCCCAGGCCTGACCACAGAAATCATAATTTATAATTTGATATTGAAAATCTGCTTTTTCTCTTCTTTCCACCAGGAGTTTCAGGAAGATGGACATTTTCCCCATTCAGTGACATCGTTTCCATCTCTCTGTCTTGAAACACAATGCCTGCAACTCCCTGTCACATTCCCTGCTATATTCTTCTCCCTAGCAATATCAACATCAGTGTTCTGAGTATGTATCTCATTTATTGAGGATAACTCAAGATTAGAATGTAAATTTCACAAAGAAAAGGATTTGGGGTATGTTAGCTCACTGTTTTATCTCAGCAACTAAAATAGTGACTGATGTATAGAAGGCACTAAACACACCTTTGTTGAATGAATATAAATTATGAAGCATGACCATGTACTTCTTAACACATAGTAGACAGACCAAGCACCTATCAAGCCCCACCCCAGTGTACATCTTCCAGTGTAAACCAGTTAGCTCACTAGTCTTTTAATGGCTTTGGGGTGGAGAGTAGCTGGGAATGGCTGAGAGCCGGTGGCTATGGGTCTGGAGGAGGACAGGAGGTTGAAAATTCCTTTATAAATGGAGAAAAAAGGTAAAAGGAACAAAGAAGGGAATCTGTTACCCAATTCCCTTAGGGCAGAAAGGGGGATATGCTACATTAAGGTAAGATTCCGAACTTATTTTTCCATGAAAACCTCAGGTAGTTTAGCAGTCTATGAGTAATGCTGTAGTTCATTGTGCTCATACAATATTGTGGTGATATGGAAACATAAATTTAAACAACACTAAGCATGTATGTTTTAGTATGCCTGTCTTTGATTTATGACCACCTAACTGTATACAATAGAAAAAAAAAAAGGAACTCAGAATAAATTTTCCTTTTGGAGATGGCTAAAAGTTACTACTACTGCTATTCTTGGGAAGTTGAACTGAAATTGGGCAAGCCTGTACAGAGTTATAATAGCTATAAATCAGCTTGAAGATTCCATGTCATTGAGCCCTCACCCAAGATCTCCTATTTTACATGGTCTGATTGGTTGGCAAGCCAGCCAACAGCTCTGCAAAATTGGCTTCATTATATACATAGTGCAAACTTTTATACTTCCAGAGCTGCTTACCAAAGTTATGGCTAAGACTATGGAGGCTACTATAAGATGGGGGAATGTAGTAGGTATAGTGAATAGTCTGCAGGTAAGCAGAAGAAACATGCTCTGCTTATTTTCTTTGGCTATTAGTATAAATGCTACCTTGAAATCCTCAGGCCATTTCCATGGGTTGGAGATTCTATTATTTGTAGTTAACAAAGGGTTAAGAAGGACCTTTCTAAATAATGCTATTATTTGTGTTTTGGATGCTTCCTTCCATCTATTTTAGTGTGTTTACACTATGCTTTGTGACCAATGATGCTACTTGAATCTAGTGATGCTACTTGTGTTCTCTAATGGCAAGATAAGTACAGTATCACCCACCTATCCCACACATAACTGCTCATAACCAAACAACAACAACAAAAGATTGTTATTATTTTTGAGCACTAGTGTATATCAAATACTATGATATGTGCTTTGCCTGCAATATTTTCAATCCTTGTAACATCCTATGGAATGTTTGATGAGAAAATCCTGAATCAGAAAGTCAAATAACTTGCCCATGCCATTTCACTCACAGCTAGTGAGTTCTAGTGTTAAAAGCAGATTTTTTTTTCTGGCTAAAAATCATATTTTATTAGTTACATTTCATGCCTTCCTTAAGAAATATTGAATTCTCCAAATCACCAATGACATGGATCAGACCTGCTTAATATTGGTGGAGAAAGAGGATCTGAATTTCATGACTCTTATTAGAGTTTGTTTTGAAACAGGATTGTTTAAACTCTCACCTATTTGCCCTCAATGAAAATCATAAATGACAGCAATGTATGTATTATATATCTATACATCTATATCTATATACACAAATATACACACTCATATATGCATTAAAGAAGTAAAAAGAGAGAGCTAAAATTAATTTTGGATATATAATTATTTAACTTAATGTGTTTCAAATATGACTACAATATGCTGTTGATACCAAAATGATTAGTGAAACTTTATATATCATTTTTTCCTAATCTTGGAAATTAAGGGTGCATTTTATTCCTATAGCACACCTCTGTTTGGGCTAGACACATATTGTATGCTTAATCACCACATATGGTACTCTCCAAATGAGTACTACCTTGGACAGTGCAAAATAAACCTAAAGTGCTATAAAGGCAAGGTAGCCCCCAACACAATGACATGGAAGGTTCTCAGTCAAGACTTGGCATATGAGTAATTTCTGTATGAATTAATGAGTAAATGAAAGTAAAAACTGACACGAAATTAGAATATGGAAACTTACATGTGTCCTGTGAGAATAATTATCTTTTGAAAGTGATTTATCAAGGTGTTTTTTTTTTTCCCCAGCATTTTAGGTGCTAACAAAAGTATAGTTCTGGCAACCATGATATGTCCATATGGTAAAATGCATATATACATAATATCCATATTTATTGACCTAGTAAGGAATGACACACTATTCCATAAGTCCTGGAGAGTCTGGAAATAGAACTAGAACCCGGTTAACTCTGGAGAGCCAGATATGGCTTTCACTCTGGTATATATGGGTTTGTTGTTATGTTTACTGAACTGCATTTTAAAAGCTTATATTGAGAGTGTTTTCAAAATGGAGATAATACGTATTTTTATGTGTGGGGTGTGTGTGTGTGCCTGTGCACATATGGGGAGGTTGGAGGGCTGCCGAATTTGACCTGTTAAATGAAGTTATGGTTCAGGGTATCCTATATATCAAACAATGTTGGCTATTTATAACAGGTACAAGCTGGGCCATTCACAACACTAATTGCTAATATGTAGGTTTTATTTACAACACATCAAATCCAATTTTGTTTTACTCTAGAATTATCGTCATGAGTATCAAATGGATCTCAGCTTTGAACAAATATAACATAATTTGGGTTCAATGTCTTTGCTCCTTGTTTCAGTATGTTGGGCATATATTTGCCAATGATATGTAGATTACACAGACAATTTTTAAATGGTATTCAATGTAGAATGGAGACTGAATAGCAATGGTAGCTTGGCACAGACTTCAGGAGGAAATTGTTTAAACTTTGCCATGATAAATTTAAAAAAACAGAATAGGCTTTCTGGCCTCCAAGGCTTTGGACTGCATCTCTGCAACAATTCTTCTTGAGATTCTTTCAGTTGTCTAGTTGCTACTAACCCTTTGGTGTGACTCATTCTATTGGTGGCATTCTTTCATATGTCTATAAGATCATGATGTCACCCTATGGCTTACCCTTTGCAAAAAAAAAAAAAAAATTGATTTGATATCAGGGATTGAACTCAAGGGCACTTGAGCCACTGAGCCACACAGCCTCAGCCTTATTTTGTATTTTATTTAGAGACAGGGTCTCACTGAGTTGTTTAGTGCCTTGTGTTTGCCTAGTCTGGCTTTAAACTCATGATCTCCTGGCTTAGCCTCTGGAGCTGCTGGGATTACAGGTGTGCACTACTGTGCCTTGGCCTTTGCAAACTTTTGAAGCAAGTCAATCATTAGCATGTTTCACTTTCTTTTTCTAATTTTCTTTGTTCATTACTTGACCTTCTCCTTGTAATTTTTTTCTAGTACTTCTGTGTACTGACCTCACAACATCTAGTTATGTCCTTAAACCAAATACATATATTCTGCTCTGTGGGGGAAAAGTATGTCATAGGTATCACTGAATCTGCAAATTCCCTAGGACTCTTTGTGTCTTAAGCCTTGTATTTCATTGTGGAGGGAAACAAATGAGTTTTAGGCTTTGCTAAGTGGTTGGATGGAATGCATTTCTGGATTTTGTGACTTTGAGAACTGTAGTTGACAAGGTATGTAGAAGAAATTTAATTTAGGGAAACATTTTTTGCGAATGATGAAGGATCCAAGGAGCCAAATAGGAGATAATTAGAGAAATAGTCTATTTGGAATTACCAGCCAGGGTTATCAGAAAAAAGCCAGAAGGAAAGGCCAAATTGTCTGGGAAAAAATAGAGTCCCAGAGAACAGAACCACTGTTGGATACTTCCTGAGACAAGGAGACACCTGGCCTCTTATTTCCTCTACTGTCTTCACAGTACCTCCTGTTGGCTAGGCACAGCTGGAAACAGGCTAGGAAAGAAAGACCTCAGGGTCAACCTCAGCAATTAAAGAACAGGACAAGGAGCAGATCTGAAAGCAAACAGACCAAGGACCAGCCAAGGTCATAGGAAACATGAGCTGTCTCCTGATATGGGGGGCATATGATGGGTGGTCCACATGAAGATTTAGGAGTATAAGAATTGACATGTGCTGTGCACACACATCTGGGCAAGATTCTCCTGTCACATATGTGGTATAACAAACTCCACTAATTCCTAGTATCTAACCAATTGCCAAATCCTACTGATTTTATCCTTCAGTGACTTTTGAATCCATCCACACATCTTTATTCCATCCTTAGGTTTGTGGGCCAAGCTATTGTCACCCCTGCTTGGATTAACAGTGACTCCCAAGTCCTATCTGTATCCATTATGTGCAATTTCCTGTTTATCTCTTACCCCAGAGTCTCTAGTTGTAACTACAAACATGCAGTTGATTTTAGTTCATCACTCCTGTCCTGGCTCAATCATCCCTCCTTCAGGGAAATTCTCCTTGGCTCGCCTAACAGGGTCATTCTCTCATCCTGATGCCAGAGAACAGAGCTCAGATTTCCCCTGTCTTTCTGTCTCTCTCTCTCTGGCATAGAAAGTGCTATGGCTTGAATTGTGTACTACCAAAAGTTATATGTGAATCCTTAGCCCTTATGTGATGTTTGTAGATGCAGCTTTTAGAAGATAATCAGGTTAAATGAGGGCATGAGGGTAGAGTTCTCATGATGGGACTGTTGTCCCCGTAAGAGGAGACACCAGTCAGCTTGCTAACCTTCCTTTCTCCTTTCATGTGAGGACACAGAACAGAAAGAGAGCCTTTATCAGGAACTGACCTGGATGGTACCCTGGTCTCAGCTCCATAACTATGAGAAGTGAAAGTCTACAGTTTTAGCTTCCTGGTCTCTGTGTGGCCCTTTGCTATAATAGCCCCAGAGGACTAAGACAGAGGGTGTCTTGTAAATGAACAATTAGGGAACCAACAACATCAGAAGGGACCTGGCAGACCAATAAGCCAAATGTCCCCCTTGGGATCTGTCTCTGATCTCTGATTCACTCAATGTGAAAATACCTTTTCTCCCTTTTATCCATTATGCAGGGTGAGAATCTGTTTCACATCACACCCCCAAACACTCAGAAGGCTCATTTGAGGTTAGAATGAACTGTGAATGTTTTAATTTCTTGGTTGAAAGTGTTTTGCTTCTTTTTTCCTTCCTGGTTTTGTGGGTGTGAGTTTACAGCTGGAATAGGAGCCACCCCCAGGTGGTATTGAAGGACAGGCCACATGAGGTTTTGTCCTTGGGAGAATGAATATAACAGGCAAGTCCCCATTTATTTTCTTCTAGTTTCCAGTGGGAAAAAAACTGCATGCAAGAAGGATGCTATGCATTGCTTTCACCACACATTGCCCTGCTTTACTTCAAATTCTTTATTTCTTCCTACTCATTCATTGCTAGGTTACATTCTCTGTAACAATGGACTGCCATTTAATTTCTCTCCTCTTAGCCTAGCTGTTCCTCAACCCAAGGACTCACTGCCATGAAGTGTTATTTTACAGTTTGGAGAGGCACGTGGCTCTCCCAAATGGACTTGCATTTGCACAGATCAACAACAACAACAAAAGCCTTGTGTCAGAGATACAAGGCGACAGCTTTGTCTGAAACCACCCACTCCTCTTTTGTTTCTTTCCAACGCTCACAGTGCATTATGTTCCACATGCTCCTCACCATGGCTCTGCAGATGTGAAACTTTAAATGTAGGGTATTTAAAAATACTAAGAAAAAAAAAAACACCCTGAAAATTACAGAGCTTTGTAGTCAAGCAGCATGCGGCTTCCTAAAGAGCTGTTTATCAGGAGTTCAGATGGTTTATGTGCGGTTGATTAGAGTGGTCTGGATGACAGAAGGAAGAAAGTCAGAGTGGAGGGAAGTTAATATCAACAATGGAGAGTACCTGAAGGCCAGTTTCCCTGGACCCTGTACCTGTTAAGAGGAAATTCATTAAATCAAGTTGTAGAGGAGGCCAGGATCACTTGCTTCTCCAGCGAAGCCCCTTGTGGACATGTGCAGACTGGGACCTTGTAGGTGAATTAAAATTAATAGAGTCAATAGAGCTCCTACTGCATTCCAGGTCCTACTAAGTATCAGTGCATTGTTTGTCTCGGTCAATTCTTATCAGAATCCCATAAAATGGTGCAATTGGCTTTTCTGTTGTCAGTGGATGCTGAGGCAACCCTACTCTGCTCTCTACCTAGGATCAAGGCCCTCAATCCCCCAGCTGCTGGGCTGGAAACTCACAGCAGAGTCAAGCTTCAGGATTCTCTTTCAACTGGAGAAAGTCTCCTGATCCAAAGACTTGCCTCCATCTCTTCTCCAGAGGGCTCCCCTGACCTCAATCTGCAAGTCTCAGCTTCTGACTCTCGGTGGGATCTCTGCTACAATGCACTACATTTCAATTTCTCCCATGACTCAGCCCTGCTCCCCTCTGTCCTTTGCTGGTTTTATTTGGGAGCCTTTTCCCTTCCCTGACAATAAATCTCCTGAAAGAAAATGGCCATCTCAAACTTTGTTTTCAGAGTAACTTACCTATTATGGGTTGGGTTGTGTAAATCCACTACCCTCCCCGCAAAACAATCTTATATTCTAAGTCTTAAGCCTTGAGACCTCAGAATGTGACTCTATCTGGAGATAATGTTTTTAAGGAGGTGATGAAATTAAAATGAGGTCGTTAGGGTGAGCTCTATTCCAATAGGACTAGTTTCATTTCAAGAAGAGATTAGAGCAGACACAGATTTTATTTTCTCCAGAACCAAGAGAAAATAAAATCTTTATTGTTTAACACATGGAATTTTGTTATAGAAGCCCTAGCCAACTACTATTCCACCTAAGACATCTTTAGGTGTCTATATTCATTTTACAAGGAAGACCCTGCAGGTCAGAAAGGTGAAATAATTTGCCTAAGGTGACAGAGCCAGTTAGAATGGTGATCCAAAGCACCTGTCTTTCTACTACATGAGATGAAATGTAACCTTGTTAATGCTACCTGAACAGGCCTTTACAGCCACATTTCATCTTCATTACAGATATCAAGAACTGAATTATCACTCAATACCATTTAACTCTGTCTAGAATGAAGGATCCTCCTAATTGAGGTTGGTCAAGAGAGACTAACCATTGCTCCACTAATCATTAAAAACAAACCAGTCAATCTTCCACTCCAATCATATTTTTAAAATTCAAAGCAATATAAAAATGCAAAAAAATATACTTATTTATTTATAAAAACTATAAAAACTTAAAACCAAGGTCAAGAGAGACATGAAGAACTCCTTTTCTAAGAAACATGAAATCATGACCTAATCTTAGCCAAAGGGAAATTATTGATCCATCCTGGAACACAAAATTATGTTTAATTTTGTAAAATACTGTTGATTCCTATAACCATAAAATCATATCTGTTCAGGTCTTCAAAATTCAAAAATGTCAAACATACCAAATGATTTCTACCATGAGGATATTTATTAGTCATAATTAAAACAAAAATAAACCCTTCTCACAATGGGTTAAAGGTCCATCTCTCACATTCTCATGACTCCGTATACTAAATGGCTATTATTGTGGTTATGGAGTGTGAGGTTGAAATCTGAAGCTGAGACTAGGACAAATCCCCTCCAGGAAGAAACAAAATAACAACAAAACTCATGCTTGCAGTAGTAATTATAAGTGGGGAGATTGACAATGAATGATTTAGGATTGTGTGGCAGGGCTGGGAGGGACCTTGGCGATTCTCTAGTCTAGCCCCTTTCTTTACTAGATGAGGGAGCTGGGGTCCAGAAAGATTAAACAATGTGTCTACAGGCATATGCTCATTAGTGCTAGAGATAGGACTGGAACCAATGGCCCCCGGCTGCTCATTCAGTTTCTTTCCCCTGTGTGTTGCTGCTTTTGCCTTCCATAGCTGCTGATCTTAAAATGCAAAGATAACTAAGCAAATCGGATAGTATATTTTTGGAGAGCCAAACCTTGCTGAATGGTATTCATCTCTGCATGGCATAGAAGATACCAGCTTTTACAGGGTGGGATAATATTTTACCCAGAACAATAAAAGTGAAAGAATAGCGAGAAATCTAAATTTTACCTATTTGATGAATCAAATCTTCAAAAAAAAAAAGGACATTAAAAGAATTTATTGCTGAGGTTAAGAAGAATATAAAAACTCTGCCCTTTAAGACTACTTAGGGTCTTTGGTATTAAAAGGGGCAGACAGTGGTGATATTCCCACACAGACCAAGTGCTCATACAGAGGCCATCAGGTGGCCCCTGTGTGGAAACTGCTCTATATAAGAACAATAAATTGCATATTTGCAGACACTGAGATATAAGGCTTAGGAATTCTTTGTGCTTTGCTTCTCTATGCCTAGTATTACCTATTTGTGAGGCAATCCAATATTTGATGTTTTTTGATGCTTTCACTGGAATATTCAGTGGAAGTAAAATCTCCTACCACCCCAAACATATTTCTGACAGTTGTAGAACCATTAAGGTAATTACTGTGTGGCATGGAACCCCACAGGCAGCTTGGCAGCTCAGAGAGACCGCAGGTGAGCTGTAGCTTGGGTGAAACAATGAGGAGCTTGTAATGGATATTTTCCATAGCCAAGTATTTGGATAGGGCCAGATTCAAACAGTTGTCTCTCCAAGTCTCCCTCCCCTGACACACTCATTTTCATTCATAAGGTAGTTCTTTGAAAATCAAGTTTCAAGGAGCCATTAAGGGAAGAAAACATCTTTGAAGTCCTTGTCTCTCCCTTCCCCATATTATTTTTGGGAATATTATGTTGTTTTATGATCAAAGTCAGGAAAAAAATTTACCTATAACATATAAATCTATTGTAAAATGTTGTGTTCTTGACCAGAGTATAATTATGACCTGTAATTGTCTAGATTAGCTGGCTCATTACCTGCAGTACAAGTCCATGTGCTGTGGAGGTGGCATGTGCTGAGGGTGACTAAAGCCGTAAGGGCCAGTATACTAATGACCTGGTCAGGTGATATTTGCTGACACAGGGCTCATCTACCTGACTGGGCAGACTCAGAGTCATCAATGTTCATGAAAACTCTCTTCCCCAACCCTGTACCTGCCAATCCAAATTAACCAAATCAGAGCGAGCTCCTGAAAAGACCAACCTGAACTCCAACCAGAGCGTCTGTTAAGCTATTCATAGACACCTTGAAAGAATTCTGTGGGTTTAATTAGCAATATAGAGATTATTGGTAATGACCGCCTCATTATCCTGCAGTTTCAATTAGCACAACACCCACTGCATAGCTATCTGTACAAATGGCTTCTGTGTTTATCATTACAGATAACTAAGGATATAGAGCCCTAGTACTTCTAAAGCTATTTTGAATGGATTATTGGTGCCAGGTGCCTTAGATAGGAATAATTTTTTAGAAGTGCTTGTCAAATTCCTTTCCCTGATTGTTATCAGTGTCATTCTATGTCCTGTGGGGTTTCTGTATGAGGCTGTTCTCTGAACCTCTCTCTGGATTGTTACCTTTCTCCAGGAATGTAGCCAAATCACATACACACTGCCTTCCTCTGAGGTATTCCCATGTGTCTCAGTGCTTTTAACCATAGATGTGGCCTTAGTTTGATATGCTTTTCATAGAAAGGCTGCTTCTGCCAGAGCTTATGCATCACGGCTGTTATTTTCAGTGTATGTAAAATGTCTCTTCGAGTGGCTTTGCTAACTTGCTAATCCTAAAAGTGGTGAATTTATTCGTTCTTTAAAAAAAGTCACCTTCTATTTGAAGGTTAACTCTTTCCTAATATATAAGGTATGTGTGTATACCACACACACACACACACGTTTGACAGTATATATAAGATATATGTGATATAATTTCATGGAAATATACATATTTTACCTCTATGATGTTTATATTTAGTATATGTATACATATTATACATACATATGTAATACCATACATATCATAATAATATACATATTTCAATTTCAAGGTTATCAGCAAACCAATAAGATGCTATAATATAGAAGTAAAGAAATAAAAAAAAATCATTTTATTTGTGGTTTTGTGTGTTTTCTAAAATAATGTAATGAATGATCAATTGATTGCTAATATGATGTGGCATCTTTGCCATTAATGAAAACATCCCTTTCTTTGCCTAAGAAATGTGGTTGGTGTCATTTCTTTTGAAGTGAGCCTCCTTTGTGTGTCTTCTGGTTGTAGGCAGAAATCCAGTTAATCCCGTTATGGGATTTTTAGCCATACTAGATTAAGTGGGATGTTTATATCTAAGAATAATTGCTGTAACTTGAGTGGAGATAAGTAGTCGAGTGTCTTTGCTCTCTCCTCACTGCCCCTCCCAACAAACACACCTGCCACTATGCTTCTTTCTAGATCATGTCTGGCTTTTAAGATAAATCACCAAAGGATACTTTAAGGTAGAATGGGCATTTTTACATTAAAATTAGAAAGCAGAATCTTACAGGTTTTATTGTGGTTCCTCCTCTTATTTATCGAGTGCTCCAGAATAGCAGAGGCATTGTGCAGGCTGATTGCTGAGTTCTGTGCATATATCAAAGAGAAGCAGAAAGCCCACTGAGGTGTATGCATGGCAATGATTAGGAATCCAGGCACTCCAGGCTTAAGAATTTTAAAAAGTGACTTTGGACAAAATATTTCCTTTTAGATATAGAAACTTAGACATTCATTCCAGGGACCTGGGAAGATTACCGAGTTTATTTTGTCACTTTTCACCAATAGCATACCAAGTTAAGCAATGTCTTTACATACATCATCGGAAGGGATGCTGAGATGGGATTCAATTCTTGTTGGTGAGCATTTATTTGCTTCCTCTCTCTTTTCTGTTAGTTTTCTGGCTTCCTAAAGGAAAATGTTCTTCTTGTTCATATCTCCTCCATAGTTTATGGTAATAAGTTAATGGTCATACAAGTAAGAATGTCTCTTAACATCTCACATATTTCAGGCTTACTGTTTTTGTCATAATTCACTAATGAGTGAGTATATTTAGCTATCATCTTAGTATATGATACTAGTAATATTATGTTAATAGCTTTCTACACAAAATACTCTTTTGTATACAGATCTCTTTTATACACAACACACTGAAATATGATGCCACACATACATAGCCTCTGGGCTCTGTCAAGTAGTATTTCCACTGAATCCCAGAGAAGAAGGCCATTTGCTCAAAGTCACTTCTCTAAGTGGTAACTGATCAGGTTAGAACCCAGTTTCATCAAACTGTAGGCTCTCCTTATGGCAGTACATAACAGTCTATTCTGTCAATCTCTTCTCCTGTGATGCTTTCTCTGAACCCAGTTGCTGCCTGCCAGCAGAAGTGAGGGAGATAGTGACTTTGACCCAAAGTTCCTGCTTCTTCAGCCTGGAGAATTTGCTTATGGGTTTGAGCTCACATAACTGAAAGCATCCATTGCTTCTTTTTGTATTAAATTCCAATTTTAACACTGGCCACCAGCATTTGTTGCATCAGAACATTAACAGATAGAATGCAGGGACCCCTGAATCTGGTGTTCTGTGTCTTTAATGTCTTTAGAACATCCACCTGTAGTTGTTGTGGGTACATAATTGATTCAGGTCCCCAAAAGCGAGCCCTTTCATATTAACTGCATGTTAGGAAGAAGGAATAAAATCACAGCTAGAGCCATATCTCATTAGGGGCTCATGTATTTCTCAAGGCGAAAGTCACTGTTGAATTTGTTTATCATTCTCTGAAGTCAATGGAAAATGGTTTCTTACACAAATGATTACAGGACCTTCTAGAGGCAGAGGGAGTTACGGTCTACTGTTTTCATCATCGTGAGCACAAACCTGGTACTCAAGAAAAATATATTGGCTGCCCTTATTGTTTATATTTGAGTTTCTCTGTGATGGTCTTGGTCCTCTTAAAAACAGAAACTTGTTTTAGTGTAATGAAAGGTCAAAGGCCTCTGTGCAGTCCACCACCTGCTGAAGAGCACTTCTGTCCAGAGGACCAAGCACATGGCCTATCTATGAACTTCCAGCTCACTATAGAGTAATTTTTAGTTTAGACAGAGGAAATGGACAGAAAACATTCCCCCCTTCTTCTTTCTGGCAGTAACCTTAGTCAACCTTTGAAGTTGGCTCTGGAGCAGGATTAGGAAGAGACCAACAGTTTCTCTACCTCTTTGTTCTCACCACCAGACAGATAATAGGTAGCATGGAAGGGATCAGTACTGGGGAACTCAACAGACACCTGTTTGCCAGAAACCAAGTTTTTGACCTAATTCACAGATCTGCTTCAATGAAAGAATCACTGTCACTGTGAGGTTCCTCTGCAGAGGAGGTCTCTGGACATGCAGGGACAGCTCAATGATTCCAAAAGACTCTTCTGCTTGAGAGACTAAAAATACAAACCCACAATAGACAAACCTTACAAAAACAGAACACTGGCTCACAGTCTGCAGTAACCAGCTCAGAAGGTCACCCATGGTCTATAGAAATTGGTTATTGTTTAGTTAGACTTGTAAGAAAGACTACTATCTCTCATAATAATCCAAATGACCTGGACTAGACCAATACCTGAGAGCTTTCCTAAGTTTTGTTCCCACTTCCAATCTATGAAGAAACTAGAGAAAGCCAAATATATACCTCAAATTACCCTCTTCTGGTACACCTGCCTACAATTTTTCTAAGCCTCACTCAGACATACTTAAAGACTTCTCTTTTTCAATCCTCTGCCTGCCTTGAGTCTCTGCCAAAACACAGGCTATGGTTGCTCACTCCCTTGCTGCAGAGAAGTTTGAATAAATTGTCTGTTTTCATCTGGACGGTCCGCATTTAGTTCCCCATGCCCCACTGGATTTTTCTCCAACGTGTGCCATAGAGGTGGTTTTATGTGGGTTCCAGGACCACACTAACTTGTGTTTGAATACAGAGTCAATACTTGTATGGCCTCTGGTGAACTGCTAAGCACTCTGTACCTCAGTTTCCTCATATGTAAAATGAGAAAACATAAAGTAGACGTGAGAGTTACTGACTTGATACCCATCCAAGCACATAAAATACTGTACTATTTGGCATGTTTATGGTAGCACTTTTATGAGCCCTATTATAATGAAGTTCATTGACCCCTTCCCGTGACCTGCATCATCTGCTATAAATATTCTTAAAATATAAGTCCTAACTGGGAGAAGCAGCCCTTGATGCTAGACATTTATTCACAAATTAACTTGAACAAGCACATGAGATTTCTTTGCCTATGAAGAGTCCCACAGAGTTGACATCAGCAAGCTTGAGAAAGGCTATCTATCTATCCATGGGTTGATAGATATCTTATATGTGTGATGAAGTGTGTGAGAACTGAATGGGCAACAGGGAACATGCCAGACATATGTTGGACCCTGAAGGAGCTAGTGTGACACGAGGACACTGAATCCCTTCCCATTTGTATGCTGTTGTGGGAAGGATTCATAAGCATGGGGGACACAGCACCCTAAAATCCGTCTTTCTCATTCTCTAGGGTTTTCACACTGGATGAAGTCCTGGGAACCTCCTATGCTTTAATTATTGT